>NW_026998009.1:0-600000 GCF_035044405.1 Drosophila montana
CACAAACATATCAGAAAGGCACACATATGGTCATATAAACATGAAATAGACACGAGACCAGAGTTTGCTGAGACGGGCGAGCGGTCAATTTGTGTTGCCCTCACTTTGGCAAAGTCCGTAAACCAATCATCCGCACACACACAAACACACCCACACACACACACACTCGCTCACACTTGAAGCCAAAAGTTTATTGACCATCTCAAACGTTTTGCCAGTGCATTTTATTTTATTTTTTTGTTTGGCTGCTTAAATATCGTCATCTTTATCTGGAGCCAGCAAATTTGTTTGTATTTTGTCTGCTCGAATACCGTAAATTCGAACTAGAAGTTTATTTTGAAGTAACGCCCAGCCACAACGCCCACATTTGGCGTGAGCTCTGGTGTCTGGCATTCGCCTGGTCCCCAATCTCTCGACTCTTGACATCGGCTCAAGTCTGGGTCTGTCTCCTGGCCTGCCCAATTGAACTCGGTCTGGGCATGTCCTGTTCACATATGACAGCCATGCATGGAATTAGACAGTAGTTGCCTCTCGTAGTTCTCGTGTTTGACTTGCTGCAAGTTTATGCTTAGCTCTGACTTGTGGCATGAATGGGTTGGGAGAATCGAAAATACTTATTTTAAGTTATTTTCAGTTGCGTCTGCATTGAATTCGTCGATTTATTGAACCACAAGCTCTATTGTACTTGCTTAAAATACTTATGCTACTTGCACACATACAAATATTAAGCAAAATTTTATTGCTCAAGCAGTTGACTGTTAGCTCGAGTCTGGTTGACGCCAGGTTTCAAATGTCAAAGCTATTTAAAGTTTATTGTGTGACTGTCACGCCCAAATAATAGCTAGTGCATGGGCAATAAACCTCGATGTAAATAAAACTTGAAACTAGTTCAACACTAGTTAATAACTGATTAAACTGGGTCGAAGTATGCTTTTGGCATTAAAGAATAGTTCAAGCTTTCATAATAGTTGGTTCAAACCCAATTCAACACTGGTTCAAAGCGGATTAAAACCTTAGCAGGTCTCGATCATGTTTAAAACTGACTCAATTGTGTCTCAAAACTAGTTGAAATTGATAAATAAACAGGTTCAAACCTTGTTTACACGTTAAAAGACTACTATTAATCCAATGAAGACATTTTAGACCATGTCTGGAACCAGTTCCAGCACTTCTCAGTTCAAAACTGAAACCATGTCAATCTCATAACTATAGTCCAGTGTAACTTGAAGTGTAAGTAACTTTAAGGTTAATAACAATTTGATCCGGCTAGCCAGTTCAAAGCAATTCAAAATGTTTTCATGTTTTCAACGTCCAACGCCAGTTAACAACGAACGATTTCTGTCATTTTCACAACCAAAATTCGCGGCTCAATCATAACTGCAGCACAGCGCTGTGCTATGCGTAGGTTTACAAAAGCATTTCAATTATAGACTGCGAAACCGCACGGATCAGACCTCGACTGTCATTACGCAAAATGTCGAAATGTCGACATGAATACGCAGACAACAACAACAACGACAACAAAATAAAAACAGCAACGAAATGGGAGCTGGAGGCCTCCAGCCTCCAAATAGCCAGACATGCAAGAGCTCTGGGCATTCGGACAATGCTTGGTGGGCTACTACATGGAAACTATAGTGACAGTCGATGGCCAAAATGCAGGCCACTGTCCAGAGCACCTGTGTGTGGGGGGGATAGGAACAAACTGCCAAACTTACAGTCATCTCTCTCTCTTTCTTTTTCCCTCTCTCTATCTCTCTCACTCTGCCATTGCATTTACAGAGACGCCGCACAATGCACCATTCATAACCGGAATCCGGCCCAGATATCGGGTCGGCGACATATTGCGGGGCAATTGCACATCGCGACATTCCCGGCCGGCGGCCAATCTCACATGGACGGTGAATAATGAAGAGGTGAGTCGCAAATTATGCAAACACAATTTTCTTGTTTTTAAGCGGGGCATGCCTGTGTGTAATTTATGCGTGTGTCTGCGTGCCTGTGTGTGTGTGTGTGTGCATGTGTCGAACGAGCTTTGTAATTACCAGGCAACACACACACTGGCTCCGATCAGCATCTGTTATGCCACGCCCCATCCATTACGCCCTATTTTTTGGGCTCTAATAATTTAGCGCAGTTTTATGCACGCGCGCGCGCCGGACATTAAAATGCGGCGAAACGACATTGGAAAACTCTTCAGTTGCCAAACGAAATTTTCACAGTTTCCATTTTTAGTTACGCCCACCAAAACAAGCGACCAATGCACTGGGGCGTGTCTCACGGTTTGGCTTTTTGTTTGGTTTTACGGTTTGGCTCCGACTAATTTGCCAATTGTGCGCCAAAATGTATGCAATGTCATTTTTCAGTCTGCAACGCACTTGTTTTTCGTAGCTCATTTAAATAAGTTGAATGTCTGCGCTGCGCATAATGAACAGTGAATGTTTGGTAAAATAGTACTATATGAAGTAGAAAGTGGGATGAAACTTGAGCTGATTTGTTGGGCGAATTCCGGTATTTGTGGTTGAAAGATGAAATGAGCCAAAGAAAATGTTTAACATAAATCAAAGCCCCAACTCCTGAAACTGTTGTTGTAATTGGCGTATTTACAATGTAAACAGTAAATGAAAACGAGAGAGAAGGGCTATCTTCGGCACGCCGAATATATAATACCCTTGCTTTGCCTGTATCTAAGAAGAGCAGGGAAAATAGATAATGTCGAGTATGGTTAAGATATCTTGAAAACCAAAAAGTTTTTCTTACAACTTAATTTTCGACCGAACGTTCCTATGGCAGCTATATGATATAGTGGTCCGATATTGTTAGGATTTTGCATATATATGAGGAGCATAGTGACATTAATAAATGCCGAGTTTGGTCAAGATATCTTGATAAACAAAAAAGTATTTCATGTAAGAACCTGCTTTTCGACCGATCGTTCTATGGCAGCTATATGATATAGTAGTCCGATCCAGTTGGTTCCGACATACTCTGCACTTCTGCAAAGTTTCATATAGATAGCTTTAAAACTGAGAGACTAGTTCGCATAGAAACAGACAGACGGACAGATCAAGAATATATATACTTTAAGGGGTCGGTGATGTCTCCTTCTATTTATTTTAAGACAAAATTATAATACCCTCTGCATGAGTATAAATATATAAAATTGGGCATATATTAATTTCTAGATATACTTTTGTACTTCGATTTTTGTTTGATAATAATAGCTCTGGAACTGTGAAATATATTTCTATTGTATCAAAATATTTCTAGTCAGATCTAAAACTGTTGAAGAGGTAATGAACATGGAATTAAAATTCAAAATGCGTTGCTGAAGCAATACTCCAAGAGAAGAATTTATTTCTTTACTAATGCTAAAACTTAAGTTTTTACTTCACTTTATTTCAAATCTCTCCTAGCAATGGTTTGCTCTTGTACAACGTGATTCTTTCTATCTGCTGTCTTTCTATTAAAAAAGATGTATATAATTTGGCACACTTTTAAATACCATAGCTCCCTTTATTTTAGATATTGGTATCCCAGCAACTAAGTCTTGTTTCTGGTGTTTTAACTAAGATTTTATTTGCTTCGGCTACTTCGTAACTTGTAATTTAAATAGCTAACACAAATTATTTTACAAGGACTCTGTTCCATTTATTCTACAATGTAACTGCAATATAGTTCCTAACATACTCCCAAAATAATTGCATCATCTTAGTGGAATTCAAAGCTGTGCTGAAAACAGGGAGGCTTAGCTAGTTTCCCAGTACCGAAGACTAAATACCCTGAAGAATTGTTTAACAAAATAGTGTTAGAGATCTGTTTAGTATCAACTAAATTACCCATGAATTTGATTTTTTTTATATTCGTTTTGTTTTTTTTTATTGATTAAAACTTCTAATAAACTCAGTGAGAATTCTATGATAAAGGAATATACTGTGCGACCGTAAAGCAGAAAATGAAAAAATTCTTTTGAGCAATTATTAGGAAAATAAGACACTTTTAAGACTCAGACACTAAAAATTGAGGAGCTAAAATATTTCGACTGTAAAACTGATCTGTAATATATTATAGACGATTAATCATTCTAAATATATTATTTGCGTACATTTTCTTGCAGTGCATCGATATTTTAACTCCATTTTGTATTTAATTGTTTGTGGCTTTATTGCTTAAGCACATTTCCAGCGTTACAGTGCTGAGGGCTTGGAGCACAGCACAGACAGTGGGAGGCTGTGGGTAGCTCTGCATTTGCAATCAATCGACGACGGCGAACCCCAAAATACATGCAATGCAAAGCAACTCAATCCTGACCCACGAATTGCACGTGGCGCCTTTTCAGCTGCCAGCGCGCAATTGCGGTTTGCCAATGTATGCGTCTGTGTGTGTATGTGTGTGTGTATGTGAGTGTGTGTGTGTGTAAGTGTGTCTGAAAGTGCTTTGTTTAGCTGCTAACGTTTCCGTCCTTTGTTGTTGTCTTGGTTGTAGTTGTTGTTGTTTCCGCTATTATGCGCCATCAATGAGCATTGTTTGCCATGGACTGAAGCTCAAATTGCCCCAGCCGTCGACGTGTGAGCGTGTGAGTAGCCGTGTGTGTCTCTCTCTCTCCCTTCCTCTCTCTCGCACTCTCTCTGTGTGTGCGTGTGTGTGTGCTTGGGTAAGCTAATTATTTAGCTGGCTGCGTTTATTATATGATTTTCCATCCGTTACGCCTTGTAGCAGAACTTTATGCCAAATTAAACATTAGGTAAACTGTTTAAGAAAAAAATAGGATCTTTGCTTTGCAAGGAGCTCAACTGAGGTTGGGCGTATGATTAAGTTTTATATGTACTTAAGTTTAATATGTACTTCCTAGAGGTTGCTCGGCCAAGCAAGATTTTGATTAATATTTAAATTTGGTAACAGGGAAATTCTACCAAATAATAAAAAAAAAAAAAAATTATTTGACAACATATGCTGTAAATTTACATCAATAGCAGTTATATTTGATGGACATGGCTGATCAAACATTATTATAAAATTGGAGAGCAAGCTTTCTCTTTGTTACTCATATGTAGTTCAACATTTTGTTTCACTTTTTCAATAGCGAAAGGGTACAGAAGATGAAAATTACATTATTATTAATACAAATATTCACTGTGGCCTGTGGCCTGTTACAAAAAAAAAGGGCACTTTGCGTATTATTAAAGATAGAGTTTTTTATAAATTTATTTTGTAATATTACTTAATACATTTTATTATATATCTTCCAGGTAAATCCCTCACATGTGCGACATCATAAAATATTGCGGGATGCGCGCAACGATATGGAAACTGCAATTGTGGGCATTCATTTCGTGGTTACCGATCAGCACTTCGATAATGGCAAACTAAAGGTGACATATAGTTTATAGATATATATATATATGCTACCCATAATAGCCTCTGCAAAACTGATTTAATGAGTAATTGCTTTGTTGTACAGCTCCGCTGCAGTGCTCAGCTGCATGATGTGTACTGGAAGACGACGGAGAAGAACATATTGGAGGCGGATCCGTTTGGCAAATATGGCGGCAATGGGGCCAGCGGGAATCGCGTGAGTGCCGATGAGATATATGACCAGTACACGCTGCACGAGGATGAACAATTTCACAGCAAGAAGAACAGCTACCTAACACAGCTGCAGGGTAAGTTGTTTTGGCAGCCAATTAGTGTGCACATACCCATAAACGTCTCCATAGAGACAAAAGACAACAACAACATCACAAACAGATACAACAACAACAACAGCAACAACGAAAGAGTACATCGCCTGCATTTTTCTATTTCTCGCTAGACTTTCTCTTTCATTTTGTACCCTCAGGCGAAGAAGACGATGTCGCCGATGGTTTAGAGGATGGCGGCGCGGCCTGGCGCGGTGTCAGCTCGTCGGCGGCCAGTCTTCGAGCTGTGGCTGTGAATGCTGCAACTGCAACTGGAACGCTGTTGGCGCTGCTCAGCTGGTCGCTGGCCGGGCAATTAGTGTCGCAGCTGTTGGAGATTACAAAGCACAGGCCCATGCGGGAGGGCATATACAAAACGCAGCAGCAGCAGCAGCCGCAGCAGCAGCAGGTGGACGAGCCGGAGCAGAGGCAACGCCTGCGGGCGCACAGCGGCAGCAGCATTAGCAAAGGATGCAGCATATGCAGCAGGCAATTAACATGATTCAATTGTCACGCAACTCTTGTGCCACACTTCAGGGAGGGTCAAAAGGCAGCGGGCGGAGATGCACCAGCGGCAGCAGCAGCAGCAGCAGCAGAGGCAGGCAGCAAAGTAGGCTTCAGCCCTAGGCAACAGCAAGTAACTGCTAAATGTATCTAAAATATTTACACCTAAATACACAGACACCAGTTTCAGCTAGCTCAAAGTAACTTCAAAGGCATTTAACACTAACAGAAAAAATTGTGCAGCTACATTTTTATTCATTTTCCTCACAAAACCTAACAAAAAGAAAACAAACATTTATCGATAGGAAAACTGATTATTTTCTTTGCCAAGCCGAGCCAATACCCTGTTACTTGCCTACCTAAACGGAACCACTTGCGAGCTGGTTCTTTTTCTGATTTATACACTATGAAACATAAACGATAAAGAGTTGAAGAAAATGTTGTGCTAAGCTTTTCACTTTATTTCTCTACCATTAAATACATATATATATATATACATATATATATTTGTATAACGAAAGTCAAAAATTATTTATATATGCGTATATAAATGATGGATATTTATATGTACCATATAAAGTTATATACATTCATACATATAATCGTATATGTATTATGCCTAATTGTAATTTCAACACACAGACACGCATACACACAAACCCAAAAGGAGTAAAAAAGAAAGAAGAGCAATTAATTTATAAGTATATTAATACGCCTATGTATGTAAATCATATATATACATACATATATATATATAATTGTATATATTATAAAAACAAAACCAAAAAAAAAAAGGAAAACGTAAATTGTATAATTGATAAGTATTTACGGTAGATAATCAAAAATAAAACGAGCGACAAAAAAAAGACAATTTTTAAAAATGTGTAATCTATTTGCATGAAGATGGTCCTAAAGTAAGTAAAGTAAAGTAAAGTAAAGGTTCTTAAATGCAATGCTGAATTTGTTTCAATGCATAATGTTAATTATTATAGCTAGACATCTCCACATAAATGTTGTTTGTTTTATTAAATACATTTGTTTAATATTGTTTTTATTATATTAAATTTTTCGAAATGAAAACTTTTTTGTAAATTGTTCTAAATAATTTTTTTGATGTCAAAAAAAATATTTTAAAAATATGTTATGATTTTTATGTTCAAATATGTGAGCTCATCTTCTATATTACAAATTGTATGTTTATTATTTTTAAAAGTGCATTTTTTTTTTAAATATTTCATTAAGAATGTTAAAAATGTTTATAGTTAATGGCTCTTCTTTTTTTATGTAATTTTTTTGTATAATACTTTAGTGCACTTCATTTGACTATTATCTTTTTAAAAGCTTTATATTAATATTCTTTTAGGAAGATCATTTAAAGTTTACATTTAATGGACGTATCTATCATTTGCAGTGCGCTTTAAAAATTACTCATGCATTTTCTAAAAAGATAGTCTACTGTAAGCCTAAGAAAGATTTGTGTTTTTGTAACAATTTTTATTTATTTATCCAGTGCTTATGTGTCCCTATACTGCTGCTCCATTTAATTACACAATTAATTATGTACATTCCAAGAACTCAGAACTCACGCCCCAAATGGCAGCGCATTAATGATCTCATGCCTGTGCCGGACTCGAGATGCGAAATAAGAAATGACAACAATAAAGATGAGCTGCTGGCCATAGCTGTGGGGATGGGATGCTTGGCCGGGGGAGTCGTCCCCTACAATTAGCATAACTAAAACGCTCAATTAGGCGCCTAAAACGCTTCAGCCGGACAGGCAGGATGTGCTGGTGGCAGCAAGGACCACGCACAGGCTCAGGCTCAGGCGTCTGGTTGTCCTCTGCAATGCAATTTGCACCTTTTATTACACATTTTTCCTTCTCGCTCCTTTATTTATTTATTTTTTGTCTCTTCTTTTTATTGTCTGCGTAATGTTTATTTTTAATTATATTTTTTTATTTATTTTTTTTGTTTTTATTTTATTTCTTTTCTTTGTTGTTCTGTTTTTTTTTTCGTGTGTATTGCTCTTTGCTTTTTGTGTTGCGGCTTCATTGTTGGCGATTTGCGGGCGTAATAAACGTTAATGGCGGTTGACCACAAAGAGAAATTGCGGACACTTTGTTTTTCGGCCACTTCTTTTGTCGCACATTTTCTCGAGCGCATTTTCCTGATTAGCGCACTTTTCTTTCATTTCAAAAACATTTTTCCTCTCTTCCTTTCTTTTGATTATTTTTGTTGGAGGCCAGCGCATTAGATTTAATTGGTTCTATTTAATTGATGATTTGTTATCAGCTGTTTAGTGCTTAATTATTTGCATTACTTATGCCATTTATATCTACAAAAGGAAAAGCATACAGAAAAGAACAGGAAAGTATCAGTGAGCGCTTCAAGCGTATCAGCCAAGTTACTGGCAAAGCGGCTAAAAGCATTTAACGAAAAAAGAAGAAAAACAGATAACAAGAATGCAGTTGGGCAAAATGTTCGTCTTTCTATGCAGAGTTTCCGTCTTTTTCTTCTTGCTGTAGTGTTGCCGAAAAGTTTGCGCCCAAGCGAAAGTTGACTATTTACAAAAGTAAAGCGGCTTTTAAAAATGTTCAAGCAACTTGGCTTGGCTTTTCACTTAGCGACAAACTGACGCCCAGCAACAACAGCTACAACTACAACAATGAGGCACACATCAAGTTAAGTTGATGTAGCTACATATTTATAATGCTGATTGTCGTTGTTGTCCTCGTTGTCCTCGTTGTCAGACGGCAGATTGAAAATTTATTCAAAAGTCTGGCAAGTCTGCAAGTGGCTGCTGCAGAGCCCGCCCGCCCGTCCGCCCGCCTGCCTGCCCCAGGATAATAACTTTAACTTGAAAAGTAGCTCGCAAGCGGCTTTGTGTTGTAGTTTTTTTCTTCTTCCCCTCATTTTTTCCGCACCGCTTTCCATTTAAGCAGACGCGAATTACTGAAGGAATCCACGCTAAAGTTAACTTCAGGCAGCGAAGCTCATGAATATTGCGATTGGTAATGAGTATCCCTCTGGGTGAACTACTCATTCAATTGGCCACGTGCTACACATTTTAATGCCATGAATATTCAAATAAATATGCGGTTAATAGAAGCCACTGATTTCAGCTGGAATTAAAAAAAAATTAATTAAAAATGTCGGAACTTTTTTATTATATGTATATTAATTTATACATTGTACATTTGTTTTTTATTAATATTCTTTTCTTTATAATATATTTTTCAGTTCATTATTATTTAAATTTTAATAATATTCATGTTTTTTGAATTGTATTTTATTACTAATACAATAAATTATTTTTATTTTCTATAATGTAAAGATGCATTACATCTTTCTTTATAATATATTTTTCAGTTCATTATTATTATTTAAATTTTATAATATTTATTTTTTTTATTATTTTCGTTGTTATTAATTTCATTGTTTTTTTTTAAATTATTATTTTTTATTGTTTTAATATAATTGATATTAATTTTATTGTTCTAATTGTTATTATTTAATAATATTCATTATTGTTATATTTTTAATTTTAGAGAGTTTGGAAAAATATTATGCCAGCTTGTTGCTTAATAATTTATAAACTAATTATGACAAGCTCAGGTACAAGTAAGGCCTACTTGTTTCATTCAACTGTGACGGCCTGTCCTCAAAGTCAACTTTTGCAAACCGCACAAAGAAAGCAATCAAATGAAACTGTTCTTTGCATTGCCGAACATACCGAACAATACCCTTGCAGACACACAATGCTGTTTTTATATATTAATTAAATGTTTCAATGTTCAATGATCGATTCCTACTGAGAAATTGGAAACAAACCAAAGCTCTTAATAGGTGAGTTTTGTATTTCGATTTGATATTTTTCAAAATTTAATAATTGCTAGTAAATTTTTAGTCAATTGTTCGTATAGGAGCTATATGAGATTTTGCTCATAGGAAAGCAAATACTTTCTGATTATAATTAAGATATCTTTGAAGATCAAAGAATTGTTGGACAGATAGCCCCTATAATGGTTATATGAAAGACTGATCTGACTTTATCGACTAAGCTACTGATGCGGCTTACTAGGATATTATGAATTTGTGAATGTAAGTATAACGCTTAGCAGGAACCAGGTGCTATGCGTTCCACATTCCCAAATTCATAATAACTTTTGGCAGGGTATATAACGAGTCAAATAAGTACAAGCGGCAACCAACAAACTACAAACCGATGCAAGTGCAAATCAGGTGGTATTTGGACAAACAGAGCAAAGCCAAGCCAAGCCAAGCCAAAACCTACACACACACGTGCACACACAGAACCACAAAATTTTCCCACACACACCACACACACAGACACACACTCGCATTTAAAGTCATAAATTTTTATTTGTATGATGATGACTTAAGTTCTACGTGCGTTACAAGAACTCAACTTACACCTGCGCTGCCAGCAGACTAAAGCTACACCCCTGCCACACACACACACACACACACACACACGTGCACACACATACACATACACACGCACGCACACGCAGACACCTTTGACTACACCTACAGCTGTAAGTTTCATGCTGGCTTTAGTTAAGTGCATGATTATGCTTTTAGTGGCATGTTGAGGTTTTGTCAGTCAGTTGCTCTTAGCTTTTCACCTACCCCAAACTTACTGCTGGCCATTTTCTTTTTATTGCAATACTTGAAACTAACTTGACTATGTGTGGAACAGCTGTTCCACTCGTATATATGCCAGCCCCGCCCCTTTCCCGTGGCCACGCACATCTTGTGCATACGTGCGTTAATAGAAAATTCTCTTTGGATTTTGCCTGCTTCAAAGAAGTTGCCAGCGCAGCTTTGGATTTTCATTAGTTTTCCTAAGCTTTTCGAAAATTCATAATGGAACTGCCTTCCCAGTTGAAGTAATGAACATTCGTTTATATTCACTTTGCCAAAATTTCGTGTAGGTTTTCGGGCATATTAGATAAGGTACAAATTTTCATAATTTATAGGTTAATATAATATACCAAAGTTTTTTTGTTTCTAATTTTATATTTTCTCTCGGCAAAGCATTTTAGAACTTGAAGCAATGATAATATATTTAAGTATTTATTAGATATTATTTAATGATTTCGATACATACATAATATAATTATATGTATATATTTTGCAATCATATTAACGCAAAGAATTTTAATTAATACCAAAATATTATTAACAGTATTATTTATGACATTATTAGACAAGAAATTCAAGTTTTTTCTTCTGTGTTGTGTTTTGCAACCACATTGATAAAATCATAAAAAAAGCAGTATTATCTGTGAAATAGATACATTCGAGATTTTAGTGCGCATAAAACCGCAGAGCACAGCCAAACAGTATGCCATCAATTTTGATAGGCATATGCTAAAACTACAGCATAAAAATTCAACTAGATACATTGTTAGCAGAGCTCTGGCCATAAAATGCAAGGCATAATGAATCACAAACATAAAAAATACTCAATGCTTATAAATTTTAATAAGTCACAAAAAAAGAAAAAAGTAAAAGAAAGCAACTACTTTAGTGAAATGTATCTCCGTCCCTCTCTCTCTCTCTCTCTTTCTATATATATATATATATATATATATTCATAATTATGCGGCCTGCGAGCAGGTTCAACATGGATTTAATAGCCAGAACAAGCGGCGAGACATCTGTGAATTATGTGTATTGTGTGCCTGACGGTGAATATAATAGTGCAAAAATCTGGCAAGAAATTAAAACGTTTTTAAAACTGGCAGACAGACGCACAAACAGACGGACAGACAGATAGACAGACGAGCTGACTGGCAGACTCGAGTTGTCGCCGCTCGTGAGTCATGCGAGGCGTTGTCTGCGTGGCGTTGCCAAAAAAATATATGTATGTATATAAAGATATAAGAAGGCAAAAACAGATGTCCCAGGCAAGCCGTCTGCTGAATACCCTTACAGGCAGCAGCTTGTCAAGGCTGAGTTTAGTTGGGAACTCAATTTCGACCGATCTTTGCTGTCAGCTATATGATATAATAATGCGATTCGAAATGTTTTCATTGACATCAGGACGCATTGTCCTTATCAACTAATGTGTTAATGCTGATCACGACTAAATATAAGCATGTCAATATTTGAATACCCTTTTGGCAGGGTATTTCTAAAGAAATGCAAGCAACAAAAGCAAAAGAAACATCAACATAAATTTTAGTCAAACAAAGCGTAACGCTCATGTTTTTTTATACACCAAGTGCGAACTTCGGCTACGGCTGCCTCTGGCTTTGGTGGGGCTAAGGCGGGTGGGGTGATGGCTGAGGGAGGGTTAGGGTAATGGCAAGTTTGTGCCATTGCCAAATGCCAGGCTGGCAGCGATTCTAATGTCGTTGTCGCTGCATGGCTGAGAATGTTGCGTTTTATAAGGCGTAAACACTCACAATGTGAATGTGGTTACTCACACACGCAAATAGACACACGCACACACACACACACATTAAAACTTGCGCCACAATTATGTGTGAGAGAGAGAGAGAGTAAGATGGAGTGGCATGGCTTTTTGGCCTGACGCTGGAAAGTATGCAGCAAAAAAATCACAGCGCCATGAAAACCAACAACAACAACAGAAAGTCATGCGTTTGGAATGCGTTGTCTGTTAAGCTAGGGTACGAAGGGGGAAGGGTAAGCGACTTGCAGAGTCGAAGCTGGTGTTGGGTCTAGTCTAGCCCGCTTTCTCTCTCTCTCTCTCTCTCTCTCTCTC
Organism: Drosophila montana; assembly: GCF_035044405.1. Classification (NCBI taxonomy): domain Eukaryota; kingdom Metazoa; phylum Arthropoda; class Insecta; order Diptera; family Drosophilidae; genus Drosophila; species Drosophila montana. The sequence goes on from NW_026998009.1 coordinate 12,940, forward strand.
TCTTAGTCTCGCCCTCTCGCTCGCTCTTTCTGTGGTGAAATGATGCGACAAAGTATCAAATGAGGTTGCCCCAAAGCAACTGCTCTTTCTACTGCTACTGCTGCTGTTTACTGCAACATAAATCAAAATCAAAGGCAAAACAGAGAAATCTACACACTTGGGTCGTACTTTCCATTTAGTTTGAGGGCTTGTCTGCTTAGGGTAGGGGCTTGCAGGGCGTGGAGGAGGAGACAGAAGTCGTTTGCGTGCACAGTGTGGAACGGAAATGCAGCCTTGTAAGTAAGATACTTAGATATGTTGAAATAAACAAATTTGGATTGCTGCATACAAAAAAAAAAACGAGAACAAACACAGAAATCAACTAGGTGGACAGCTTTAGACGAGTCACATACCTAAATGATTGCTATAAAAATAAAGACCTGAAAGTGTGGGACATTTTTTCTGACATTTTAAGGAACTGCAAAAAAGAAAATGGTCTCGTGGTTCAAACAGGACTTTTAAATAATTAAACCTTGAATTATTTATAACTGATTGCGATTCGAGGCATTTCCATATATAGGAGAAAGTAAAGTAAAAAATATATAGAATATTTGTGTTTAGTCACACATTTTTCATAATGTAATTTACACACAATTTATAGAAGTATTTATAGAAGAATATATACATATACATAAATATATACATATAAATACTATATAAATTCGCAACAAGCATAAAAATAATGCGTTAATTTGTAAATAAGAAAATAGTATTTAATGGGAAATGCCAAGTAAAATTAAGTCTTATTTCCCAGGCAATACGTGTTCCCTAGCTAAGTATGCTAACTGTAATAGTTTTCGTTTTCAGTTTAAATATACTCATCTCCCTCTGTCAATACTGCTACTCTCCGTTTTTCTCCTCTGGATGATAAGAAATCGATATATAGACGATACTGCACGAATTCTATGGAAACTTAGCTAGCCGTTCAGGTTTGTAAAGCATATTTAATTTCTATAAAAAATCAAGATACAACAAAGCCAAAAACTTATCAGTTGTTAAACACACACGTGTCAGACACCCACACACCCACACACAAACAAGTACATACACACATCCACACAAACACATCCACGCAAACACACCCACCCTAACATACAAACACACACCCACGCAGCTTATTAATAAACTCTCACAGTTCTGCAAAAATCATAGCATACATATGCGCGCAATTTAAACAAAATGAAAAGTGAAAAGGCGACAAGCACAAATAAGAGTTTTTTTTTTTTCGGCGCGCTAAAGAAAAACAATTTTGTACCAAAATTGAAATGAGCAAAAAAGATAAACGAAGCCCTGGAGGCGCTGCCAGAATTGCGGCAAATAAATATAAATAAACAAATTAAATGGCCGACACACGGAAACAGTGTATTTGAAAACTGGCACCTGCTTACTGTGTATTAAAATAAATATTTGATTAAGCACGCATTGAGCATTGAGTTGGCGCAAATGAGTTTCATGTGGCTGCCACAAATGTAACCAAATATGTAGATGACTATTGGCCACGCCCATAACGAACTGCGTTGCCTTTTGGCTGCAAAAATATGCACGGACATTGAGAACGTTGCCGATGCAGCTCGTCCATGGAACGTATGCGAAATGCGATGCTTGAGTGAATGGCGGCTAATGAATGGACACAGTGCCAAAACGTGAGCAGACGAGCGATATGTGTGTGTGTGCTTCTCTGTGTGTGTGTGCATTTTCACATGTTTTCAATTCCATTTTGCATGCATAACAGCAGCAAAAAAACAAAAAAAAACAGCTCTAGCTGTGTGTAGGACACCTCTTTTAAGGCAACAGTTTTTTCCATTTCCCTATTTTTTTTATTTTTTGTCGTTTGCCATTTTTTTTTGTTTTTGTTTTTTGCCATTTGTCTATTGTCAGACTGTCCAAACGCAAACGCAGATTGCGATTCAATTTCAATGTTTGTTTTTGACTTGTATTTTATGTGTGTGTGCGCGGGTATGTGTGTGTGTGTGTGTGTGTGTTGTGCACAACAACTGAGACTCTGTGAATTCGGTTATAAATTGGCTTAGCAGTCAGTCGCCAGAAAGGTGCAAAAGTACAGAATCATAAATAGAGACATTGCCTGACAGAAAACATGCTTAAAGTGTTAAGATTAAAATATCAAAGAAATAAAATGGTTCACAAATTGGACAAAAGATGCAAATGTGCAATTAATGCATTAATTTTCTCAGGCTAACTCAAAGCGGCCAATAGTTCAGTTTATTTTAACTAGAACTGGAATGGAATCTTCTTGTTTATTTGAAAATAAAATAATTGTATGTTTTTTCCGATTATTAGAGCATATTTTTCTCCGATCAACGTTTCTTAATGTTTTTAAAAGCAAAAGGTAGATCAAAGCAATCAGAAACTCTTTACAATATTATAAATCACAGGCTCTCAAAAACTTATTGTAACTTTACCACATCTTAAAACTGACAATCGCGTACATTTCTTTACTATCTTTTGTTTGATAAGTACCTTCAGAACTCTAGGAAAATATATGATTAGTTATATTTTGCAAAGTCTAGTCCAAGTTGTCCGATTGCCTGGCTCACTTGGACAATTAACTTACTACGCACTGGTTCTTAACTTCTTAGAATCATTTACAAGAAGAATCCGCAGCTGATTTAAGAGTCTCAGCTCTCGAGTCCCTATACAAACTGTTTGATTAGATTAAAGCATATTGTTGCACAGAGTGTGGCACAGTGGTCAAATGCAGAAAAAATGTTTAATATGCAAATCGAATGACAGAAGCTAAGGGGCAGCTGAAGCAACGCACAAAGCGAGGAGCACACCAAATTCAAAAGCATTAATTAATATTCAAGTGCGCTGCCTGCTTCCACTCTCTCTCTCTCTCTCTCAGTCTCTCGCTCTCGATATCCCGCCCTTTAAGTGCAGTCCCCTTTTGTTATTTAATTTGAGGCTGGCAACTGGCAGAGGGATAGAGGGAGCGAGAGAGCGTTTCCCGGGGGAAACTTATCAGTGTCAACGTTGTGCCAATAAAAACTATACTAGCATGCAAATATTTCCACAATCAAACAAATAGCTGCTAACAGCGGCAGCAGCAGCGCAATACAAACAAGCACGAGATGTTGGCCAACAAATGCTGTGGAATCCCGCAGGACGAGCAGCAACAACCACAACAACAGCAACGACAACAACAACAAATGAGACATGCATAAGGCATGCAGAAATAATGGTAAAGAGCAAAACGACAACCAACAAAGAAAAAGGCACAGCAAGAACGTGAAGTGCTCCAAACTGAAGCAGCTGCCTCACGTTTTCCTGTTACGCCACAGGACAACGGCATAAGAGGACACACAACAAGCAGAAGGACGATCTGCGCTATTCTTTTTTCTCTTGATACCCTGTGTACAAAGTGTAAGAGTGTCTATCAGCTTGTGGGTCTATTCATAAATTCGCATTTTTAAAACTCGCCAATATCTGTGTCAGGTTAATTGATCAGCCCGCACAATTTTAAAGCTACTGTCAGCAAATTTGTCAGATAGACGCCTGATAATCTTCCCTAAAGAGGCAAGGCCTTGAAAAAACCCATATTTGCGAAAGTCGCAGTTTGAAAGTAATACTTTGAGAGTCCCACGTTCTAAGTCACGGTTTGAAGGGACCACGGTTTGAAGTCACACTTTAAAATCACAGATTAAAGAAACAGTTTAGAGTCACAGTTTAAAAGTCACTGCATGAGAGACACAATTCGAAAGTCACGATCATTAGTCACCGTTAAAAAGTCACAGCTTAAAAATCATTTGTAAAGTCACATTTAAAATTACAGTTTTAAAGTCATAATTTGAAAATGACATGTTGGAAAGCCACAGCTCGGTAGTAAGAGTTTAAAAGTTATAGCTTAAAGGGCACAGTTTTAAATGCACAGGCCATAGTAGAAAATTTAGTTTACAAATCACAGCTTCTAATTCCTTGTTTTTGGAGCTACAGTTTGAAAGACACATTCTGAAATTACAGTTCCAAAGCCACAACATGAAGAAGCCAGTTAAGAACAGTTTGAAGGAAACTATAATTCTTAGATTAATAAAAACAACAATAAGACGCCTTTCGGCTATTTTCAGTTGTTATCAGCCAGTGAACAGAGTATAGGAGAGTCGGGTTTAATGTACCATGCTAAAGTTTTCGCCATTCGCTGTTCCGATTCGTTCACTTTCCGCTTTCACTTGAGCATTGGCTTTGATTTGCCCCAGCTTCAGCTTCAGCTTCAGCTTCAGCTGCAGACACGGCTAAAAAGCACAACAACAAATTTGCATAGCTCAGTGCAATTTTGCATTCTTTGTTTGTATCAACTACAACAACAACAACAGCAACAACAACAGTATTAAGCGCAATTCCCCCGTCTTCCGCCTGCCTAGCCTTTATTTCCTTCTTCTTCTTTTTTTTTCGCTCCACACGCGCGCAAGTTGCCAACTTTCATACGCCATGTGGGACACACTTTGCCTCAAAGTAAACTCAGCCGAGAGAAGCGCAACTGAAAAAGAAAGTTTCTCTTTGGTAACCCCCAACTGACCCTGGTATTCTCTGGCAGCTACTTAAATGTTGCAGCTGCTTTCCATTTTTATTTGACTACTTTTATTTGGCACATGACGCAGCTTATGCATAATTTTTTTTCACATATATTAACAATTAATACTTCATAATTACGCTAAATGTGCATATTATGTTTTTCTTGTTGTTTTTGTCTAAATATTCAATTTGTTTTTAGCTGATTTCTTCACAATTAGCTTTCAGCTAGGTTATGTGTATTTTTTTATATATTAATTTCATTTAATTTCGCCCTCAATCGATTTTCATGTTTTTGTCCGTTTCCGTTTGCCAGTGGCAACTTTTAAATATACATTTTAAGCGTGCGCAAAATTCAAAAAGCGCATTTTATAATTTTTCGTAGCACAAAAATTCCTATTTCAATACATTTTTTGTGTGTAACAAGTCCCCAAAAGAGATAGAAATATGTCCAGACATTTTTACTATTTAATTACTTTCTGGGAAAATACAATACGGTATTTATTTTGCTAATAAAATATAAAATACAGTAGTATGTATCATATATACTAGTAAGTGCAATATATTGGATATTTTATAAGCAAAATAATCACGGTATTGTATATCTCCATGTAATAGTATGTAGTATAGATAATAGTAACATATACGAGAAATTATATTTTTGTTAAGTTTTTAAATTCATTTAGCATAAATATATCATTTGTTAAATGTATTTTTTGAATTAGCATTTAGTTATTTATAATTGTTCGACTAAACGGGAGTAAGTAATTAATACATAATAATATAAATGATAATCAATTATTATATATTATAATTTCTGTATTCTAATTTATTATAATTTAAATATTTTTTTTAATTGTATTCTAAGTTAATATTTTACAAATTTAACAACTGTCGCAATTTTATATGTTGAAATTTGTTTCATTTATTTTTTTATTTTATTGAATTTATATTTTAAATTTAACAATTTGCATAACTTATATTTTGATATATGTTTTTATAAATATATTGAACATAATATGTTTTCATTGTTGTTGTCTATTTTAATTTAAATAAATATTATTTTTTTTTAGTTATATAACAATTTCTCTGGTTTTATAATTTTTTTTTAATTTAATTTATTATTTTTACTTAAAATTGATGTATTCTTATAGAGTTAAATTAATTAATAATTAACTTCCTCTCATACATTTTTGGCAACTTGAGGTTTATAATTATTATAATTTATAAAAATATAGCAAGGCAAATATTTGATTCATTTCAGAACTTAAGTTATCCTGCCCAAGCCCATCCGTCTGTTGGTGATCGGTTCTATATAAGCTCTGCAAAAGATATCCATATATAGATATACCATAATCGCCGTTCCATTTGAAATATGTCTAACAGAACTGAGTAAGTCCTTTATTTCCGAGTCAAAGACCTGGCAGCTGTATCCCAGCTAGCTGCTGCTTTAATTCAGATATTCCCATCTCAGAAATAATTTTAATATTTACAATCTTTCATTTCATTCTTTTAAGGCTCTTTCATCAGAGCTATAAAAGTTGCGTGGCATATTATTTAATTGTCATTAATCAAATAATTTCATCCTTAGCCCAGACTCATAAAAATTCCAACAGCATTCCATTTTGACCCAGTCAAACGAGAAGCACTTGCAAATTTTATGCAATTTTATCCCTCCTTCGTTCTTAAATAACTTCATTTCACTTAACCTAGTCAAAAATGCCGCTTGACGCGGCTCGCAACTTAAAAGCCATAAAAGCCGCAACAAAGGCAAGCATGCACACGCCCCACCCCCTCCCACTCTGCCCCTCTGCCCATCCCCCCGGACCGCCTCTAACAAGCAAGCACCTACGCAGTTTATGCAAACTTACGCATTTGGCATGCCACGAGTGGGGGCATGGCGAAAGTTGGGCTTGATAAACTATAAGCCACAAATTTGCATGAGGCAGCCGCCCACCGACTACAAATTGCCATTAAATGCAGCAGGCGGTCGCATCGTGAGTGGGCGTGGCGCGAAAGCCAACCGGCTGTAAGCGAATCTATGCACTGTCCTGCTCCTGTACTCTGCTATAATACTTAGCTCGGTGTACCTGAGCTATCCCAACAATAACAGACACCAGTTGCACCGGGGAGCACACCTTGCCACAGTCTGGGGCATCACTTTGTTGCAACAATTTGCGCGCCGCCCGAGGCGCTCGCCAAGGATGTGAGCAACAGGAGAGACAGGATGAGCAGCGGCAGCGGCATTGCCGCTTCATTGCATTTAATTCATTTTTATTGCAAAAGCTTACAGGCAGATAGAGCCAACGGATAGGACGGGACACGACAGGATAGAGTTGGGCATGGCATGGCAGGACAGGAAGCCACTTGCCGCCGTGGCCTGCTCTTTAAAATTATATTGGCGAAATTTTATGCAGTTGCAGCCACTGCTGCTACTAAGCCAAGACCAAGCTGGAGCCAATGCTTCCCGCAGCTAACCACCCGTGCCTCCCACTCCACTCCACTCCACTCCACTCCACTCCACTCCCATTCCGTACAAAAGTTTTTACAAAGTAGCTGCGGCAGCAGCTGCTGCAAGTTTGAACAGAAAAGGACTCCGAGACACAAAGCAGAGACCAAGCGCCAGGCAGGACGATGAAGCAGGCATTTTGATGAAGCTGCTCCATATTGGTGGTCGGCGGTAGCAACAGCGCCCTGGCTGGCAACATCATTTAAATAGCATGTAAATTAGACGGAAGTCTAAAATGAGTGCATAATGTCTGCTAAAACTGTTCTAAGTGATTGTAATTTAGGATAAGTTGCGAGCAACTCGGCGCCGCCTTCCACAAAAACTCGAGCGCAATTTTCATCTGAACTTCCTTCACAAACTTAAGCACAGTTTCGGTGTGTCTACATGGACAGGCGAATTATTAGCGAGTTTAAACAACCAAATGAGTTAACACTTTTCCAGTGGTAAGTACTACTTAATAGCAACTAATTAAATAATACAAACAACAATTCGTAGAAGTAATCAGACATAATTCGGGTTGTAGCCGAATATTATAACTTTTAAAATATTAAATATTACATTATACAATTAAAAGCTAATTGTACTAATTCAGTAATTAACTTTTTTTTTCTGCCATTCGATAGTGCTTCGAGTTTAAGATAAACCGTGCGATGACAGAGCCAGCACAATTTAAAGTAAACATAGAATGCCATCTCTAAAAACCAGGCGCAAATAATCGGCAGCAGTTGATTGAGTTGATCTGCAGATTACCTTAACTACAACTAAGAATGTGTGTGCATACGGAGAGCGAGTGGCGAACAACTCTTGCGCTCAGAGCACGGCACACAGCACAGCAGAACATAATGTTAAAGTGGATTCTGCTCTCAGCCCAACTAACAGAATGCCGCCCAAATCAGCTTCCACATTCTGTTCACGTGCTCACGTGCTGCTGTGCTCTGAGCGTAACAGTTCCCCACTCGCTCTGCGTATGCACACACACACTTATTAAAGATAAGATCCATCAACAGCTGCCGGATGTGTGTGTCTGATATTTGGAGATGGAACTCTACTTAAACCGTGTTGTCGCTGCCATCGTCATAATTACAGACGTTTTGTTTTATTTAAATGCCTGTTTTTAAATTACTGTTTATATCAAAAAAAAAAAAAAAGTCTTTTAAATAAATACAAAACAATAAATAATTTAAATATATTAATACCTAAGCACATTAATAAAAATAGAACTTTTGAATATAACAGTATTAAAATCTGATCCTGATATAATATGGCTTTTTAGACTCCTCCATATTAAAACGTTGATAGTCATTTAACGAAAATACAAAATTGCATTAATTTAGTATTTTAATAATTAATTGAGACTTTAAATACATTTTACTTCGACTAATAATGTGTGCTTACGGAGAGTGTAAACATTAACAGGTTTATTTATTAGTTACAAGCAAATGCAGTCTTATCTATACCGCAAACCCTCGTTTGTTTATTTTATGCCAACAACAACAACGCCCACGCAAGTTAATATGTACATGCATGCATTTATATATACATATATATTCGTATACATACATATTTATATACAAACATATATGTATATTTATTGGAATTACAGTTGTAGAGGCAAAACGAATAAGAGCGCAAGGCAGACACAGCAAGTCAGTTATTCTTTGGCGTTCGTTGTCTGTTCGAATAAATACATGCACACATATATGTATATGTCTTCTTTGAAAATACCTCGTAGCTGAGAACTGTGCTGAGAGCAGAGCAAAGGTGTGTCGTGGAAGCCAGGCACACAGACACATTTACTCATACACATTCATGTGTATTTCTTTACTTTGAGCGTCAAAGTTGGCTTATATCAGCCTAAGGCGTTAACAGTGTGCGGAGAAGCTCGGATCGTAGCTGAAAACTGAGCTGAGTGCTTCTCTTATAGTAGAGTTGAGTGCAGAACTGTAAACTTATCAACAGTAACATTTTATTTTGCTATGAACACTTCACTTAAGTTTATGCTCTTCTAATGCACACACACACACTCCTAGTCATAGTAAAAATAATTTAGTCTGTTAACAGCTGCCGCTTTTGTGCTCGAGATCAGCTTTTCATATTTGCATAAAACCTTTTTGTTGTAAGTTATTTTGTATTGAGCGTTAGAATGTTAAGAAATTTATTGAAAATATATTTTTGATAAATATACAAATAAATACCGGAAACACTCACTATATTGACCGATCTTGGTATACCTTTCATGACTCCTCGGATAAGGGCATATATACACACATGTACACACCTAGCGATTCTCTCCGCATAAACTTGTTTGGGTGTGTGTTCGCTGTTGTGTTATCTGCATACTATGCATGGCGCTCTCGTGAGTTTCTGAAGGTGCTTATCGCTGATTGGTCAATGCAAGAGTTAACTGTGCACGAATTTATCTTGGGATCGCTTGCTCGCTTGATTTCTGCGTGTCCGCTGTTGAGCGCTTTGCGCAACATAATTCGATTTTAGTCAAACGGCAGCAGCCGTGTGAAGCTGTCTAGAAATAATTAAGTGTGATTTGTCGGGTAAATAGCGTCCGATGCTCTAATTGTAAACATTATTAGACGCGTGCAAATACGGAGTAACATTAAATAAATCACGTTCTTAAGTTGATAAAAAATGGCAATTTTTACATTAAAACTCTACCCAAGTCGGAGTCAGTTCTAAAATACATATTTTAAATGCTCCTTGGACTGTAGAAACTTTTACAACGCCTTTATTAAAGAGTAATTCATTTTTCATTTAGTTAAAAATGAAAGTTTGTGCTGCAAAACTAGAAACTGTTCAAGCGGGTATATACACGTTCAACTGTACATACTTCACGATAGCCTTTGCATACATTTGTTTGTGTGTATGCATGTGTGTAATTGCCATCAGAAGAAGAATTTGCGCGAGCGAACACTAAAGCAAATCTTGTTGAGAGCGATCAGAGATTCGGGAGAGCGCAATAGATAATGCACGAGCAGCACAACACATGCGTATAAACATATTTGGCAATTCCCTCTGCATACACTTATTCGGTTGTGTGCTTCTTGTGTGATATCTATTTATGCAGGTGTGTGGCTTGTACGTTATCTGGCTTTGAATGCGCTCAGTCGAATTTTTGGTTGCCTGCTCAATTTTCGGAACGCCCATCTTTGAGCGCTTTTAGTATATTTAGTATATAATTCTGTATTAGTTATAAACATCAGCAACCAAGTAAAGTTGTTAAAAAATATTTTAACTTAAATTTCTCATATATTGTATACTTTACTTAACTCGTACGAAACGTGAGCAATAATTGACATTTAAATGTTCGGAATCGGATCTATAATCAGAGTTTTTGCGAATTTTAAAGACTTTTACTATACTTAAAGGTATTAATTTCCCAAATCGACTTAATTCAACCGATAAAACGCGATACAAAGCTTCAAATAAATAATACATACTGTGCACCTGCTATAAATTGTTTGTATGCAATTACTTAATTAAATGACCTATAACTTAGTCGTTTGCTTAATTTCATTTATGGCTTATTGTATATAAATATGTTTTCAACTTTTCAGATTGAAGAACACAATGACTAATCGATTTTAAGGACTTCCTCGTAGCTTTCCTTACCAGGTTCGGACATTATTTAAACCAGATATAGTAGTTAATTAATAAATTTGTTTATTTTTAGATTCAGCAAAATCTGCAGCGCATTAGAACAAAATCATAAGATATTGGCACCTAGTTGACCCATGTATCCTTGGTTATTTCTTACCATGGATATAGTCCTAGTGAACCTAGAGGACCGACTTCTAGCAAATGCGCAAGAATATAGTCCACAAATATGTATGCATTCTCTTTCAGCTGCCCCCCCTTGATGGTTCCTAGTTGACTGTCATATCTTTGGTTATACCATACCATCGATATAGTCCTTGGCAACCTAAAGGATCAGATCCCTGCAAAATTTGCTTCGAAATGGTCCAAAAACATGTATGCTTTTTCTTTCAGCAGCCTCTGTAAATGAGCAGCAGCTGCAGTTGCTAATTAACAGCTGACCTTACAGCACTCGTTCTACATTAACTGCTGTTTAACATAACTCATTTTAAATGCGCCCTTGCGCGTATGCAACGAAAATTTTTATTCGAAAATACTCGTCGACCTTCTGGGCATTTCTGTTCGCATGGTGCTTGAGCGGAATTTTAGTACAAATTGGGGACCCGGCCGCCAACAAGCGCGCCCCTTTTGGGTATGCAACATACATTTTTCGGTGGCTGAAAATTTTTGTCGACCTGCTGGTATTTTCTGTTCGCCTGGTATTATAGCAGAATTTAAGAAAAATCTCGGTAGCCAGCGGCCTTTAACGGACGCCCCTTACGGGTATGCAACAGATTGCAATTCCATATCCCTTGGAAGTAAAAAAACGGCAAATTGTTTGAAAATGTAATATTAATTATTTATTTTTGTTAATAATATTAACAATATTGTTGTTTTATGCATATATTTTCGATTTGAGCTTAAAATGGCTATATCAAGCTTAAAATACGTCCGATCCTGGAAGGATTAGCCTCGTTAGATTCGTAAAAGTCCTTAGAATCGATTAGAGTCCTTAAATCCTATAATCTGAAAAGATAAAAACACATTTGAATCAGAAATGTCATAAGAGAGATAGAAGGGTATTTTGAGGAAAGAAATAGCCATAACTCGGCCATATCCTTGCAGACTTTCTAAGGACATGGTGCGTTAGGATCATAGGGCCCAACCACATCGAGCTGCATCAAAATATTAGGGGGTCATCTAAGAATCCTGGACTTGGTAATTTTTCAGTCGCGGGCCGCAAGGGAAATTGCGTGAAATCATCAAATCTCAGTAAAATCGCGATATTTCTGAAACTACAAGGACGATCTTGATGTCCTTTGGTCAGTTGAAAGGCCTGGTCAGTACAATTTTTTTGGCACATGTCCTGCCAGGATACGCAAGGATACAGCCGAGCTATGGCCTATTTTCTCTTTTAAAATTTGCCCATAAAACTTCGTTGTTTGAAGGACTTTCGTCCTTCGGGCTGTATATTCTTAAATGGGAGGGTGGGGACTATCTGTTGTCCAAAGGACATCCCGATAGTCCTTCAAATGGCAAATTTAGTCCCAGATTTTACGATTTTTGGCAGTTTTGTGACTTAACGTGAAAAATTTTAATGATATTTTTTGTTGAATCATGTAAATCCTTGAATGCCAATCGATAGTCTTTCTACCCGCGAGTTCAAAATGGTATATCCTTCCGATATCCTTATGGATATGGCCGAGATATAGATATTAATAGAATGTCCTTTTTAGAAAGCAAGCTATATCTGTGAGACCACAAGGACGATTTCGATGTCTTTTAGTCAATTTATAGTTTTAGGCGAGATGAGTCGTTTGGCAGAAGATGTGAAAGGATCTGCAAGGATATGTCCGTATTTTGACCTTTAAAACGTACAAAAGAAAATTCCTTATATCTTGACTGTTTTAAGGACGAACGTCCTTTTCTTTGTATACTCAGAATTGGGAAGATGTGGGCTACCTACAAGCGAAAAGCTATTAAGATTGTCCTTGAAATGGATATGCTATGAACGATTTGGTGACAAATGTCCTTCTTTTGGAAAAATAGCCATATCTTCGAAACCACAAGGACGATTTCGTTGTTTTTTGGTCAATTTATAGTCCTAGTCGAGACGAGTCGTTTGACAGAGGATGTGACAGGATCTGCAAGGATATGTCCGAGTTTTGACCTTTAAAAATACAAAACAAATGTCCTTACAGCTTGGCTTTTTAAAGGACTTTAGTCCTTTGTATACACTGAATAAGGAAGATGTGGAATATCTGTTAGCGGAAGGATATTAGGATTGTCCTTAAAATAGCCAAGATATGGACGATTCAGTGGTTAATGTCATTTCAATAGAAATGGCCATAGGTCGGTCATGTTCTTAGGGATTTTCAAAAGACCAAGTGCGCTTACATCGTAGGGATCAACTGAATCGATCTGGATTAAAGAATCTTTGAATAATGAAGGTTGTTAGATCAGACAAATTTTAGAAACGAGTCCATGGGATACAGGATGAAATAATAAAATCAACAATAGCATGGCAGCCACAAGTACGGTTTTGATATTTTTTGACTCGTCAGGATTCGGAAAGATACAGCCGAGCCATTGTATAGAGCAGTGGAGCAGAGGACTGTCTGTTGGTCAGAAGACATTGGGAAACTATTCGGAATGGCAAAGTTATGGGAACTAGTAATTTGAACGACTTATGTCTAAAAATAAAATATTCTGTTTAAATTGTGCTGTGGCCAGTTGATGTAGTTGAGTTATTACAAATTTTCTGCACAGAAACCTATCTTCTTATCTAGGCTGCCCGTAAGACTTTCTTCTTTTTCGTTGAATATTGTAAATTGGAAGGACAGGGACAATTAGGGGGCCAACGGATATGTAGATAGTCCTTGAAATCGCCAAGCCAAGGTCGATATCGCGTTTAATGTATTATTTTTCTAATAGTTCTAATCTCGGTCACATCCTTTATGATTGACAAAGGGCTCAGTGCATGTGGAAAGAAGGGAAAACTGCATCAATCTGTGTTAAAGGATCCAAGGATTACAACTATTAGTTGCGAAAATCCTTGATGTCTCAGAAACTATAAGAACGACGTCGACGTCTTTTTGCCCATTGACAGTCCTGATCAAAGCTTTTCAGAATACGTAAGGATTCGGCCGAGTTATAAAAAACTTTATAATTACAAGTTGTTGGCCAATATTTTGTATTGAAAATAATAATAATTCTGAACCCGCATGGGCCAAAGGACACTAGAAATCTGGAATTAGCCAGGTTATGGAAGAGATTGTGAGGCGAAATATTTGGTGACAGCCTGAAAATCCATTAATGCCAATCCTGCCTTCCAGGAGCTTAAAGTCCTAGCCAAATATTCAGAATATGTCTGACATAAAGGTTTAGCTAAAATGCCATTACAAGAAAAATAGCTCAAGCTCAGCAACATTGTAGCATTTTTTTAAATGTATTTGTTTGCTACGATGACAAGGAGCGACTGCATTGATTTGCATTGAAGAATTTACGGATCAGACAAATTTAATATGCAGGCCGCCAGGAAACGGGGCGCTGATACAAAATACATTTTAGAGACTAACATAACGATTTTCATTCCCTTTGGCCAGTGGATGGCGCTGGCCGATACGAGTTGTTTGTCACAGGATTGTTTCGCCTTTGAACATTCATAAATTTGTCAAACGTGAACCAATTTCGACAGCACAGACATTTAGAAATTTGATGATTTCTAAACTAGGTCACAACTGATCCAATATATAAATATAAATAAATATATACGTGCGGTACGTTTTTGGGTGCTCGATTAGCTCAGCAAAATGCAAAACCAACAGATATCTGTTAAAGGTACAAAGGGAATGTAATTGCAATTGAAAGCACACGCACAAACGCAAAACAGTCGATGAGAAGGTGTCGAAAGCTAAAGGACGCAAATGCTCCATTCGCATGCTTAGTGCGTGGGCATCGGATAAACAAAAAAAAAGAAAGGAAAAAAAAGAGAGAGGAAAAGGGCAAACGGAAGTGAAAGGTGCTAATGCCGTAGCAAATCCGCAGAGCAACACCTAGGCCGCAGACCTTGAGCCGAGTCTTAGTCAAGGTAATGCCTCGGTTGCCTATTCGCAATTTGGGGCTCTGTTTTTGGGATTGCCGCAAGAAGCTTTTGGACCAGACGGGCCGGGCCCAATGTGCGATCTGTTAAAGGGCTGCCGCAAGGCAACGAATACTGAAGGAAAAGCACCGAAATGTGCTCGAGTTCTTTTTTTTTCTCGAGTAGCCATGAAATGGGTTGCCAAATGGCCAAATGAAGTTTTAAGATATAAACGGCAACAAGTTTTTTATGCAGCTCTCAATCTGCTTTACACTCTTTCGTTTTTTGCAACATCCATTAACAGTTCATGTGCTTGCCGAAGAGACAATGAACGGAGCGGTCGTAGGTATAAAACGTGGCAGCTGCACGTTGGATAGGTCTTTAATCATCTTAGATAAACCCCACACATAAGAGCAGCAATAACTGCACTCGAGAATGTTCGTTAGCTAACTTGGCCCTGCGCAACGACCCACTCTAATCTATCAATAATATTATTACTTGTTACTGGGGCCAAGTACTTGCCCAACAACTTGGCCTGGCTAGTTGCAACCTGCTGCCTGCTGCATGCTGCATGCCCCTGCTCCCCCTTCACTCTGTCGGCTGCTGTCGAAAGTTTCGTGCCGCCACCTGTAAACTCCTTCAGCTGCACTCAACGAGCTTGCGTAATTCCTTAGGTAAATTTATAATTACTGTAAGCAACTTGAACTAGTTACGCTAGCAATTGAAGTTCTTCCTCTTTGCCATGCTCCCACAGGCAGCAGTTACAAAAAAAAAAAACAACAAAGCGTCTGTGAGTAAACGACCAAAAGATACCCTGTACATGGACTTGAGATGCTTTAAGCATTGCGTGCATCTTTCTAGCTAGAGATGCGGCAGTGTTTTTATAATAATATAAATAATAAAATTGTTATTAATAATAAATAATAATATTTAAAGGAAAAATAATAGTTTACGGCTTACAAATTTACGAATTTTTATATCTATATTTATCGATTGGCGAACGACCCGGTTAAATCATCAAAATTGTCATAAATTGAATATCATATACGAAATTTGAGACAATATTTATTTCAAGATTCAATATTTCTTCATGATTGACGCGTGTAAATTTAGCAACATATCGATATTTATCGATTTGTCTAGTAAAAAAGGGAAAAGAAGGTAAGAAATATTAGAAGTCATACAACTTATGCTGATTGAAGTATTTTCTACTGAATCTAACTTAAAATCGTCGCTCCAGTTTGTTACATAGCTTTTCACAATTTTATTGGACTCTTGTTAATAGTTTTATGAGCATAGGGTATGCAAAAAAGAAAAGAAAAGAAAAACTTGTATTAAGTTTTGTCTGGCAAACTGGCGTCGGGGCAATCTAATTTCCATTTGCACTGGGCAGCACATCTACTAGCTGGTACCAAAACCTCTTTGCTCCTGGAGCCCCTTTGCCCCTGCCCCTGCCCCTGCCACTGCGTCGTGGCCGCTTTTCGTTGATGCTTGCATTTTCATTAGTTTTTCATTTTGAAGCACTCGCACCTGGCTGACTGTAAAAGTTCTTTGCGCAATGAAGTGCCATTTTTGGGGCCCCGGTTGCATAAAGTGCACTTTCCTCAGCTGCGAAGGGCAATCGAATGGGTGGGCAGCTATTTCTGGGAGTTTCGCATTTTATTGATTTTAATGAAAATGCAATTAAAATTTTAGCACATGCAGTGAGCACACGCACACTGCATTAACCAACAGCATGATTTATGCCATGTTTGACATTTTAATTATGCTCTCCGCTCCGCGAACACAGCGAGTCTCCACCTACTTATGACAATATAAATATATATAACCATTATTTTTAATCAAATTTCATCAGAGGTTTTTGTTGTTCATAAATTATCCGGATCGTTTGTTTTCATTCTTGCCTCGTGCTGTGCATTTTCCATTGCACTTTTAATGTTCAATTAATTGCATTAAATTATGTGTAAAATATAAATTTATGTATTTAAAATGCACTCCATTTCGTCGACAACAGAGTCCGAGTTCAGCTCAGTTTATCTTTATACATTGTATAAAACTTCTTTTGTGCCGTCTGAATAACTGATTGTTCATTAACTGTGTTTTTATAGCTATTTTGCCTGACTTAAGTAAAAGGTTTTTCTGAAATTTCATCCGTAAGAGAAATCTATGTAAAAAACAGTTGAAATTAGCCTTATTAATGCCAATGCAAGCAGCAATAATGTCAGCTGATCGAAACAATTTGCTTACAAATTATTAATATTTTTATAAATTCTAAGTTGGGATTCCTCTAAGGCAATTTTTATATGCAATAACCAAGAAATCAAACAAAAATAGCTGGTTGTCTGCATATCGAATTGAAGAACCTCCGGCTTATATCAGACTAGGCTACTGACTATATGATTGCCAATGCCCCTTCGAAGCCTTAACTTGTTGAGAATTACAAGAGTGAAGCAACGCATTCATACAGTCAGCCCCTTTGTCGAGTTTCTTAAATCTGAGCATCAAAATCTATTACTATTATAGCTACTTTAAACGGATTTATTTTATAAATAATATATAATAATATTCATTATTATTATTATTACCGTAGACATTGTTCACTCCATACCCTGTTTAAAATTTCCCCATTAAGATAGATATTTCCCACTCTCTCTCCCGTAATCTGCCCTTCGTTGTCCCTGCAGCCATAATATATGTACAAAATGACACTTTAATAGACTCTCATCAGCAGCACTTGGCTTTAAGAACATGTCGCATAAAAATCCAATTAATTTTTATATCAGGCTCGTGTCAGTTTTTGCAGCATCCTAGTGTTTGGGTCAGCCAGGAGCAGCGCGCAGGACACACGCAATTAGTCAACAAATTTAACACAGTTCATTGAGCAAATTTCGACATGGCAACCTAATGGCATAATTTGCCATGAACTGAATTGGAAAGTGTGCAAAAGACTCTCTCTCTATCTCTTTCCCTCTGTCTCGCTCAGCGTTCTTTCTCTCTCCTTTTCTTCATTTATATTCTGCGCCATCTCTCTTCGCATATTGCCTCCGTTGGTCAATTCAAGTAATTGTTATAGGCATCTGACATGAGGATGACAATTACAAGCTGCTTTACGCAGCTGAAGATTAATGATAAGAAATGCATTTATAAAGGCATGAAATTTCATATAAAAACTCAGCTTCATGATGTGTTGATTATGATAGCACAGCCAAGAGCTTACACACTCTCTCTCTCTCGCTCTCTCTATCTCCCTCTCTCTCTCTCTCTCTCTCTCACGGCGTACTCTCTTATTCATGAGCTTTTTAAATTTTTGCTCTTTTGCATATTTACCTTGTTATTTTATTACGCGGCGGATATGAGCAGAGCAAAAATAAAATAAAATATAAAATAAAAAAAAACAGAAAGACAGGAAAGTGGAAGCTGCCGCATAAACAGCGCGAAAACATTGTCACAGCATGAAGTCAAATGTTTTTTATATGCAAAAATATTTCATTTCCTACAGCGACAAAATGAAACGAAATGTTAAATAATAATAAAAAAAAAAAGAAATATCCACATCAAGTGCGACAAAGTAAATTCCTTGTAAACAACAAAAAAAAAAAAATTACAAAAAGAATATCGGGATCCGTGAACAAGAAATGCAAATAAAAAACTGCAATAAAAATCTGTTTAACATGAAGTGAGGGGACGCACAAAAATGTACCCGGCAGAGTCAGTCAGTCGCTTTGTGCTCGCTTCTTGCCATACACTTTACAACTTATGAGGGCTAATAAAATTCTTCACTCGCCATATCCTTGACAATTCACAAAAAGTGCGTCAAGGTGCGAGCAATGATAAAGACAGCAACAGCAGCGGGGTTAGTCGTTGGGCAGGAGGTGGGAAGGTGGGAAGGTCGCCTTATGGACAGCATAAAATGCGATTTCATTTGAGTTTTCTTTTTTTCTTCTTTAACACAAAGCGCACAAAATGAAACACTTACTTGTATCTGCTTTGTGCAATTTCTGTGATAATTTCGCAATAGATTATGTCCGTTCGCTCGCACAAAAGCCAGAGTCTATAAAGTCTTCAATTTGCATTCTGAGTGTGAGGTTGGGAAGAGTTCTGCGATTATTTGTTTATTCGTTGTCAAGTTTTTCAGTTGAGGATTGGCAGCAGCATGAACCTTCGAGAAATGTAAGGCAACTGAAGTCCAACTGGGATTACAAGATTCCAAAAGTTCAGCTGAAAAGAAAAATAAATATATATAAATTATATTCAAAGCATAAGTTGATTACAGTTTTATTACATTATCTAATTATGAGTCAGGGAATTAAAGAGCAATGAAATACCTACAAATAACCTTTTAATAGATAACTTGATTTACAATAATGTTTTAAAACATAAAATGCTAGTTTTTTTTTAAAGAATTTTAGCTGACATGCAACTATTTTCTCATAGAGAGAAAGACCAGCTGAGATTACATAAAAATTTCGACTTAAGCTTAGCTTTAACAATGTACAAATTAGTACATTTATGTCTGCAACTTTGGGTTTGCCAGTTGCATGTAAAGATGCATATAAAAATGAGTTAACTAACGGGAGACTTCAAGGGACGGTACGTCGCGTTGTTATTGTTTCCAAACTTAGACTAAAAAATACAATCTTTATCAATCTAAGCAATGCCTGCAGAGACGCCGTCGCTGCTCCAGAGCCGCCGTCGCTGCTGCAGAGCCGCTGCCGCCGCTCTCGCAAAAGTGCAGCGTTAGCGCCTCGTGTGCGGTGTCGGATGACCGTCGCGGCCGGCGACATAGTTGCGACATATCCGTCGCCACATGACTCTGGTCATTGGCTTCCCCAGAACGCTGGGTCAGCACATACCAATAGTCAGTGGTTAACTTACACATATAAAGCATAAATTAAATTGATTGCATATTATTAATAGTTCTAACATTTGGCGATTTAGTGCTCCAGTCCATAAGCTTGCGTTATTTTAAATAATTCGTGGTTTTCTGTAGAGAATAAATTTACAAACTTAGTCAATAAAAAACTTAATCTTATTTCGCAGAAATAAAAATATTGAAATATTATCTACATCCCCATATTATACACCATCCCTTTTCTTTGCGTTGATTGGGATGCCTTCCCTTGACAAAAAACCGTGTCAATTACATATTTTACATTTTGAACATTGAATATTTTTTCTAAAACAAAGATCACTGGGGCAGCCTTACAGGAAAATCCAGTATTAAAATAAATGTATATATCTGGGCAATGTCAACCACTTGGCGACTCTTTCCGCAGCTGCTCCTTGTGCTGATTCTATTTGAACTGCAGACAACGGAGGCGATATGGTTTCCCTGGTACTTTCATCGCTATGGTTTCGAGGCGCACAGCCGTCCTGGTGCACCTACAAAAGTATTGCCCTCAGCTAAGCCGGAGAGCAAGTCGAGTAAAGACGGATCCGCTACGTGTCCGCCTGGCTATCAGCTGAAGGAAACGACTGCGGCAACATGTCCGCCAGGCTATCAGCTGAAGAGCAAGAGCGGTGCAGTTCTATCCGTGAATCGTCTGTGCGATGATAATCCCGTGGTGATGCAGCTGGCACGCCTTTATGTGGTTAGTCCGGAGCGTATTGTGTTGTTGCTGGCACAGCCGATGCTGATGGAGTCCTGTGAGGAGATATCCGACGTGGTGGATCATATACGAGCCGCCACAAGCAACTGTTTCCTTTCCGATGACAACATCTATGGCAAGCTCGCCGAGGGTCTCAAGTACTACAAGGCGGAGGTCTGCGACGCCGACGCCGACAGCAGCAGCAGCAGCAATAGGAAGCGCTGCGCGAGCCTCAACGAGGCGCACAGCTGCTTAAAGGAGCTGCGCACGGACATGATCGAGTGCGAGGCGCCAGCGGATTGGTATGAGCAGCGTAATGCGACCAAGGTCTGTCAGACCTTTAACGATGTCCTCGACTGCTATTACACGAGGGGCGCCATGCTGTGCGGTCTCGAGGCGGCCCGGCATTTGCGTTCCTTTGCCGGCGATAGTATGAAACGCTCCATGATCCATGCCTGCGATGTGAACAGGCGTTTGCCACGTGTGATGGATCCTATGCCCGTGATTACTGCGGCTTCTACAAATTCTTTAAACGTTTTGTTAGCTTCTAGCTTTGTAAGTTTACATATAATATATATATTTATATAATTTATTTTGTATGCCAACACTCTGACCCGTGAGGGAGCCTAAAAATCATTTATCAAATGCACCCGACTACAAGCTTGGGGGAAGGCCTAATGCCAACTTAAGTGTTTTGCCATTGCGAGTAAATTTCAATAAATACCCAAGGGACTTAAACTGTCGACAAAATAAGCCAATTTACCTACATGGCCAACACGCGGTGCTCCAAGTGTGCGAGTGCTGTGTGTGTGCGTGTGTGAACCGCAGGACACAACTAGGATATATTCGGGTTTGCTACAAGCCAAAACTCATCAATTATGTTGACGCGGACTGCGAATACACGGCTGGTGTGTGGTTCCTGCTAATGACCCTTTCCTCCGGCTTCCCAATATGGCCAGAGTTGTCAGTCAGACATTACCTTTGAGCAGGCGAGCCAACAGATGGAAGTTTTCGTTATCCTAAAAATAAAATAAATGACATCGTGTTTTTATTTATAAACTAGAATTCGGCACAATTTAAATCAAGTTATATAAGGAAATAAAGGACTCTCATAGTTATCAAGGCCAGAATCAGAGGCAATTCTTAATCAATCTAACAAACTATCTGACTGAAAATCCAAGCAGGCTGCCTATATATGTTATAGAATATATTTGGCTGATTCACAATGGAATTTGCTAGAATATTATCGATGACAATCTGGCTGAGCAAAAAGTTGTGCAATTAAAAAATATATATCATTTTATTTTCATTCTTTACAAAATATATATTTAAGGCTTCGGCTTTTCGTAAATTGAGTGCCAGGCAAACAAAAGTTACCACCGTCGATTAATCCGCTCCTTCTCCGATGATGAAACCGTTGACAATGATGCTGAACGGGCATAAGTATATATATAAATAATTTACTAAATAATATACTCACAGAGTCATGCGATTGCACAGGTAGTTTTTCAAGTGTTCAGTGTTGTGGTTGATTATTCCACTCCTGTGACGAGTGTTACCGAACAAGCTACTATAAAAGCTATAGACAAATAAGTATATTTGTTAAATATATACACTTTTTGCTTACAGTGTTGTATAGTGTTACTACAGTCGATTCCAGTCCTCCGATGTTTGCAAATGATGCTGAAAGAGTAGCGTTAATGAGGATCGATATTATGTACACATGAATATGGATATACTTGGTGTTGCAATGTGTAACGCGATTGCACATGTGTTATTTCCATAGTCTAGTGTTGCATTGATCTCCGTTGGGTCTGTAGTATGTATTAAGTATCCGAGTGTAATAGTATATGGAGTTACGGTTATAAGTATGCTATGTTAATTGTATTTAGTCTCGATTTATTTTAGCCCATTTCGGATGTCTAGCTATCAGTTGCTGTTGAAGAAATGTATACATTAGTTTTCTGTCTTAATTGTTTTCTTTTTTTTTGTTAACTTACATTATGGTCCTTCGCAAACACTCGAGCTTTTGGTTTCTCTTAAAAAATATCACTTTTTTCTTAAACTAAAATCTGGAACGCGTGGAGTACCCCAGCTGTGAGTTTTACAATTATTTTTGTGTGTTTTTTGTTTTCTAAAAAATTTGTGTTTTAGTTCTAAGCTCCTACTGCTATGAGTTGCTAAAGTGTACTGAACCTCTGTTGAGGGGCTCTGGCCAATGTGTTTTTCAATTTCCCAAATTCCAGGCCAACTTCGATATCCAAATTCCGATTAGAGAAGTGTTTTATCAATGTTATCAATTATAAATTGAGCTCAAAAGAGTAGTCCGGCACTTAATCCTGATGTGTAGGCTTCGCATTGCCGGCGTTTATCTGTAAAACAATTAAAAAATCACATTTTAAATGGAGAATATGAAAATAGATTGTTATTATATATGTTTAATTATTATGAAGGGGTTTGGCTACATTCCTTATAATTTGCATGGCGTTCAAAACTCAAAATATTACACCAAAAAAATTAAGCAAATTTTTTTTAGTGCATGTTTAGGGCTTAAGTTGTACATAATTTAAATTGCTTTATTTTGTTAGATAGTGTCAATAAGTAAATTGGTTTCAATTGAAAAGCTCTGCCGTGGCTAATATGAAAATTGGTTTTGCCAATATGCGTATTAATTTAAATTATATTCACAATTGCAGCAATAAAAAGATGGTGCTAGAAACAGCTAACAAAAGTTATGAGTGCAATGCTCAAATTTAATGGCATAATTAAACAGACACACACAAACAATCGCACACCCACTCACAGCTGATAGCCGGGACTCTAAGCTCGTAAAGTGAACACAGAGACAAATATGCTAGGCACACGCATAGGAGACGTTGACAGGACGCTGTGGGTAAAGGGGTTGGCAACTGGCGCCCATTTAATGTCGCCAACGCAGTTATTGTTGTTGTTGTTGTTGCTGCTGTTGTTGTCTACTCCATTAAAAGCGGGCGCTGCTCGGTTCGGTGGCGCCAGCGAGACGTTCAAAATAAAAAGCAGGTTGTTCGCAAACAAAACACGGGCACATTTCAATGCTTTTTACCTGTTACCTGTAAATACACAACGTAGCATTGGGGGCAAATAGACAGCCAGACAGAAGGCTGCTGTCGCCTAGCACAGATAAAATATCTTTTTGTTTTCTGCCACATAAAAATAAGTGCTCACAGAACAGACCCTGAACCGCACCCCAAGTACATTCAACATCTCTATTATTTTTTTCCCTCATCCCCGCAATTGATAATAAACACACGTTGGCCGAGAGGATGACCCCAAAAAACGGTTGCCATTTGGTCAGATGAATGTCGTTTGCCAGGGCAATGAGTGTGGCCTCCCTCTTCTAGCCTGTACGTGAGTGTCTGGGCGTATACGTAATATGATTTGCAAAAGCACTCGCTGTGTTTGCCGTGGGTCATATTTACGGTGCATTCATTGTTAATTTGCCATTGATGAATTGATGTTAAATAAATCAAATTCAAATTAATGCCAATTAAATTATTAACTCACTCTGTTGATGAGCACAAAATATTTACAGGCGAGCGCTTTTGAAATTAATTAAAGGATAGATGTGCGTATACGCAATGTATTTAATTAACTGAATGCTTAATAGGGCGGAAACTGAAACTTCAAAATAAATAAAGATTGTAATGATTATCTGCAGTTATAAACAGTTTCACAAAATGAAGTTTAAACAGAGTTTTCGAATCATAAAAAAAATAATTTAAAAAAATATAAATTATACCAAATTAAATATAAATTTCTAGATGACGCTTTTGAATTTGATCGATTTAACAACATTATTAACTCGTAATATATTTGCCACATTTACCACTAAATTTCCACACTTTATCTTAGCTTATGGCCAAGGGTTCTTTAGCAAAAGCAACCACACCTTATAATTTAACCATCAATTCAGTCACCGCATCACGAGCTAAACCTTTTCTCTTCTTGACATTCAAATGCCACAGCACGTAGTCGAACCCAAAATAAAAAGAAGGCAAAAAAGAAAAAAAAGAACAACAGAACTGAGCATATTTAATAAGTTGACAAAACATATTTCACACGCACAAATGCGTCAGCTTTTGGCTGGGATGTTGTTCGTGCAGCAGCTTCTTCCCCTTGAGTCTACATACATATGTCAAGCGTCATTATTAACAGATTTTGGGTGCGACACGCACATCGAACCAATCCTGGCAGATCCTTCTCATACAACCCCCTTAAAAGGCACGCCCAAACACCTTACAACATTTGCCTGTGGGTGGTGGCTTAACAAAACAAGCACAGCGTGCGAAAATGTTATTGACGTCTATTTCAATATTTATCAACACCCCAAAAGTATTATGCATGTAAAATATAAAAAAAAAAGAGGAGAAAGGAGAGAAAACACCAGCCCTGGTTGGGGTGGGGCTGATGTAACGGCATTTCGTTTATAATTCTCTGCCAGTTGAATGGAACGTGCCTGACTTTAAAGCCCTGGCAACTCAATGAACTCAGACGACAGCCGAAAGTCCATCGAATTCAATTTATCAACAACTCTAGAGCTCAGCCTGGGGTTACAGCATACGTGTGTGCGTGTGTGTGAGTGTGTGGGTTGTGCGTGTGTTGACTGATTTCGATCATTGCAATTTTTGGCCACTAAAGCATGCAAGTCCCATGAAATATGCATCATTTAGCATTTACGACAGCAGCCAAGGGACAAGCACTGCAACTGACAGCGGCAAGCGCCAGAGGATGGGGCTTAGGGCGGGGGTTGCAAATGAGGGGGCAAACTGCAACCACTGTTTATGGTTCCATCTGTCCGAACATAAATGCCACAACATTGGAGCTGACACTAATACTCAAAGCTTGGTTAGGCAACTAATAAGCGTGTTGCCGCGGTGCGGCCCCAGATCCATGGCCAATGGAAGGACGCACAGTTGTGCTAGTTGTGTCCTGTTGTGTACTGCGCGCCAGCCACAAAATGGGCAGCATCTTAAGTTGCAAAGAGACACCTCTTCCTCTGTCTCGCTCTCTCTGTCTCATGAAAAAAAGGCAAGCAAATTAAACCCATATCAAACTAAAAGCATTGAACAGTTATAAGCCAGGCTAGACAGCGTTCCAAATACCAGACGGTAGAACAAGACCAAGAAATAAAGGTAAAAATATATAATGACCCCCAAGCAAAAGTACAATGGGCTAAATATTGAAATTAGTTGATGAATGTTTGAAATATAATACGAATAAAATAAATGTCTCACAAAAGAGAAGATGGACTTTGTCTTATAAATATACTTTATATACATTTTGAAATAAATTTTTTAAATAAAAATAATGTTGGCTTATAAGAATATAGAACCAGATATCTGTACATACATATTTAAAACAATTTTTTATTAACTTTCAAATACAAATTTTCAGCTCAATTTTGAAAAATCGTTTTAACATAATTTTTGCTCTATTTTTCCAATATATTTGCCATGATGACCGAGCCAAAGCCTTTTACAAAATTTAAATCGTGGCACCTACACGAATCCACGTCTCAGACATGCAAAAAAACCAAACAGAAGAAATTTTCCCACACAAAAAGCACGCAAAATACGTAGAAGCCATATCAATGGCATATTTATGCTGCACGAGGGGCTGGCCCTAAGAGAGAGGGAGATGGAACCGAGTTCAATGCATTGATTATATAAAGATTACACATACGCCGTGTGTGCGTTCAGGCAAATTTTGGCTAGAAATTAAATTAAAGTTTGCTACGCTGGTCAGGGCCAAGTTCAATAAATTATTGATTATGCCAAAAGAGAGGCAGAGAGAGAGAGATAGAGAGAGAGAGAGAGAGAGAGAGAGAGAGGTTGAATTGGGGAGACGGAACGCGTCCAAGGCAAACTGAAAACTTTAATCAAATGAGGCGAAAGGCTGGCACAGGCCTAGGCGGGGTTGGGCGGCGTTGGGCGGGGTTGGGCGGCAGAGGCAGACAACCTTCGTTGCGGGCGACGCTTGTGGTTCAGTTGCTGGCGCTGCCGCTGCCATGGCACTTATTTAATTTATAATCAAATCAAAAAGCAGGCAAAGCCAAGTCAATAAAAGTCAGGCCAAAGTGCGAGCACAAAAACTTGAGGCATTTCTGATTATTGGACATTCAAATTGCCTCAAGCATGAATTATGTGCGGGCCCAGCTAGGAGGAAATTTGTGCTCCTTGTTGTTTTTGTTGTTGTTTTTGTTGTTGTTTGTTCTATTGAAATACTTGGAAATGAAAGTAAATAAGCGTAAAGATTCGCTTAGTGACTCTCAATTCGTATTCGTATTCGTGCATGCGAATGCGAGAATTGTTAAATGATAAGTAAATTTAACTTTTGTTTAGCTCTGAAGTTTGCCTCCTCCAAAAATATTCAATATGAGAAAATGTTGCGGTTGCGGATTTTAAATGAAAGATATTTTGCGTTTCCGTTGACCTAAATTAACAGTTGCGCCAATGCCAGAACAATGCGTGACTGTAAATTAGAAAATTCACAAAATGAAAACCAAAGCAGCGGAAAAGTTCATTGAAAAACATAAAAATTAAGCTCGTGCGGTAGCTTCTTTAATTTCAATATCTGTACAATACGAATAGTCTGTGTAGTTTAATAGACCAACTGGAAATTTGAAATTGTACTTTAAAGCCTTTGTTATGGCTGCAATTGTTTCTGGCCTTGGTGTACGCTCGCGCATAAAGATCGAAATTGATCCTATAATTAAAAGATATAAACTAAAAATTTGCAGGTAATAAGGATTTTCAAATAAACCCACTTGAATGCTGTCGACCTAATTTGGGCTGGCGATTCTCGAAGCAAAAATACTGTATTATGAAATTCTCATTATCAGTTTGCGCAAACTGTGCCCAATAGAAATTATTATCGAAGGCTCGTTTAATGCATTTATCCTGCAGATAATTTGGATGCACTGCATATTGAAACCAGTTGCCAGTAAACTGCGAAATTTGGAAACATATGCTTTCATATATGCAGTATATATTAATTAACACATATTTACCGATATTTCGGAATTCCCAACAGACTCAAGCTCCACAAACTTAGGGCATTGTCCCTTGAACATAATTCGTGTATAACTAGCTAGGCAAAGGGCTATCAACAGCTGAGAGAAAAGCAGGCAACTAAATAAAAGACAAATTTTGAATAGGTCAAATTTAGGAGTAGAAATACGAACCAGAAGCGTTTAAGCATGTTGTTTGGCAATTGACTTGTGAATATGTAACTATATTATTAGCTTGGCACATAAAAAGATTTTACACTGGTTTAGTTACGCTTTGTAAATTTATATTCTAACATTAGTCACGCCCAGCTGCAGCTGCTTTTAAATAAATATGAGTCGAATGGTAGCCAAGAGAATTAAATAATGCTTTAGTCACGGCTCGAACTTAGGAATCTGATTTACACGATGCTAAGTCCGATTTTGAACTAGTTTTCTTTAAAATTTCATTTGCTTTGGGTTCAGTTCTGCCTCGCTCTGAAAACTAATATAGTGCGAGGAAACTTAAATAAATTGTTGTTCCCGTCGGCTTGGTTCAGAGAGGTTTTTGTGATTATCAGGCGCCAAAATTAAATACTCGTACAGTCTCGTCTATTTACTGACCTAAACTAAGATGCCTCTTGAGACATGTTCATAGATTAAATAAAAAAACATTTCGAAAAAAATCAATAATTAACAATCTAAAAAGCTGCTAAAAACTAGGAGCACGTTCTGTGAAGCACTCATTAAAATGCATTCGGCTCAGAGCACCTCAAAGGCCAAATGTAAAGTGTGGCCAAAAGAGTCACTTGTTGCAGTTATCCAACTAAAGAGCAAAAGAGCAGGCAAGTGTTTTAGAGAGAGAGAAAGAGAGGGCGAGAGAGAGAGAGAGAAATACTGACAGATAGCTAGATGAGATGACACACAGTCAACACTCACTTAAGCCAAGTACTCGAGCTGCTCGCAGACGCGTCTTTTTCTATCCATCCTAATGATGTGCCACACAAGTTATTTAAGACATGGTTTTCCTTTTAATATTGTGCTCTATATTAAAACGAGCTGTCCCACTTTCAGACTGGCAGCAATATGTCAATGTCATTGCGCAAGAAATGTCAGCGACTTGCGGCTTGTGACTCGCGGCTGCAACTGCATTTGTTCAGTTTAACATAATAAAACACAAACAATGCAAGCAACAATAAATGCATAAAAATAATATATATAAAATGCATGTTTTATTTATGCCTGTGCCTGGCTGCATTTGCATGCATATGCGTGCTTGTGTGTGTATGTGTGTGTGTGAATTTGTAAAACAATTTTTATGCTCCAATTTCCAATCAAGACACGCACCAGAAATTCATTGCCACCTGAAGCATACAAAGTTGGACGCGACATTAATGTTGGCGCCACAACATTTTTATGCTGGAATTCTTGTGGTTTACGGTTGTTGAAAAAAAAACATTTGTTATTGTGAATATCGCATTACAATCATTACAATCATTTCAATGCTGTGTAAAAAATACTAGAGTATTTCGATAGCTGGTAGAATAAATCGTTGAAGAGATTTCCCAGTTAAATTTGCCTTTTTTTAAATAATGAAAGAGAATTTCAGAAACTAATCTATACATTATTCAGAAAAATAGTTTTGTAGATTCGGTTCAACAATATTTAAAAAGAGACTAGGCCTAGTCTAATTAAAAGAAATTCTATCTATTAAATTAATAGTTGAGAATAAATATGTTCCATATCATTATTTATTTTTTTTTTTAAATTTATTTATGCTTGCTTTTTTTATTTTTAATTTGCATGATTTTTAAAAACAATTAATCCTCCACAAAATTTGTATTTATGGTATTTCAGGGTTCATTAAAAATTTAAAATAGAATTATGAATTCCACGTGTTAAACACATTACCTTTAAGTAAATACCAAAAGATAAATATTTATCAAAATGAAAAGTGCAAAAATAAAAAGAACATTCTCAGCTGACACACTTTACTGACGACATTTTTCACTTTTCCTGTTGCCGCGTATGTTATCTGACTTGACTCGCGCCTCTCATACAAATTTAATTAAAGAATTTTCCAGTGTTTTTCCACGACAAATAAAAAAATAAATAAATAAAGAGGAAGAAAAAAAGAAAAAACAGCGAAAAAGAAGCGAAATCAAAAAGATTTATTTACCAAGTGCAAATTTATTTTCATTTCCCCCACTTAATGACTTTATGCAGGCGAAACCCGAACGCGTACGCGAACAGCTCAGCAGACAGAGTCGGAGACATAACATGTGTCGTTACCCCCTCTTTCCACCAAGGACGAAGGAACCAGTCCAATCCCTAGTGCAACTACTACTAAAGCCTGGGGCTGTCTCTTAAATAAAGGTGCAGGCTTCACTTTCATTCGTGCAGCCAAAACCAGCAGGCAGCAACTGCCTCTCACAACTTCTTGACTTGCTCAGTTACAGCACAACAACAACAACAACAACAACAATAAGAACAACAATAACAAAGTCAAGAACATCAAGCGGAACAAGATATATAATTTCCTTTTCTTTACATTATAGTTTTCCAAGTTTTCGTTAAATGCATTCAGCATCCTTCCCTCTCGCACAACTTGGCCAAGACAAGTTCGTATAAATATCTTTGCACGGCACACGTATCAGCCAAAGATACTTAAACTCCCATGTAATACGTGTAGTTTTCAGGCTCTCTCGAAACTTTGCCTGCTTTCCACTAGCCCAACATTTGGAAAATGCAATTTTCACCTACTGCATTGTCTTTCGTGCTGTGTAATTATTTCCCTTTTGCTTCAACGCAAAAACTGTTGTTGCTCGATTTTTGCCCGCTTTGCCAATTCGATTCTTGTGCTGCTTCTTATACCTTCCTTTGTTCTGCTTCTTCTTTTTTTTCTTCTTGCGGATTTTATTCTTTAATTAATTTGCTACGAGTCGGAAATGAAATAAAAGATGCAAGCGTGACATCAAACGATACTAGGGAACCTATTAGACGAGCAGCCATATAGGACTCTGGGATAACTAAAAACTGTTGCAATTTTTTGCTAAATGTACGGCTTTTTGTGGCAAAGCTTCAGGGTGGTATTAAAACTAGTTTAGTATACCCTGGACCCACTGAAAATGGACAAAGGGGTATACTTGTTATGTGCAAATGTATGTAGCAGACTGACGAAGTCATCTCTGACCCAATTAGGTGTATATATATTCTTGTTCAGGACGACGAACGAAGTCAATCAATCCGTGTCCGTCTGTCTGTTCGTCGAAGCGATATATAAGAGAAAGAGATATTAATAGACCTAAAGATAAAGATAGAGACTTGTAATTTGACATATATATCCTCGTTTACCAGAAGCAGAACGAGTGCGTCATTATTTTCGTCGACATCTCCTCCCATTTTCATTCATAGATAAATATTAAACTTGGACATCATTTTTTAAACATAACTCAAAAATCATATGAGCCATATTTGACAAACTAGGACTATGTATTACTGTATACACAAATAGGGAATTTTTCACTTCTTAAATAATTTCTATAGGATCGGACTGTAAGAGCCGAAGGTATATAATTTCCAATGCACTTTCCATAGTCTTTGGCTAGAGAAAGAAGAAACGCAGTCGCGATAAAAGATCATAACATTTGTCAAATTGAACAACATTTGATTAATAAAAACGTTTGTTTTTGTATAAATTAATATTATCCAAGACTCCTTTGTCTTACCCGGCGACACCCAGCCTGCTAGATTTTACATTTCGACCAATATCCCATTGAAGATAAAAAGAGATATTAACGGAAAACTTCATGTGATTATAAGTAACAACGCCAGAAAGAATGGTCTTCCATTAATTATAATTCTCTCTTCATTTTATCAACATTAAATAAAATCTTAAAACTTATTGAACAAATCAGAAAACCTTTTTATTTAGTTTTTTCTAGTCATATATTTAGTTAAGTCTGGATACTGCCAAATCGAGTTGCTTGGATCTAATATTAAGTTCTTCATATTTTCAAGACAGACTCAATATCAAGTAAGGGGTTGTTATCAACTACGCGTACCTCGATGCCATAACTATTGTGGCCGAGCACCTGGCTTGAAGTTTCATTCTTCTCAAGGGGTTAACAATATATATTTTATAAGCAGCAGCAGCTACTGCGAATAAGTAAACTCTCATCAGCTGCATCAGAAGATGCGTAAACATTTCACGTAATCGCTCAACACCTAATCAACATTCAGGCAAACCCTTCGAAAGCTGCCACTGACAACCACTTCGCACACACACACACACACACACACAATGCAACAAAGTTGGGAGTGTGCCACGCCCACAGCAGCCACAAAACTTGATGCAAAGGAAACGAACTGAACGTTTATCGCACTGAAGCTGAGTTTTTGGTAAGCAGATGAGAAGCTGAGCATATGAGCATAAAGGATATACGCTGTAAATTTTCATTTTTATGAAGTTGCACAAAGTACGAGAATGTGGTTACATTTTGGATTAAAATATTTGATGTTGTTGTTGTTACTGCTGCTGTTAGCTGCAGCAGCAGTTGCGGCAGTATGTGCCAAAGTAGTATAAGCCAACAAACGAGCCGAGCGAATGTCAAGCGAAGAAAGCGAAAAGTGCTTTTGCCTTCATATTATGCATAGCAAAAAGTTCTTTAAAATGGGCTAAAATATATAAAAATAACAGCAGGTGCTCAGATATATTTCAAGGCCAATAATGGCAGCAACTTAGTGCAGAGATAGTGCGGGAGAGCGACAGAGAAGAGTAGAGAGAATGTGAGATTTAGTTAGTTATCTTGCAGCAGAGTGCTTATTTATAATGTAATAAACTTCACAAAATTCTACATAAAGATACAATAAAAATCTTAAGCATTAATAAACATTATAAACATAAAATTTTTTATCAATAAAATTTGCTTTAAGGACAAACGACTGCATTTTATATTTAAATTCTTTAATTGAGTAAATTTGCAAATAATAAGTTTAAATTAATAATTCAGTCATTGGTGAAGAATTAAAAGATTTTTATTATAAAAGTATGCCCCATTGAGTTGAATTTATATATATTCTTGATCGTCCTAAATAGTTCAGTCGGAAAAGTCAATTCTTCTGTATCTGTCTATCTTTTGCGAACTAGTCTCTCAGCTTAAAAATTATCCTTATGCTAAAATTATCCTTTTACATAGTTGCGCCTTTTCAGAGCACATAAGATTTGGCAAAATATAAAACAAGACAGTTTCCTATAAACACTTACATTTTTAGTATATTAAAAGTGTTTAAATAAAAATGTTTGTACTTTTACCCACTATATCACATAGCCGCACTTAAATTTATTTATATATTTGTTTTGAATATTTAATGATCGGTTTCTCTGTGCATATGCAGCCCATCTAACATGTTCACAGAGATTTTCAATCTTCTCAACTATTCTTTTCTTTTGGAATAGAACGTAATTTTGCAAAAGTGGTTAATAAATTCTGAGTTTTTAGAGTAACACAACATCTGAATGCTGAAACTATTTATAGGTAAATTAATGTACAAGGGAATATAATGTTATCTTTGGTGTAGCATTTTTTTTTAAGTTGACCAATTCATCCGTAAACTATAATAGCACAATTTTAGCACCTAGTAGGAACCCAAATTCATACCACACAATTTTGTACAGTCTAAAAACTCAACTCAACCAGCAGACATTCCAATTTCATTGTCAATCAGTGCCTAGAGAGTCTGTGTCTGCCAACAGATGCTATTGCCATGTGTGCAGCCCTCTTCAAGCCCCTCCCCCCCCCTCACCCTCACCCACCATCACCCCCTCGCCAGTCATGCACAGAAGCATCCGCAACCACAAGAATTCTCTAGTCTCCACGCATGTTAACCTCAAATACGCTGCGTTTTCTTAACGCAGCTGCGGCAAGGGCGCCCTGGCGGCATGCGGAGCGTTCCATGGTTGATTTATTTAACATGTCACGACATCAGCGAACTCTTTCCAAAAGCCACGCCCGCCTCATCCGCCCACCAATGACTGCAAATGCGACACGTTTGTGTGTTTTCGTGCGTGTAATAAATTTTTTATACGAGCAAAATACCAAAAAAATAAAGAAGAAAATAATGCTAAATTCTTAATCGACACCTGTCAATAAAGCACTTTTTTTCCTACATTTATTTTCTCAACCGATTTTCGATGGATGGCACGACTACCTACTGAGTGTTTGGGTCTGGCACTCTTTTTAATATGCCTGCCATGTGCGGCGGCTGAAGCGCTTAATACACAATACTTTGCATACATGCAAGGGTTGTGGGGGGTTTCGGGGGTTGCGGGGCGTTTCGATTGGGAGATGCCACAATGGATGCAGGCCAGGCACTTCTGATTAATATCTGGTTGTATTGACAGCTGAGATTTGGCACACCCCCCATTGAGTTAATAAAATGTCGAGTGACATGTTTGAGTCCTTGGAACGTGCATGAAATTCTTAAATGCGCGGGGAGGAAAATCAGAGAAATGAGCAAAGCCAAAGGACTTTCATAACATTTCATTGCGTGCGTACGTGTGTGTGTGTGTGTGTGTATGGACCCTTGAATTATTGTCAGGTTTTTATTAAATGCGCGGCGTTGTTTGCTACCCAACAACAACAACAACAACAACAACTACAACAACAACAAGCAGTGCGCAGGCATAACTCATACGCCATGGAGAACGCAGCAACCGCAAGAACTAGCACTCGACCCCCAGCTTGACCCACCTAAGCGTAAGCTGAACGGGGGCTAAAGCGACGACTGCCCAACAAACAAAGTCTAATGACAGAGATTTATGCTGTAATTGCATTTACTCGTACAACGTACCAGGTACCCGGTACTCAGAGAGCCCGAGCTTAAGCCTTATGCAAAACAACGACGAGTGTATGCGCTTACCAAAGGATTAGACAGGATAAGTGGAAAGGGAACTGTAAACAAATAGCGAAGAATTACAAAAACAAGACTATGTACAAGCACTTGCACTTGGATATAAAAATGTAAGATACAATATTAAATTGGACATAAAGTCCTAGTTCTAATGTAATATAATGATATATTTAAAATATTAATATCATTAATATATTTATATTCTTCACTTTATTATGTGGACTTGGGCTAGAATAAAAACTCTTCAGTTGCCTAAATTTAAGGCTCATTAAAACAATATTTTTGAACAAATCATAATTAAGATAACAACTGGCAATTTTTATCAATTTTTAATTGTTAATTTAATTATTTAGTTTATTTGATTACTTAGATATATAATTTCTCAGAATTCCGCATAGCTTCCAAGAGATTATTTATACTCTTCATTTTGTTTAGGGTATTTGGGTAAAAGAAATGCGGCATAAATAAGCAGTAAAACCAATTATAAGTTTTGTTTTGCTGCCTGCAATTGCACATTGCACATTGCACGTTGACATCCGGCAAATGGCCGGGCACAAAGTTTAATGAAATTGAAAATAAATGAGAAAAACATTTTACACACCTCTTGCGATCCGCTCTCGGAAACAGAATTTTCTACAGCGCTTCAGCATTTTAATTGCACGCGGGGCCAAGTTAGGCGTAAGTCGAGGGAAGTTGGGGAAGGGGATGAGCTCAAAGCAAGTGGCATTCGCAATTCTCATCAGTTGCAACAGCAGCAACAGCAGCAGCCAAACAAATGGACAAATTAGCATGTAACCACCTCCCTCAATCCCTCAATGCCTCAATGGCTCAACGTCTAAGCTTACACGTGCGCACTTGACTTGGACTTCATTGCACTCACGCAGCACGTGGAGCATACTTGTGGAGTTTATGGGTCAAGTGTTTATTACGCCCACGGGCGTGGCCCGAGCACACTGCTAAATTGTAGCACATTGTTCCGGCTGCAACGAGGCAACGAGCCAGCCAAAGTGTTTGTTTACTTATGTAATTGTGACGCCTCATGTGCTCCACACACACACACGCTCTCCGCGCTTGCCCCACAATGAGCCGGACTAAAAGTAGGCAAACATTTATTTTTTGATGTTGCTTACCAACTGCATGTCCTGAACTAGCTGCGACAGCTGCGAGTTGAATTTAATTGAAAGCTAATTGAGCTGAAATGCGAGTCTTTCAATGGTGCCATCGCAGGGCAATCAATCTATCAATCTATCAATCTATCAGTGCATCACTTGGTTCATTTGACCAAAATTATTGAATGCTGTAGCTTCATTTGGCATGCGACTAATTGAGTGCAGCCAAGCGGAGTCTGCATGGCAATTTTCTCTACCAGTCTCACATTCTCTTACTCACAGTCTCTCTATTTCTCTCCCTCTGTCTCACTCTCTCGCTCTTTTTACCTTTCATTTTAAGCAAGGCCTTTTAATTGCAGTTAATTGAACCAAATTGTTGTTTGCCATATAAGCAGGAAATTGTTGCCAAATATCATCTGCATCTGTCTCTATTTCTCACTTATAAGTGTCTCTGTTAGAGTTGAGCGTGTCTCGTGTTACTTTTGCGTGACCAAGCACGACTGCGTTTCTATTGAAAAATTGTACCTATGCGTAATCGAGTTTAGCACAATAATGCGATTAAACGATTCGGAAAGATGAACACAAAATTTACATTACACGATTATCACGAATTATGATAATAATTATTATAATTAGCAGCACTAAAAGCACGACTCAATCCACTTCAACACGATTTGAATTGACTAAGCACGTATCAACACGACTTAATACATTCCACAGCACGACTTAATGCGATGAAACAGGATTAAGCATGACCTAATACGACGTATTCCAACTGTATCCGTCGCAACACAACTTAAAACTAAACTCAACATAGCAAAACACGCATCGACACGGCCTAATACATTCGACAACAGGCTTAAACTCGTCCTAACAGGACATATACCCGTCGGACTGTACTGTGTCCGTTCCAACACGACTCAAAACACGACTTAACATGGCAAAACACGCATCGACACGAAGTAATATATTTGACAACACGATTTATCCTCACTCAACAAGTCTCAACACGGCTCAAAACATAACTTTGTACAATTAAACATAATGAACACGACTTATCCCTACTCAGTCCGTTTGAACACGACCCAAAACACGACTCAACACGACTTATGAACATGACTTAGCACTGCTCAACTAAACTCGGGACAGATCAAAACATCACTATATCACGACTTATCGTGCATATCGTTTCTTATCGGGCACACCATCTTTTAATTTCGTGATTCGTATTCGGCTTAGTCTGCTCATCTCTAATTCGTTTATCTCTGCGTGTGGCTGCATAAGAAAAATATTTTGTAATGAATTGATGGCTCACAAATAGCTTGAACTGTAATTGAAATTTGCGTCTGTGACAGCAAACAAGCATCAGCATCTGACCATGAAGTTAATTGATAGTTGAATTCGACAAAATAAGAGAATCAGGGAAAGTTGGACAAATTAGTTTGTGCATTGCCAGACAAACAATATTTACAGCTGATAAGTATTGGCAAAAGTAATTAAGCTGCCTGCTGAACAAAGCATATTCATAGTTAAATATGCCGCAATCTCCTCTAGATACATTTGTATCTCTCTTCTCTCTCTTATCATATAATGCATAAGTATTTCGCTTATAAACGTCGCATAATTCCAGTTAATACACTAAGGAGCCACTTGTTTAATCGTTTACAACAAATCCCATTTAAGCTTTTATTTCATTATGTATTAACACTTGGCGCGCGCTCATTTCGAATAAATTACGCCATAAACACAATTAACTAATTAATTAACGGCATGATTAACGGTGAATGGCCAAAAGCCTGCAAAAGCGACATCAATTTTTAACGCATTTCTGCGCTTTTGCCACAGCTTTCAAATTGATAATTTAACTGTGTCGACTTTCAAGTTCAAGCAGCCATGAAATGACTGACGCTCCGAGCCCTGCGTCCTGCGTCCTGCATCCTGTCGCCTGTTTAAGCCGGCGAACCGAATAAATAGAAATTTCTGTTGACACAGGTATAAACAGGACTAGGAGCGTGGCTTGGGTGAGTGTGATCGACTGGCAGATAGCCTATACAAGAAGCAAATATACCAAAATTTATTGGTGTATAGATATTAATTATTAATGCATATAAAAGCCAATCCCAAAATAACAGTACACTTATGTCTGTAGTTTATCTGCAATCATATCGAACTATTAATTAATAAGTGACAATGATTTTACATCCCGCAGCAGATAGAAATGCCATAATATAATTCTATACAATATATTTCAGAGAAGTTTTCACACAAATATTTAATTCATAACAAAATTAAAATACCATCTGCTAGGGTATACAAAGCTATTCTCTATATTTCTCTCTCGCTCCCTCTCAAAAGTTTCGTATGTAATCGAAATCCAGTTCCATTGGAAATGAATTTTATTTTATTTAAAAAGCTCCACACCAAAAACAATACATTATACTTTTTAATAAATATACCTTCACCGACGAAGCATAAATAAAATACTGACTGGCTTGTAAACATTTTATAAACGCATTTTACAAGCAGGGAATTTAATTATTTATTTAATTATTAGCAACGATTTAATACACACGCGCAGACCGAAGCACACCGCAGACGCACACTGACTAAATTAGGCATTGGGCATGCGCCTACGCTGTGTCGGCATTCGCACTAATGCAATCAAAGCTTAAAGTAGACAACAAATAAAGTTACCCCCTTTCCCCTCGCCTTACACTCACCTTCCACAACTCTGGAAGTGCAGCCTGTACGCCCTCCACAATGTCCACTCTCTGAATAAAAGCTCTTTGTCAGCGCGCTGATCTGTGCAATTCCACAGACGACACACACAATCACATTTTTTGAGATTTACAAAAAAATCAATATATTTTATGATGCGCACTTTTCGCAGAAGCTTAGTGATGTTTTATATATTTTAGCTGGACTTACGCGGTGCCGTCCAGCCCAGTTTTTCTGCTTGATCTTTTATTTGTGTTTTATCTATTTTTTGTATGAACGAACAATGAGCATAAGCCTTGCCTCTTGCAAATATTTTATGCATGTTTACTGAAGCTTGTAAGCGCAACTCATTCAGCAACTAATGACAATAATTTGGCAAACTCTTGTCGCTGTTTGGTGTCCAATAAAATAAATATACTTTGGCAATTGCCACTTTAGTCATTGAAACGACTCATTTGAACTTTGAAATTGACTTTGTCTTCTCTCTACTTGGCCCATTGGCAGGGGCCAGGATTAGGCCAAGTTTGCATCCGGCCTTTACTCTGCGTAGTTGACAGCCGAAAACAACGCACGTATGCCAAACATTTTTTTCCCACATATAGCAAATTGCTTTTGGGTGAAAATGAAAATGAACTATTTTTCAAATGAGTGCATGAAAATTTTGCATTATTTGTCACGTTCTCCATCAAAGGCAAAATACACAGCGAAATGCTATCAGCCAGCATTGGCCGATGCGGCGTATACGTGATATTATTTTTGTTTGCGCATCAACAGTCAACGGAAGCCGCCGCCCCGGAAGCGATCTCATTGAGCTTTATTGTTTCACAAATCGAATTCATTTGTATTTATTCACACACACACACACAGTCACTCACACACACAGCACAACAAGTTTCAATTTATATTTTTTTCACTTTTTTTCCTTTAGCTGCTTTGGCAGTTGCGTGTTGCCAGTGGCTTAATTTATGCAATTTTGCATAAACAAAACCAAAATGTTAATGAACTCTGCGGTTGTCAGAGCGCTGCGGTATTCTATTTACTACAGTATTATCCAATATTAGTTGTTTTTTTTTTCGTGCCATTTCTCGCTGATGTTGGATTTTAAATGGAAATTTCGATAGCGAGCAGAACATGATTTTTGCTATAAATTAAATTGAAATATAGCTTATACCCAGATAATTATCTAGACGGAGTGACAATTGGACACGGGTAGGAAATTTAAAATAAAATAGAAATTTAAAGCTGTGCTGGAAAATTGTATACGTATTTTAGCTAAAAGACGAGCTCGCTTATAGAATTGTTAATATAATTCATACAAAAATATTAAAAACATCAGCCTGACAACTGCTTATTATGAAAAAAAAAAAATTATTTAACGATAACATATTTTACAAAATTAGTTTTTTTAAGCTTTTTTACTCTTTCAGTAACCATCCTCTCTCAACAAGATTTCATTTCAGTTCCTTTTTTTTAATTATTTCCGCCTAGCAAAATATACTTATGAAACCAAATATTTTGCAGGCATCCCTTTTCTCTTTTGTCCACAAAATAGCTATTGAGTTTATCAAATTTCCAAATTCAGTGAAAAAGCCCAAGCCCAAGCCCAAACGAAGGTCCGCATTGATATAATGATTGATTAACCCAAATAAAGTCTATAATGCTGCTCAAAAAAACCGACAAGAATTTTGCTCAAAAGTTAATATGCCATAACGTGATGTCACAGACAAACAGCCCTAATAAACAATGCCCAATTTTTTATTATTTTCCAATACCCTGTAGCCATGGAAAATTTGTAAAAATGGGCATAATTATTTCATGCAGGTGCACGTACCTGGCAGACCCCGTTAACTGGTACCTTTTACCTTGGACCCAGACATAAGGTATTCATATTCTGGCCCAGCTCAACAGCCTAATCGGTAATCGGAAACTGCAAATTTTTTAAAATACAGATATACAAATGTACCACCTCCCCGTACTCCACCAAATTCATAACAAGCTTTTTTAGGATTAATATATACATAATTTCTTGTTCTTAGTTATTCCAGAATAAACTTCCCATAGTTGGAAGACTGGTGAAAGAAGAAGCACAGCCGCCTTATTTTTGGTGTTTGTGTATGTTAACACATTTATATCGAAGTGCGAATGCTTATAGTTTAGATCTGCTTACAGGGTATCTGCTAGCCGAGTTAAGCACTGTTACACTTTTTTTTTGGGGTTTCTAAAATGAGTTCAAATTACGTTACGCGCTGCTCAAAAATGAAAGCAAAACTCACACATAAATGCATATATATTTTTATTAAGAGAAAAAGAGAGAGAGAGAGAGAGAGAGAGCACTGTGTGAGAGAGAGGCAGCACTCGCATGCGTTGCGACTCAGCTAGTCTTCGTTAGAGTAGCCCTAATTGGTTGACTGGCGACCCAGCATCTTGTGCGCCTGGCCCTTTGTCCATAATGTTCGCCGTTGTCCACGTTGCCGTCCGACTGGGCATTTGGCATTGTGCGGCCGCAGTTGCCTTTGGTTTTTTATGTGCCGCTGCAGCCCTGCCACCCTTCCCCCCTTCCCACCTCCCCCCGGCCACCCTATCACCCCCCGCACTTTTCTGCTGCCAGCTTCAATGGAATATTGAATTACGTCTAATGGCCAGCCACTGCACAATGGACAGCCACAAAGGTCCACATAATAACAGTTGCCAGCAACAAAAAAGAAAGGAAAAAAAATGTATTACAAAATTGAGAAATATTTTAAATATTTGCCAACCTTAAATATGTTTGGCACACAGTGTATATTAAAGCGTCCCAGTTCCCAAACTAACGCCAACTGTTTAAAATGCGACCACAGTAAATATACTTAAAATTTATTTACCCAAGTCAGCCACGAAAAATACACACACTGCAAGCTGAGTTATGTGACGATACTAAAGTGGATAGTTGGGATAGTTTTTGGGTATAAAATATTATACGATATTTGAAATGAAATAAAATAAATAAATGTTTTATATTACGAGTTGCATATAAGTAATTATTTTAATCATTTAAATATTATTTTTTTATCATTTATTTTATTTATGAATCTTTTGATTTTGAATGTTGTTTCATTTTTATTTTTAATTTTTTTATTTTATATGTTTTTGTGAAAATAATAATAAGTTATTTATTATTATATAAAATTATATGAAGTTATAAACTATCAGCCGAACCTTTTAAAAAGTTCATTTATCTTAAATAATAATATTCATTGTAATAATTATTTTAATAAAAAATATTTTAAAAAATAATTATAAAACTTAAAAATAAAATAAATAAATAAAAAGGGATTGTAAATTTTAATAAATTAATATTAAATAAAATTATATATAAAAAATTTAAATGTTTCAATAAAAAATTTCTAGCCGGTGAACGAAATACAAAATAAAATAATCTGAATTTTCATTCGGCCAATATTTAAAAACTTAATTTATCTTAAATAATAATTATAATAATCGCAATAATAAATGTTTTTATAAATAAAATATTCCGAATTTCTATGCCTTCGTCTATATAAGCAAAACTATTATTATTATATACTTTAAATCTTGGCAATGTATAATAATAATTTATATAATATATTTGTATATATATTTAATTATTTCAATAATCAATATTATATTTATACTTTCATATGCTCCTTTCCTGGCAATTATTTTTTGCATAACTTTATTTTTTTATTTTGATATTATCATAATTATTATTATGATAACTTTATTTACTTTATGAATATTTTGATAATTGATGACTTTTTAAATATTTAATTTAATTATTTTTTAATTATTTTAAACATTTCCAGTATATATCTTTACATTTAATTTTCGTTGTCGCTTTTATGTTAAATAAAGAGCTGCACAAATCAATCTTGCAAACGATTTATAATAGGACTAA
The DNA here is from genome assembly GCF_035044405.1 of Drosophila montana. Lineage (NCBI taxonomy): Eukaryota > Metazoa > Arthropoda > Insecta > Diptera > Drosophilidae > Drosophila > Drosophila montana. Next base: position 54,945 of record NW_026998009.1, read on the forward strand.
GAAGCTACAGCCACTTAGACGCTTGATTTAACCACGCCCATATATAATCAGTCAGCTCAATTGCTACTTTATGACCATTAATTAACCAACTGCGATGCGCATAGAATTGGGCGATGTGAAGCCATAGCAAAGGTAATCCGAAAACCACAATGCCCTAACCCTAGCATAATACCCTACATTGAAATGTATGCGTAAAGGATGCAGCAGGAGGAGCTTTATGTACAATGGTGGTCATCGGGCAGGAGCAAAGCTCATTGAGAGAAGCGCCTTGCCTTTTGCCATTTGATGGCATAATAAATATTTCGCCTGCCCTGGGTAAATAGCTTGGACAATGAAGACGCAACCAAAGTCCTGGCGACCAGCCACACGAGCGGATGTTCAATATGTTTGCATAGGCCTTGGCTCACTGAAGACTAGACAAAAGGACTCCAGAACGGAAGGTGGAGCGATTTGTGGCGCATTTGGGTCTAGCTGCTTCACTTCCTTTTCTTTTTTTGTTTGTGTCGAAGAACTTGAAGACAACTTGAAATCGCTTTTTTATGAGTGCGGGCGAGCTCAGAGTTTTCTTTCGGTTTGTTTGCCCACACAAGACACAAGATTCCTTTGTGCGCGCCGGACTATTGGCATTTGGCATTACTCAGATGCTCTCGATGAGGATAAGGATTAGGCTGGTGGACTTCAAAATGAACCACTTAATGGCAATCAATTAGCAAAGATTGAGTTGCAACTCATTCAAGTCGCAGGCCGGACCATAAATAGCCCCCGTGCCCCTCGCGACAGCGACACGCTCCAATAAGGGATATCATTGCGCACTTTGGTTAGGTTTTCACAGTTTTCTCTTAAAAATGGGAAAGGGGCGTTTTTGTTTGTGCCCCTGCCACACAATGCCACATTGTAAATACAGCTGCCACGTTGCGTAAAAGGTGCAAAAGCTAAATAACAAACTTGTTTGTGTATTGCTTTTTATGCTCGCCCAAGTTTCAATGACAATGGCGCATGAAAGGGAAAATGGAAAAGGCCACGCACAAGGAAGTTGCCTTTCATCAGAGTTTTCTTTCTTCAAGTTTTCTTTTCGACAATTTTTCACATATTTTGTTGTGTTGTGGAAAGTAAATGAAGCCGTATTTGTTGAAGGGCTTAGGTCATAATAAAGATAAATGATAAGCAAGTGATAAGAAGCTTTCTTTTTTTTAAATAACAATATAGTTAGCTAAGCAGGCACCCTGGTGCCAGGCAATGAGAAACTCAAACGAAACTTTTTAATATAATAGATTCAATTAAGTAGTTTTTAACTGTATGAGAAGAGTTTGTTAGCAGTTTGTTTTAATGAAGTTGTGCTTGAGATTTTAGAGTGAGAACGATTTGGTGTATTAGAGAAAGTATCTGTAGAATAATTATGATTAATGTAATATTAAATAAAATTGGTCAACAAAATCAGGCTGTATTTAATAATTAATAGTTAAATATTTAATATTTAATGAATTGACATCAACTTATGTCAATGAGAATGATTTTATTTCTTGAAAATAGAATACATAGAATTTATTGTATCAATTTGGGACATACGTTATCAACCTAGCCTTCAGTCCAAGCTAATATATCTGAATGCACTTTGCTTCAATTTTTGAGATATTCTTATGCGAGATTATTCTTATCTGCACACTGAGACTCTTGGAACGTATAACTTCTTTTGTGTCAGTTAAGTTGCATTTATAATATAACAAATATAATTTACTAATATTTATTTTTATATATTTATGCATTTTATAGTTTTTTGAGCTCTTTTTCTATAATATTTTGTTTCATTTATTTTTGTTTTCCCCCATTTTCTTTCGGTGCATGTCATGTTCATATTTTATTTAGACCTTCCGTTTTCTGCGCATGTTCTCGCCTTTTCGTCCCAGAGTGCAAAGCAACCTGCACAGGTATTTGGCAACCACAGACGCTAATCCTTTGACCTTTTCGGCCATAAGCTGACGACTTGGCAGTAAACAAAAATTCGATTATGAAAGACGCGGAAATGCACCATAAAAAAGGCGAGGCCGGAAACTGGCTTCGTGTAAACATCAACAAATTGATATAAATGTTGGAAATGAGCAACAGCCCCAACAAAACAGTTAACGAAAGCAGAAATTGTTTAATAAACCAAATGTTTTAAGCGCTGCTGCTGCTGCTGCTGCCAGGGCAATTAAATGCGCAGAGCGCAAGCCGTAAACCCAGCCGAGGGGCGGTTCGATTGAGGCAGACGGCTTGGCAGACTAAGCCAATATCCGGGGCATGAAACAATGTCCCATGACCGACTTACTGACAGCCAAATATTTGCCAAATAAATATTAAGGATTGCCATAGCACTCACTCACCCCCGAGCAGTCCGCCCCCTGCCTGCACAACATCTAGTTGCCAGTGTTGTATAAATCAATTGATTGTCGTCGTTACGATTTAAGTTTCTTGAGCTGTGCGTCAGGCGTCGATAGCGACGGACACAAATTTCGCCTACGGGGCTGAGCCACAACCCCCGCCACACACACCCCCGCCACACACACCCCCGCAAAGCCAGGCTGTGGCCCGCTGTGTTGGCACGCGTCGAAATACTTTGGGCTAAATTATGTGCGACTTTCGACCTCGTCATGCTCAGAACTTGTCCATGGGGGCAGGGTGGAAATATCTAATGTATTAATTTCGTACATCCGACCAGAATGGGGCGCAATCTGGTGCTGGGCGGGGGGCTTGGCATTTCGATCAAATAAAATTGCAAATTTGTCTACGCGCTGCTTTAAGATATTTGTGTGCAAAGTCGTTGGCCAAATGTCAAAATTTGCGGCTATCGATTTGAACCGAATGCCAAAAGGGGGTTGGTTTAACATTCGCATATTGATTTGCAACTGGACTTAAGGGTGACGGGGGGGGGCTGAGCCCGGTTCAATGCTTATAAAGACATATCTATTGAATTGAAACAAATTAGGGCAACGCATTTGTCAGTTTTGTGCAGATGTGTGTGTGTGTGTGTGCATAAAATGCATTTTAATTTCGAAATAGACAACGCATAAGGGTTGCTTTTTAAGAGGGGATGTGTGTGTGTGTGTGTGTGTGTGTAGAACGAGGGTGCTAATGCCCGAGTGCCCAATGCATTAGGTCTGAAATAAATTGCACGGAAATAAAGAAAAGTTCTCAAAAATCGTTGTGGGGTAGAGGAACTTTTGAAATATTTATTAAAAATTAACAGAATGGGGCGAAGTTGTGAAGTTGAAGTAAAAATAAAACACGAGTACGCATTTAAATGGCCGCTAAAAAGTGGCATAAATTATAAATTAAAATACGAGAACATTGAAATGCAATACACAAATGTTACAAATTAAATCATTAAACTTTTAAGAGAAAGCTCGGCTTTAGTTTATGTGTATTAAAAGCTTTGGGTACATAAACAAAACATATAAAAGATCAGATTCTGATCTTTATCAAGCGAAAGATTACAATAATGTTATGGGTAAAACTTGGTATAGAAGATAGGCGCAGCAAACTATTAAGGAGGACCCTCCCCTATACCCATATATTGATAGGATCTACCTCACTCTAGTTTTGACTGTAGGGTGTAATAATTATAGCTCCTTGAAGAAAGTCTCCGAATATGGTTTTTGAGTCAGTTTATGAATTGCCTTATTTAAAAATCAATTGTAAAAATTATAATATTCTCGTTAAATGCCTTGCCCTTTGTTATATATTTAACTTACTTTTACTTAAAAACTTTACTTACTTTTACTTTTTAAATGTAACTTAACTTTATTAAGATTTTGCAATATTAAAAACCTGTAGCTTAATTCATTGAAATTTACACATAAAATTTAAAGAACTTCATTCTAACTAATTCAAATTCAAATTTTTGTTATTTTTTATTCAAATATTATTCTTTGATCAATATATATTTAAGCACTGTCTTGTTATTATTAATGAATGTGAATAATACAATTAAGCGTGCTTAAAGCTTCACGTGCTTTTAGTTGACTTATTGATTTTCGATTTTTTTTTCTATTAAAATAATTAAAATTTTAATAATAAAAGATTTGAATTCATTCAAAGCCGCTTTTAAATCAAATCTATTTTTTTTCTTACCATAGTATGAAAAATATATCTAAGCTCTGTCTTCTTAGCATCAATTGTGTTAAGTTCAATTTCAACCAAGCGTGCTTAAAACTTTCATGTCCTCTCAAAGTTCCATTTAAAGGTGGTTGTAAATATCAACCTCATTTTAAATAAACTTGAAAGTCTGATACAATAAATTATAAAATGTAATAAATAATTAAGTGAAATATGAACAGATATAAATATTAGTTTGTTTTTAACAATTATGTTAAGTTCGCGAAATTGAGCTTTAAGCGCGCTTAGATGTGCCTTCAAAGCTGTGTAAGCCCATGCAATTGCATGTTTAATTGACATTAGGTAAACTAAAAACTAACTTTCATTTATTTACTTTTCGAAGATCAATCTTGAAAAGAAAACACGACGCAATAAACCGTAATTGTGGTGCTTGCCACCAATTGCAATGCCACATGTGGCAACAACTTCAAAGTGTCAACCGTTTCACGGATCTAATCCATTTGCGACCGCCCACCAGCTCGGTTATAAATCAATGAAGCAATGTTAAACGTTGTCCGCCCAAAAAATCAGCGCATTCGGCGCCCACTTTAAAATTCAAAGTGAATGGTCAAATCGCCCAGCGACAGAGATGGAGCTACTAAGAGTGCGGGAGAAAAGGAAGCGAGAGCAAGCGAGAAAGAGAGAGGGACTCTCACAAAGTAAACACTTTAAATGCGATTGCTGTCACACTTGATGACTGGCACGGGCGGTAAACAACAATGGAGCCCAGCACGAGGGGGGGTGAGTCAAACCTGGCTATCACTCGAAGGGACCGAGAGGGGGGGGGGGGGCAAACACCTTCAGCCGCCCCCCGCCCCACAACCCGTCTGGCTGGCCCACAGCAATGTCACCAATGCGATTTACGACCATTATTCAATCAGTATGACTGTTTGTCACTTTGTGTGCAACATACCAACACCCCTTCCGGCCCTCCCTACCCCACCCTACAGCCTTAACATTTTTTCTGCTCTTGTCCTCTGCGGCAAGTACCCCCAATGGGGCTGGCGAGTGGGTGGCTGGCGGGATTGGCTGTGCTGCAAGTTTGGGTTGAAGTCAACATGACGCCGTCGCGTCTGTTGCATTGAAAAAAGAAGCATTTGCCAGTCAACGAGTGAAACAGGTGGGGGCCGGCTGGTTGGGCGGTGTGAGAGTGAGGGGTGAAGGTGAGGGGAAGGGGGATCTGCTAGAGCCGGCGTCGTAGTCAGTCAACGTTGACGCGCGCGGTTTTAATGCATTCTTATGTCATTTTTTGCACAGCGCTGCACTCGAATGTCATTTCTTTTGTGGGTACGCTGGAGCGGGTGTGCGTGTGTATATATGTGTGTGTGTGTGTCTGCACAAGTCCTAGCCAACATCATTTTTCTACACTCCTGTTGACTGTTGTTGTTGCTGTTGCTGTTGCTGTTTCACTTTTCATTCATTTTATACTTTCAGAACGCTGGACGCATTGGGGGGGACGCGACTGTATGGGACGGGCCTGTAGGCGAATGCAATGCGTCGTCAAACTTGAAATTGTGGGCGCATTTCATTTGTGTTGACAAAAGGCGCTTTTTGTGCTCCCCAATTTGAGCGCGTCCCTGTTGTTGGCTTTTTACTACTTTTATTTATTTTTTCTCCACGCACGGCTTTGTTTTTTGTTTTATATTCTTTTTTCTCTCTCGCTCTGCACTTCTGGCATCAATTTGAGGAGTTGATGCTTGCGCTTTTGTTGCCAGCCATTGTTCGTGGCTAGAAGCAACATATGACACGATATACAAACGGTATATACACAAGTGTGAGTGCCACTCTGTATATGCGAGTGTGCCGCTGTAGGTGTGTGTGTGTTAAAGCCCGTTTGCGAAATTAAATGGCAACAAGCTTTGGATTAACTCAGAACCCTTATACATTTTGATTGCGATTTGGTTGCGACCATCTACTACATTGCAAAATATGACGAAAAGGCGAATCAATATGGCAAGAAATCATAGAACATGTGTAACATATTTAAATATTATTATGATATTACATTCATTTTATTTAGAAAAATATATAAAAAATATTTGTATGTACCAAAAATAAATATACATGGCATTATTATTAGTATTATTTTGATTATTTTCTTTTGTAGATAAAATAGTGAGTAGATATCTACTATCTATAGGAAATACAATGAAAAGCTTCTTACAATTTTCAAAATATTGGTTCGTTCCCAAATTCAATATTGCACTCCAGTTTCTTAGGATAAAACTTTTGATTTTTCCTTTTGTATCTAAATACCATATAAATATCTATTCAGCTTTACTATGCAAAAAAAGTCTAATGAACAAATAATGATGCTTGCAATTGATTTGAAGAAAATAAAATAAAATATGGTAGTGAAAAAAAAACGTATGTCAATTTAATACAGTCTTGAGTACTCGACTAAAAGAAAAGGGTATTACCCGTTGAAAAAAATCTGCTATTTTTGTCAGAGTTTGTAATCACTTGAAGTCTGGAAAGACAATTTAAAATGCATTTGTTAGCTTAACAAATTCAGCAAATATAGACGCCTAGGGCGAACATTTAATTTTACCCTCAGGGACAACTGCGGAAAGTGTAAAAGTGTTAGTAAGTCGAAAAGAAGCTACGAAAATATAAAACTGCAGTTAAGAAAGAAAACATTTTGTACCATTTGCCATTTACAGTGTTGGTGTCTCCATTTTGAAGCAATTGTGCTGCCAAATTTTAATTAAAACTTGCGGAACGAGTGCAAAAGTAAAGAAAATAAAAATATTTTAGAAAGACGAAAAGAAGGTATAATTTTTATGGCAAATTGTCACAGCATTTTTCAAGTGTGATTAAAAATGCATTCGCAAGTAAATGATGTGCGGCATTTTAATTAGCCGCGTAGCGAGCCAAAATAATTGAATCTGCGCTCGCGGAGCTAATGCAGAGAAACAGGCATAAGAGATATCCGAGGAAGGAAAATAACCCAACTGAACTCAACTTCAAAGACGACTTTTTGATTCAAACACACTGATGAGAGTAAACAGAGGGGAAGATAAAGATAGATAGAGGGAGAGAGAGAGAGAGAGAGAGAGGCGCACGAGCAAACGACTCTCGAGTGCCTGGCATACAAATTAGTTTTTGCCACTGAGCAAATTTGACAAAAAGATGCCAAAAAGATGTCGTCGAAAATTTGCTGCAAACTTTCGGTTAACCGAAAAAATTAAAACATCATCATTTGGTGCACTGAGCCACACACAGAAGCCAAACTCGACGAGTTGTCTTTTGTAGCTCAGAGCTCAGGACTCAGCACTCAGCACTCAGGACTCGGGACTCGGGACACTCTCGTCTGTCTGTCTCGCCTAGTTATCCCGGTTCTATGTCTGTTGAATTTCAATTTGTGCACCACGCAGCCTGTCACTGTCACTTTAAGGCCAGCCGGCAACGAGTTCATATGAAAAACATTACGCATACGCACGGTTGCACAATTTTAAATAGCACGCGTAAGAGTCGCCGCCACGACTGCCACTGGCTCTGTCACACGGCTCCTCCACGCACCGCACCTAAAAACTGTGGCCACATTTTTTGACTAACCAGCCGTGTCTTTCAGCTTTTGGCAAGTTCGTGCGTATTAGGCGCCTACTTGACATCTCTTTGACCCAAAGTTTGCCCAAGCTATTTGCCCCAGGGTACAACGAGTCTCCGTTGACTTTGTTTTTAAAACACGGAAGCCAATTCGCTTGTTGTTCTTTTTTACTTCGGTCTCGTTGTTGTTGTTGTTTTTCTTTAGGTAATTCGCAAATAATCAAGAAAGTTTTCGTATTAATTTGTGCCTCACCTTTTCTCTCACTCTCAATTTATGCAGACCACGTCAATTTGTTTGCTTTATACGAGTTTTTTTTTTTTGTGCACTGAGCTGGCTGATTCGAAATTGTAGCTTAGACCAGGTAATACACGTATATAAATGAACTAAAATGAATCTTTTTGTACTTTGTTACTGTATTTTCTTGCTTGCCGACTTGAAACTCCAAAACTGTTTTAACGTTTCAATATTTTAAATGCAATTTTTAATATTTTTTAAAGTCATCAAACAGCTTAATAAAATAAAAAATTAACTAAGTTAAGTGGTGTGTGAAAAACTAAATTATTATATAAAAAAATCAAAAAGAATTAATTAAAAAATAATAAAAAAAAAATAAATATATTATATAAAAACATTTTGAAATACAATTTTTACGAGATATATTTAAGATATTCAATATATATTAAAAGTTTTATTTTTTTAAATTTTTATATAATTTCGTTTTTAAATATAATTTATTTTATATTTTTTAATTTTGTTTGCTTTGCATGATTGTTGTTTTGTTATGATTGTTTTTACATAATTGAACAAATGTCATCATAATATCAATTTCACTTGAAGCATAATGTATAAATGTAATTTATTTTGAATTGAATTAAAGTAATGTTTAATATATAGCTTAAGAATGTTATTTATGTTTGTTTTTTTTTATATTTATTTTTTTAAATATTTATAAATACATAAAATTTTCGTTCATTATTGAACAATTATCATTATTCTATTGGCAACCGTCTCAATTAATTTTACTTATATCTTTTATCAATATCTTAAGCCTTATATTTAAAAATTGGTTATAATTTTATTTCTTTAATATTTTTAAATATAGCATAATTTATGTCATTGATATAGTTGCATTTCTCATGAATGAATAAATTGTATTATTATATCTAAAACGTTCCCAATTTTACTAGATTTAAGCTTCTACCATATTGATATAAAATTTTAAACATTTTAAATCAACTAAATTTTGTTATATGCGCTGGATATTAAATTTATTATAAATAAATTTGCTACACATCATCTAAGTAGTTCATTCTAATTGCTTGATCTTGGGCATAGCTTCATTTTTGAGCAGCAATTAATATTATGCAAATAATGCGAAGAATCAAAATTGATTTCAAATATGCAAATCAGTCAATAAATATTTAATGCGTTGTGCTTTTTAACAATTAGCTAACGAAAAGTAGCTGCAAGAAATCATAATTCAAGTGCCTGCCGGCTGAGCCGTAAAAAGTAAGGTAGGCGGCACGAAACAACAAGAAGAGGAAGAAGACTTGCAGAAGCGGATGGCAGCAAAATTTTATTACTGCTCAATTTTTACTGCTTGCCTCTGCTGAAATCAAAGCCCATTTCCCAGCGGCTTCCCGATCTCCGTGTGTGTGTGTGTGTGTGTGTGTGTGTGTGTGTGTGTGTGTGTGTGTGTGTGTGGGGCCCCAATTTGTACCGCCATCATCCAATCTGGCAATACTTACTTATGGGCATGCCCGTGTATACTCGTATACAAATGCTTTGCGTGTCCTTTGCAATTTGCTCATACATCAATTTTCATATGCTCGCACATACACACACACACACACACACACACACACTGACGCGCACACATATTGTGCAATATTCTCTGGCATATTTGCAACGATTTTCTTTTGTGCGAATTTTACGCACGATTTCATTTACATTTGTTCGGCTTACGTTGGTTTTTTTTTTCTCGTTTTTTATGGGTTTTTTTTTCTGCTCCTTTTTTGTCTTCGGCTCCATTTGGACCCAGCTTCACTCCACCGACTTTTATCAGTTTTAATAAAAACGAATTAAATCTCAGCTGCAAAGATTCTTATTGTGTGTCTCGAATTTATGAATTGATTGACAAACGCTCGGTTCTGCCATCTGTGGACGGGGCAGCTGAAACTGTTCCAGGAACTGTTTTTAAGGGTATTTGTGCTTCGTACTTTGAATATGCATTTGTCAAGAGAGTTGCAGAGTTCTCGGAAAAAAACATAAAAGTCATTTTTAATGAAGACCTCCCCGCAGCATATATTTTCATAGCATTTTCTGACAGTCTTTGATCTGATGTTTGGGATTTTGTTTGTTTTTTTTTGTTTAAAGTTTAAAAATCTTTTGAGATTAATTACTTGATTTAAGCATTATATGTTAGCTAACGGGATAATTATTTATAATCTAATCTTAAAGGGACTCGATCCATAATTTAATTAAAAACTTCCAGCCAAAGCCTGGCTTAAAATCGTATCGAATCGTAAAATCAGATTCGTCTCCAAAGATGAGCTGAGGACGGAACGGGATAGTAAATGTCTGTTTCGGAAGGGGATCAAATTTTCGCTTCGACAATTTATTTAAAATGTTTATTCAAGTTCTTTCATCAATTTCCTTTAAGAGTTGAACATTTTCATTATTTATTAAAATATTTTTATTCTATATACAACTATTTTTAAGAGCATCTTTTATTCGTTCTTCCTATCCTATTCTTGACACAGCCTCTGCCACTTGTCGCTGTATTATTTATGGCACGAATATCCTTTGCCACATGCTGCGCTTCAAGGATTTCGCATGTGCAGAGTGGGCAGCAATTTTCGGCTGGTTCTTAACGCACGTGCGAAAAGGGATTCCCATTTGTAATAAAATGTCTGCGTGACATTCAAGCTAGCAGCAGTATTATTTTGAAAGAAACCCCCCACTGGGTACTAAAAAAAAAAGAAAATTCAACCATAATTTAGTGCTCACAAATGATTCAATTATCGCGTAATTAGACCTCAGTGAAATTTCATTAGAGACAAACTGTTTGCGGCCCACAGACACACACGGGCTAAAACTAATTTTTAGCCCAAATATCAAACCAAACTTTTTGCCGGGAGGTATTTGTGTTTTGTTGGGCAGTGTGTGTGTGTGTATGTGTGTGTGGCATGCATTTAAAAATGATTGAAAAATTATATTCCATCATTGACAGCTGCGGCATTTCATATTCATTTGCATACATATATGAAAAACACGTAAAACAACAAACAATCGACCACATTTGGGATATTGAATTATTTTAACTGCCGATTCGGGTGTTGTTCAAATGGAAATTGAGCCTGTCTCTAATTTAGTTATGCGGTAAACGAAAATGCATTAAACTTTATTTATTACACTTAAATTGGTAAAATGCATAACAATTATTATTGCATGTGTCTGCTGGTTGGCAAATTATGATATTCCGCTTACTTATTTGCATAATTTCCAGTTGAGCAGTCCGAATAAAAGTATTATAAAAGTTCTTGCATAGAGAAATCAAAAATAAAGCAAAAATTCCACAAACAGAATTCATAATTAAATAATATCTCCGCTCTGTAACGTATTGACTTTGCAATTCCTCTTTGTGCTTTATCCTTAAACATTGCTTAGCTCTTGTGGACTTGATATAAAGCGAAATGCAGTCAATTATAATTTATCCAACTATTATTATCTAAAATGATATAGTTATTAATATTGGTCAGAAAAAAATAGAGAAGAAAGGGTTGCTTTTTGCAATTCCTCTTTATGCTTTATCCTTAAACGTTGCTTTGCGTACTTGTTATAAAAGCGTTATGTATTCAATTATATTTTTAACCTATTGCAGATTAAATACATAAAAGCAAAATTCTTTTTTTTTTAATATAACGTATTATTATAATCTAACATGCTTGAGAATCTTGTTGGAAAATACGCTCTCTCATGTATCTTAAGTCATTTTTAAAATAATTTTAATTACCAACAAGTTTGCAACAATATATATTTCGTTTCTTTCTGCTTGACATCACTTTTGTTCTCTCTCTCCCTCTCCCTCTCTTCCCACGGTCTTGCTCTTAACCCTCTTTCCACCCACATGACAGCTATTATCTGCACCTGTATTTAGAAAGCGATCTCCGTGCAGCATTCATTACCTTTGCTGTTAGCGGCAATCATAATGAAAAACAAGTTAAAACTTGGCCCGCATCCCACCAGCCGCAAGCGGGGCTCCTGATGCGACGGCCAGACAATCACAATGGTTGGCAACAATGGCCAAACGCGTTATTCCCGACGACCCCAATAGAAATAAAACGCATGCTTTGCAACATTGGATGCCCCCCTCCACCCCTTGCGGAAACTAACCCCAAGCACAGCTGTTCGCTGTTCTAAAAGGACATTCGCTGCAAGTTTCGCATGCTGCATTTATTTTGATCCTTTCGAACACACGCTTCCGAACTCGACTAGAAAGCGTGGACAGCGCGCGCTGGCCACAACAGACAATGTTGCTGATGTTGTTGTTGTTGTTGTCCTGTTTTATTGTTGTTGGTTATCCTTTTGACTATGTTGTTTTCATAGTCCTTTATTGCTGCTGTTGGCTTGTCCTTGTTTGGCATTGTTTCTTTTTTTATCCTTCTTTTTTTAACCATTGATTGTGCGGTTGCGTTTTGGCCTTCAGCTGCTAGCTTCAAGCTGGGCTTTGGCTTTGACTTGGACACAAAATGTCTATAAATTTAACACCAACATTGGGTTGACTTACACACACACATCCACACACATACACACACGCACACTCACAAAATCTGTAATTCAATTTGTTGTCTCGAGACAATTGCATTTGTGTCTGCTGTGCAATCGCAGTCGTAATGCTGGCCAACAAATTGGCCAGCCTATAAATTATAAGCCGCATGCCCAAACACAACACAAATCCTGCCATGCAGCCACACACACATGCACACGCACACACACGTACACACACACACGCATATACAGAGTCTGCTCTAGAATTGTCATATCAACAGCTGCAGCAATCGAATGAGCCACAACAACAGAAACTCAAGCCTTTCCAGTTGGAAGCTCTCTCAGCTGTCCGGCCTGGCCATGCTCTCTGGCGCCTTACGTTAATTGCATCAAATGGAGGCCAGGTCGAAGGACCTCCCGGCCAGCACTCTGCCTAATATGCTAATTACACTGCAGCAAGAATGTGAGCGTGTGTGCGTCTCTCTCGCTCTCTCTCTCTCGCTCCATGACTTTTTCTGTCTGTGTGTGTGTGTGTTTATCTGTTGTCTGACTGCAATGCGTTGGGCTCGTTCATTTTTGTTGGGATTTGCTGGACAGGTAGCAGCTGGGAGGCGTGACTGCGTCCATGCTTGTGCCTAAGCCGCTTTGGTGAAGTGCCAGCTCAGCCTCGCCCTCGCCCTCGCCCCGCTACAGTTGTCCCATGTCTGTGTCTGTCTAATTAATTATACTTTTCAATTGTATCGCAAACAATGACAATGACATTCTCCACGTCCTACTCACACACACACACACACACACACAAACGCACATACACGCACACAAATTTACCCATTTCCACTTTGTGTCCGCTTATCGCTGTGGCATACTTTTAGGCGCTGCAGTCAAAAGTTTCCCCAATAAAACAAGTACACCGAAAATTTGCATGCGACTGCGATAAATGTTTGTCTAACCTGCTTATCGCAATTTGGCACACGAAATTCAAGTGTGAAATTTGTTGAAGCGCTTCTTTTTTATACGAGAGGTCGAGGGGCTTAAACTAGATAACGATTTTTTTCAAGTTAGGCGCAGTTTCTTTCGAAGACTAAACGGAGAGCAAGGTTTGACATAATCGAGAAAGTGATTTACTATCCGTGAAGGTTGGAATTCAATTCTTGGAACTGTTTTAAAACAAAAACAAAACTTTGGAATAAATAAATAAATTTGCATACCAATTGTTTTTATAAATTATGTAAAGAAATGATATCTATATCAAACTTACAAATTATGTTGAAATAAATATTATAATTATATTATTTTATTATATTATATGATATCATTTATACATGATCTAAATATGTTTTTATTTCATTGTTTAATTATTGATATTATTTTTATAGTTATTATTATTAATTAATCATTATTATGATTATAAATATATATTATATTAATACCAAGCTTTTAGTTTTAAAATTATATTATTATTATTATTTGTATATTAACATTTTTAATATAAATATTATTATTATATTTTTATTATTATTATTTGTTCATTATTATTTCATTATGTCACAATTCTAGCCTTTTTTGTGAATTAAGACTCAACACGATATATATATGTGTCTTTTTGTAGATTATCGAATGTCCACAAGTGCCAAAATAAGGTCAAAAGAAACTACGCAAGCAAATAACCTATGTGAACAAAAGAACAACATATGTGAAAGTAAAGCACACACACGCTTAACCCTAATCAGTTTTAAGCTTTAAATTTGTAGGGCGAGGAAGCAGGATAGAACAATAAAATCCACAGCTTCCACAAGACCGCACAAATGCAGAGTACAGAGCTAAGTGCAGATTGTAACTGAGAACTGAGCAGAGCTGACTACTGTTGTGGAAGATGTATATACACACCCACACTTCTTTGTATATCATGCTCTATCGTTAGTAGGAGAAGAGAAAACAACAGCAAAACTATTGACTCCACACAAGGGCTCCCGTGCACACAAGATTAAAGGCACAGCTCGGATCGTGGATGAGAGCTGAGCTGAGTGCGCAGTAGTGAAAGCTAAGTTGATCAGAGAGCAGGAATGGAAGCCTATTAACATTAACATTCTATTTTGCTGTGTGCATTGGATTCTTGTGCTCTGAGCGCAAAAGTCCTCTCCCAAGTTTACACTCAAAGTGGAAGTAATAGGAATTTGAAGATTAAATCAACGGCTGCCAATTATGAGCTCCTGCTATTCAGAGATGACACTTTAGCTTACATTATGCCGTGGCAGCGCTGCCATCGGCCAAGACTCATTATTATAATTATTGCTTACAAGTTAAACGGCTTAATAGATTTCTGTTAAATTTCAAATAACAATTTGAACCATGCAACTACGGGTAATTACTATAGCATTAAATAAAACTTAATTTTGGTATATAATAATAGTATCATTACTTTGGCACATTTATACAAATTTAACTATAATATCGATAAATCCCGATCTTGGGAATAGATACTCATTTAGAATCCTCCGATCTGCGATTGCCATTAATTTAATATAAAACTTGGTTTGATAAGTATGGCGATAGTAAGTAAGCCAATATGTCATCTTCAAAGAACATGCGCAC
Organism: Drosophila montana; assembly: GCF_035044405.1. NCBI lineage: Eukaryota > Metazoa > Arthropoda > Insecta > Diptera > Drosophilidae > Drosophila > Drosophila montana. Next base: position 69,988 of record NW_026998009.1, read on the forward strand.
AAATTCGACAACTGTTGATTTTTCGATCGCCGAATTTCTTGTACTTCGACGAAGAATTAGAGTGCACAACGGATAGGCTAAATTTGCGATATCTAAACTTTTGCACTCAACACACACTTAGCTCAACTAAGCTCTGTTATAAAAGTTGAGCTAACTGGGTATAACGGATTCTTATCACTCAATGGAGTTGAGCTTAAAGCAAAATCGAAATAACATTGTTTTCTGCTATGTGCACGTGTGCGTTGCTGTGCTTTGAGCGCAAGTATTCACCTCTCCGTGTGCATACACATTCTAGATCGAAATCGAAATTGAAAGAATTTGAGCATCAAAACAATCCACAGCTGCCGTCTATGTGCGCCTGGTATCTAGAGATGGGACTTGACGTTGACTTAAAAACGTGGCAGCGATACTATTGTTATTTATTAAAATCAAATTTTATTTTATGTAGTAGCAATTACCCGACGTCGTTCGGGCCAATTTAATAATATTTAAAGGTGGTATTAAAGTAAATTATATGCATGACCTATTTAAAACCAAGCCACAAACAGATATAAATAAAGGAAAAGGAATTGTGTTTGAAGCAGATGCCAAAATAATGTTTACCATTCACTTCACAGAATCAAAGCTAGCATTTGGATGCACTTACATCAACAACAAATTGCCCAAAGCGCAGAAGTCCAGTCAAGAACAAGAACATCAATAATAATAATAAACTGGCTTCGCCTAATTGCGCACAGATCTCAACGTATGAAAGCAATAAATATTATATTGACAAATCAAGATGTTTATATCTGCCTTTGGCATCGTTTGACCGACAATATCGAGCCACGCCCCCAGCAACGCCCACGCAAAACACAATGCACAAAGCATAACAAAGCATAAGAAATAAAACCCAAATTCACTTCATTATGTGGATTTCTTGTATGTAGTGTATCATTAATCATCGAGTTTGGTTTCACTGAAGAACAAAAAGAAGAAAATATGAAAACGCAAACAACCTCATTCACAGCTACGGCTAATAAATGTATTTCTGGGCATTGGCCAAAGGCCAACTAATAACTAATCCGAGAACATAATTATGATTTACGCTACAAGGCGTATCAATTTTCATTAGCTAAACGCGTGACTTCCACATTCTAAGCACAAAATTTATGCAATTCCTCAAGCATTCGCCATGGACAAAGTCGACATCACGAAGAACACCCTAAGTTTGATATTAAAGCAACCCCAAAGTAAGACAAGCTCCTTGCTGTGTGGCAGGCGGAAAAATGCATTTCAGTTGGTTTCACTGCAAAAGCTTAATGCTCCTTATAATTGGCACACTTTAGACTCTCTCCAGAAGAGAAAGTGCGAGAAGGAAGCAGCAAGAGAGGCACAGGAGACACAGCAATTTGTAAAAAAATTAAAATTATTTTCGAATTTCAAATTAAACCTAAACAAGTTGTATTAAGTATGTAACTTAAATATTTTCCTTGTGCTTTAGAATTTTTCTTTATGTTATATAACTTCCAGCTACTCTACTCTATGGTCTCTTAAGGGTTCGAACTACTCATTTGATTTATGCATCAAGAAAGAGCTACTAACCTAGAGCTACTGAGAGTTTTATGTTTGTGCATAAATACTAATAGAAATAAATGTTTTGCACAAGATATTTATGCAGATAGTGTACTTTACTTAATTCAATAAAAGTGTAGGTAAATATGTAACAATGAAATAATGATATGAATAAGATATAATCAAATTATAATAATGCGCATTTAAATAAGTAAGGCTCTACCGAATACTTTGTTTTAATATGCAGAACATACAGTGCACATATTATGTTCTGCATATTAAAATTAAGCATACAGTTGACCCACACTTGCTTGAAGATACATTTGTATTTATTATTATATATTTAATACATTATACATTATATTAATTTTATCATATCATTATTCATATTAATTTACTTCTGTTATTTAAAACCCTATGCATTAGATTAAGCATTTCTAGCCGAGCCTATTATAGCCTACAATATATTCATCAAAAACTGTGACTAGGAATAGCAGAATTTGTGAAATTTTTGAGCTAACGAGCAGAGTTATCAATAATTTGAATTCGACTAAATTTTCTTTTGGCACTAAAATACATGTACTCCAATTTAATTCTAGCTACTTATTATTGTCGTCGAAATTGATAATGCACAATTTAATTATGTCATTGTTAATTATGCAAAATACACAATAATATTTTATATAAAATACACACCTAAATTATTAAGAAAAAAATCAAATAATTTTTTAATTAATATATTATAAGCTTACCGATTTCAAATCCCAACAGCTTTTAGCTTTTCTCTATGATAATTATACATTTTTAGCAATATATTCACAGCAGTTTCAGCTCCTGAAAGAGAGGCAAAAAACTATAAGAGAACATCTATACAGTTGTAAAATTTTAATAAAATAATTCAAGCAGTGAAATAGCACAAAATGAAAACGCAATGATTAAATTGTAAATGATATTGCTTTGCCCGCTGACTGCATTTCGATGCTAGGGCACAAAATAGCTACCCGAACAACCCACAGCCCCGCATACACTCGCCCCCGCAGTCAATGGCAGAACTATTAAAAATTATTCATTAAGTGTGCAGCACAACAAGAAATGTGCAGACTGAATAAAAATGAGGCAAAGGCTGGGGGCAACAATTGTACGAATGTTGCCTGGCGCCCGGGCGTGCCAGCTCACAAAAGTATGCAACGAAATTACAAAATGTACAAGGGTGCAAGCAGCCAGAAAGGGGCGCCTTGGCGTAGCAGCTAGATTGAAGCAGTCAACGTAAGCTGAGCGGCAGGCAGTCAGGCAGCCAGCCAAAAACTAACTAGACTTTCACTTTATTATTCATGAAAAGTGAAAAGCGCACAGCAGCAGCGGCAGCAGCAGCAGCAGCGGCAGCAGCAGCTCAGTTTTGGGATTGTCGAAATGACTAGCGAGAAATGATGTGATGTGGGGCCTGGCTGAAAATTAAATGAAATTAAATGCAACGAACGGTAGCTGTGCACAACACAGAAGAACTGCTGAAATTATATTCAAATGAAATTGCATTTACCCATACACAAGCACACACACCCACACACGCACACCCGCATACGCGCAATGTTTGCTACGCAAAGATATATATATATATGCATATATGATTCATATACAGCTGCACATGCCTTTAATAAATTTTAATTAATTTTCCATATAATTTTTATAAATAAGAAACACTAATCGCTGGCATTATGCGCGCGCAACCGCCCCACACACACACACGCACACAAAAACAATTTGTTTCTATTAACGAAGCTGCGCCTACAAATTACGTTTCATTTATCAAGCTGCACAGCAACGGACACACCTGAACAATTGATGATGGTGCCGGCATTTACTTTAAGCAAAAGCAATTATTGTGGACTAGTGAATGCCCTGCAAATGATCTTTAATAAAATTATGTAAGACATTAATGAATTTATTAATATAGTTGTGCCTTAATTCAGTTTGAATCTAAGAAATTTTTATTTCTAAAAGTAATAATTTTATGAAATTTTAAAATGGATTTTTTAGATAAATATATAATAATATAAATAATAGTAAAATAAATAAATAGAAAACAATACAAAATAAAAGTTTGTGGATTAAATAAACCCCATCTTATGTTTGGACGATTCCAACTTTCGCAATTTCCAACATAAAATATGCTCACATTTGTAACCAATTTATTAAAAGTATGTAAACAAATAAATTGTTTTTAATTAATTTTATTAAATTAATTAAATAAAACAAAATTAACAGTTCGTAAAATGCCATAAATAAACATTTAAAAAAATTAATAATGTTTTGTAATGGGTTCAATATTTTTGAATAGATTATCGATAGTAAATTAAACATTATACACAGAAATTATTTTAGGTAAGAAAATTAATGTTTAATTATTTATAATTGAATAAAAAATATAATAGAAATATATATTTTAATAACTAATAATGACCTATTTTATTAAATTTTCAGTGTTCTTGGGGAAATGTTGCCTTTCTCAAGGCTACGTCAATCAAACCGAAAAGCCAAACATAGATATCAAAGCCAGAGCGCATATGCGTGCATTTGATGGGGCGCGAGGGAGTGCGAAAGAGCGCGAGGTGAGAGTGAGAGACACACATGTGTTTTGGCATTGTAAACGGTCCACCAAATACACGTAGGTCCATCATCAACGACGGCCAATTTGAAGTCATCATTCAACGCTGACAAACAAGCAGCCAAAGGCCAAACCCAGACTCAAAGCAAGACCAAACCCTAGACTAAAGAGACGCGCCCCCAAGCCGGACGCAGCGATAAGCGGACTGCAAGGGGGCGTCGGCCAAGAGGGGTAATGGGCTGGAGGTGGCTTAAGCAAAAGTTGGCAAGTCAGCGTGAGGCGCCCCAAAAAAGCTCGCCATTACTCACAAAAACACATCAATTATGCGCCGCTACATATGTGTGAGTGAGTGTGTGTGTGTGTGTGTTTGAGTGGGAGGGAGTGTGTGTAGGTGTGTGCTAGAGGCTCTTTATTAATGACAGTTAAACTGTCAGAGGTGTGTGCGTGCCATTGCAGGTGCCAAAAGCAACGGCAACGTTTCGCATTCAATATTTGGCTCTCACACCCCCGCCCCCGCTGACCAGAACGAAGACCAACCCCTTGATATGTGGCTGCCACTGCGCACAATTTGAGTAATGCTCGCTTGTCAAATTTGACCAAAACGGACTGCCATAAGTCAAGTATTGGATGCATTGGCTACCAGTAACTGGCCAGACGTTAGACTTGACCAACAGCCCAGGCCAAGAATCGAATGTGTTTTGTCAGTCGACTGCATTTTCAGATCATGTTGGGTGCAATGTGAATGTGATTGGGATTCGAATGGAAATTGAAATTGCAATTTGCAATGGCTTAAACGTAGCTGCTGCTAGAATAACTGAAAATAATGCCAATGGCTATTTTAAATAGATTATAGATAATTTTGAGAGCTCAGAAAATAAATCATCAGTGTGATAGAGTACATAATTTAGCTTAACTTAATGACTTTGTATATTAAATATATTTCTATATATAATAAAATAAAATATTATGATAATACATATAATCAAATATTAAGATGATAATAAAAAATACTAATAAATAATATTATATATAGACATATAAATTAGTATATTTAAAAGAAAACATATTTTAAATGTAGTTGTTCCTATTTCATATGCTATAACAATTTATATATGAACAACTTTATGTTTTTAATGAATAAAACCTTAAATTTTTGAAAATAACATTTATAAAAAACATAAGAGCCTAAAAAAAATAATAATGTATAAAAATAATAATAATCATGATAATAATTATATTATATATAAAAAAAAATAATCATACAAATAGAAAAAAAATAAACAAACAAACATGACAATAATAAAAAAAATTATAATATTTATTTTTATAAATTTATTATAAAAAAAAAAATACAGATATATGTATAAAAATAAATTTTGCATTTTGATAATATTTTTATACTTAAACTCACACCTGCTAGGCAGACTTCCCTCTTGGCCGGATCTAGACTGATTTAGGCTCTGAAACCATTGTAAGCAGATCAAACCTATTTCTCCTATTCTATTAAGCGGACAATGATCATTAGTTGATAAAAAAATATCCGAAGGTCACTGTCCACACAAGAGGGTTTGCACTACATTTACTTGTTAAATCTTTCTTGATTTTATTGAAAAATATAACTTTATAAAATTTAAAAAAGCAATTAATGAAAGAGAAGAATAGGAAATATTGATTATTAAATATATGGAAATTAAAGACAAAAGGTAAATAACTAAATAACAATACATTAATATACCCACAAATTAAGGTAATGTTTCAGTTCGTTTCAGGTGCGTTACAAGAGCCAGGTGTTCATTAGATCATTTCGCACCATAATTTATCATATGTTTAGTTTTTAATAGGAAAATTTTGTTTATAATTTAGAGTTTAACGCCCTAAATAGGGGCGTGTTGGTTTTAAATATAAATAATATTTTAATAAAAATAATAATGGAAGAAATTCTATCGTTCCATTTCACCTTTAAAACATACCAGGCTGTGATTAGCAAAACTAATATGGATCAAGGTTTGTTTCATAGTAAACATCCTGTTTGTAGCCTTGATAATCCATCTCATCCTCAACTACTGATCGAGTTTTTCACAGTTATAAACAAAGATACATTTTTGCTAAACAACTGAGAGCTGTGTTAACATTGTCTGTTTTTCTGCAAAACACTTTCCATTATAATTTTTTTTCCCTATGAACACATTTCAACTAACCCAACTTACCCAAGCAATTCATCAATGAGGCACGCATTGAGAAAGCATCTTAAAAAAAAAAACACAAATGCCATTCACATTAATTGCTATCGAAGGAGCAGAAAAACAGCTTACACTTTCACCCACACACATGCACAGGGGCAGGGCTGGAAAGTGTGCTATAAATTTGTTGCCTAGCGAATTCCGTGAATGGGATAAACTGCAAAACCGAACGTATGAATGACTTCCATTACGATTTTGATGCGAAATGCTATAGCATATAGTATACGCAGTTGTTGCTAACGTTGCCATTGTTTAGATTGATATGTAGATGGGGGCTCTGGGATAAAAAACAACAACAACAGCATGTTTATCTATTCTTATGTAATCTCCAGAGAATGGAAGTGGGTGTCTATTATAGTGCGGCAACTGCGCCTGTTTTGCATGCCTGCCTGCAATTCACAGGGAGCTCTCATTGAAAATAAATGATGACATTATTCTGATTTGATGTTTGCTTTGATTGCTTTCATCCCAAATGATGTTGAGGTAGTGCACAAAAATAAACTTGCCCAACACACACACACACGCACACTCCCATCCAGTTGACGTTTGTTTTGGTTGGTTGAGTGATTTGGCTTGTCATTCAATTTCATGGTCAGTGGCTTTCACTTGAAAAATGAAAATCCTTTTGCCCACGGCAGTCAGCCTTTGTTCAGGACGAATGCGACACAGCTGATGATTCGCAATGCCAGCAAAGTAACAGCTGCGCATACTTTACGACCCACTGTTCGCAAGCTGTGCCTCACGCCTACAACTATGCAACAGCTTTTCCGGCCTGCATAAATGTTAACAAACAAAAAAAAAATAGAAGAAAATACCGCACACAAATCCATGGTGTAAACACTGAGGGGCACTCAACGCAGCACCACCAACTGTGCCAACAGGCAACAACCACAACAAAATGGCCAACAAAATGCCCCTCCTCACGACTAGCCCACCCCACACTCTGCGCTGAGGGGCGCTGCAGTTGTAACTAATTTGAAGAGTTTATGGTTGGCTGAAGTGCTTCACAAAGTGATTGTACAGCATTTTGATGGACGTTAAACTGAAAAGCGAAAAGTGAAAAGCAGCGAATTTGTGATTTAACTCAAATTAATAAAATTAAACCCATTTTCAAAACAAAAGGTTTACAATTAATGCACTTTTTTTTGCAGGTTTTAAAAGAGCTGAGCATCAAAACGTAAAGGTAGATACTAAATTAAGAAAATGTTGAATTTTTAGGTTTAAGAGAGGAAAAAAGTATGCATAAATTTATACATATTTTATATAAGAAAATAATAAAATACTTAAAGCAAAGAACTTGCTTTCTAAAGTAGAGATTTTATAATTAGAGATAATGTGTTTATGCATTTAAAGACCTTAATAATGAGGTTAACAAAGAAAAAACTATAAAACAAATTAAAAAATTTTAAATTAAATATAAAAAAATATATATATATTTTACATTCATTATCGAAACTTAATTTGTGACGTGGCCTTTAAGCAAGTATGGGTAGATCTAAGTCTCCAACGGGCGTGAAATGTGTGGAAAAGTGAAATAAAAGATTTCATATAATTAACTTGACCCGAGCAAGTCGGCGGAATGTTTCCCAAAAGATGTATATAAATATATTTATTTATTTGATGCTGATTTTGAAGACCTTTCCATTTTCAAATATTTTATAAGCTGGCTCGAGGTTGGGTTTTATATTTATTTATTTTGATTATTCGCCTGTTGACTTAATTTTCGTCCGATATTTCAAAGCGGAAAAGGATGTCAAATAGATATATATGATTACACGATTTTACGTGCCATTCGAAAGCTTGCTTTTTACTTTTCTTTTAACTGCCAGTTGCTTCGCTGATTTTTTTTATTATATAATTGTAATATTTACCATTCAGACACGTGTTAAATGCAGCTTGACCAAATTTTAATATCCTCTGCGGGGTTATGAAAAAAATGTAGAGATAAATTTGAAAGTAAACTGTGATTTGTGTGTTAAACGCAAAATAAATAAACAAATGGAGTTTAATTGAAAACAAAAAAACTCTTCATGGATTTGTAGTGCATACTAATGGAATGTAGAGTTCTCTGTTGTGCAAAAAAGCTCTCAATTTAAGGCACACTGAAATGCGTATAAAAGTTTGATATAGGTAATCCGTATTTTATATGCAACTATTTATCCATTAACGTGCTATGTGAAACTAAGCCCTCAAGCTGGACAGGGAGCAAAAAAACAAGCAGAAAAATGTGTAATAAAATAATACAAAATTCGCATATTAAATGCTGTTAAATTTGTAACGAATTGTAGCCGACCCCCCCTCGTTGGCTGTAGCAAAAGTTCCCCACGCACACGCCGCGCCCCTCCCGCTGCACGCGTTAACAGCTAATAAACGGCAAATATTGAAACATTTACGTGCACGCAACGCAGGTGCCAGTTGGAAGGAGCAGACAATTCAAGCTCAGTGCTCTCAAGTGTGCCAACACTCAACACACACACTCAAACACACGCTCACGCAACACTCGGTGCCAGCTCAAGTGTAATTTCCATTGTTTACACACACACACACACACAGAGTCAGACACTTGGACAGATTGTAAAAACAATCTATTACAACACGAAAGCGTCAGACGACGGGCGACACGCACGCGGACAAGACAGGACGGCAACAGGACACATTGCATGTACAGGTGAGAGTGCGGCGCGCGGTCGGAGGAGGGGGAGGGGAGGAGGGGGCAATCAGCAAACGCCGACGACAATCGTCAATTACTCCAACTGCAAACAGTTAACTGTAAACTGCAGTGGAACGCATTTCATTTAATATTTTGCATAAGCACCGCCTGAAGGTAGGCAACAAAAAGTTGTGAACGCATCAGCACGCCCGCACACACACACGCACACACACACATACGTACGCAGAGAGGTACCCACACACATAGAGGCACTCAGACGAGCACTCGCTCCACTCCACACTCAAGTATGCAATTAAGTGCTTAATGTGTTTATTAAAAGTGAAATGCCAAACAACTTTTAATGCCACACAACCCTATCAATTTGTAAGTGTGTGTGTGTGTGTGCGGGTGTGCGGGTGTGTGTTGTTGCTGCTGCAGCTGCTGCCCGCAGCGTTGTGTGTAAATGTTGTTCACTTTTGTTGTTGTTCTCCTTGTTTCGTTGTTGTTTTTGTTGCTGTTTTGCAGTTGTTTCGTTGTTGTTTTGTTGGGTTGCCCCTGCAGCGGGGCACGAGTTGGACGCTGGCTTTGGCCACATGTCAACGGTGCGGCTTGTTAGTTTTTAAGCCGCTGCGTTTGCTGCTAAGCCTTGAATATAATAGACGTATTAAATGCTAAAGAAGGGTGTTTTTTTTAAATTTTGTTTAACTCCCTTTCAACATTAGGCAGCGAAATGTATTTAAAAATACATTAAGCCGCGTGGCTTAGAAAACATGTTCGTATCACGGCCTTGTAAAGGGTGTTTAAAATATGTATATGTATATGTATATGTATGTTTGTATGTGCATATAATCTTAGTCAATCTAACAATGCCTGTCTGTTTGTTTCTATGCAAGTGTCTCAGTTGAAAGTTATCGTCACGCCAGCAAAGGTTCATCTTATAACACACAGTTCTATAGGAACAATCGGTTAAGATATTAGTTTTAATATGGAAAAATTATGTTTTACCAAATATACCATACTCAGTTATTAACTGCTGATAAAAAAACATTTTTCACTACAAATCGAAAAACATGAACTTTTGTTGAAAAGCTAAATAAATGCAAAAACTATCATTTATTTATATTTCTTTTTTTCGCCAATTTTGATTTGCATTACGCACCTGTTCAACAATTACGCAAGCTGTCAAAAGCTGCCAGATGTGAAACTTGTTTGCACTTTGGCTCAATTTCACTTGGCAAAAGGTTGCCCAAAAATGCTGCTCTCAATTTTAATGCTAGACAGTGGCATTAAGGTTTGATATGTAAAGTCAAAACATTTGCTGGCAACTTCAAAAATGCATCAAGTATACGAGCTGTTGGCCGAAGTTCAAGTGGCTATGCAACAGCAACAACAACAACAAAAACATCAACATTGGTATGTGAGTGCGACTGTTGTGCATTTGTTTATCCGTTCATGTCCTGTTAGAAAAGTTAAATATGTTTGCTGACTAGAATATGTTTGCAGCTAACGCAGCCCAAGTCATTTCCTTTGAGACGTATGGGTGTTGTGTGTGTGTGCGCATGTGTGTATCTGTGTATAATAGCATTAAATGCAGCTCAGCATTGCGTGTGTGTGTGCGTTCAAAGTTTTGTCGATTCCGCTCGACTCTGTATGTTAAATATAAATGCAACAGTTTTGACAACAATTTTTCCTGTACGTTGCCATTTAAATGACCAGAAAATTATCACAAAAATTTCACTAACTTCTTCGTAAGCCTCTTGCTAATGCCAAAAAATATGGCAAGAATTATAAAATTATCAAGCATATGCTCAAGTTTTGAAAGCACAAAAGTTGAAAGCAGCCGACTGCATTAAATGCAGGACCAAGAGTTTAAGTCAGAGTCTGAATTCAAAGCACTGACAAAGTGCATTGTCTTCTAAGTTAAGTTAAGTAAGTTTTTATTTAAAAGCTAACCATTTTAAGTCTTTTTTTAAAGATTATTGAGCTGCAAAGCTAACTCTGATGTACTATATGAAGTTGATTGTAGTTTGCCCTGCTTATTCATTGGTAACAGTAGGTTTTTACTGTTCCTCTAATCAAGTGACAGACTCAAGGCAAGAGCAATTTGGTATGGAATTAAGCTATTATTCTAAGACAGAGAGAAAGTGAAAGCAACCATTCTTATATTTAACTCTACAACATATATATGTAGATTTAAGTAATATAACGATTAGGCTAAACCTACTATTTAGCCTAATCGACTCATGATTAATTTATATAAAGTTTATTTTCAGTTCTTATATTCTTATCTTTCCATTTACTACGAGTAGATTTTATAAATATCATATTAAAACAAACATTTTACAACTATATAATAGTTAAATAATGTATTTTTGTATTAAAAAGTTCATTCATTACCCCAGCAACAAATATTGCATATTTAAAATTGATTACTACAGCAAACCGAAAAGAATTCAATGGGTTCAGGGTACAAAGACAACAACAAAATAAAAAGATAGTTAAAATTGTAAGTATGCATACTCTTTTGGTATTTTTTACCAGTAAGAATAAAATTAAAACTATCTTCAAAGCTGTCAAAGAATCTGTCTAAACATCTGTATTTATAATTATAAAAAACATCTGGAAACAAAATCGTGCATACAGACCGACAGCCATTCAAAACGAAATAAATAAAATATAATGTTGAATAAATTAAGAACATTTACAATGGTTTATACACAGACAGAAATTATATTTAGCATGAACTAAGCCTATTCATTATTAAATGAGCTCAACTTATTTTAAGCCGAATCTAAGACCAAACTTACGTACAACAAACTCAAATAGATTGAAAATTATGCGCTGTTTTTAATTTAAAGCCAAACACTATCCACACACGCAAAAGCCACAAAAAAAAAACGGAAAAAACCAAAAATGCAAAACCAAAATCCCAAAACTCGCAATGTCTGTAAACTTTTGCACGGTCAAAGCCAACAGCAGCAGTCGAAATTATTAATAAACCACATAAGCGTCGAGATGGCGAAATATCAACCTGTCTCTCTCACTCTACCTCGGTCGCGCTCTCTCTCTCTCTCTCTCTCTCTCTCTCTCTCTCTCTCTTCGGCTAATGTGTCGCTTGCGCTGACTCTCTTGCTCTTGCCCATTGTGTGAGCCTGCAGATAAAAACTCAAATATGCACCATCGACAATTTTGCACAGTAAGAGTTGAGCGCCGAAACGAAAACTATGAAAACACCATAAATTTTCCACAGACACAGCCAAAAAGTTTTAGCGCTGACTCACCCACGCACACACACACACACACACACACACACACGGAGACCTGACAAAGCCACATGGATTGAAGTGAAAATTATCCAAATGATGCATGCGCAAGTCAAAGGAGCAAATTGAAAGGTCTGCCCGCCTTTAACAATTAATGCCCGAGCGTTGCCAGCGGCAACAACAAAAACTACAACAATTGCAGCTAAAGCAACAACAGCAACAACAATAAGTGCAACTGCAACAAGTCTGTCCGCCAATCCATATAAACCACTCGATATTTTGCTCTGACAGCATTTGAACTCTGCTCATTTGAACATTCGCAATTGAAAAGCAGCGCCTGGCTTTGACACAAAGGTCAAAATTACAGCACTCATTAGGGTTTCAAGCAATTTGCGGAATATATTCCAGCTGCCAGTTGCCAGTTGCAAGTTGCCTCTGGCCTGTTGCCTGCTGCCTGCTGCACTCACATGTTGTAGGGTGACGAGGTTCGAGTTTAGAGGGTTAACCTCTTAATCGTGCACTAATTGTGTGAAGTCAAGATGCCAACATTTTGATAGTGTCAATTGGGTGAGAGTGAGAGAGAGATCAAATGGATTAAGCAAAAAAAAAAACTAGATAGACAGTCAAATTGCTCAATTTGGATTTAAAGTAAAGCTGGAAAGCAACTGGTTTAGTTTGTAGAAAGTATTGGGAAAGCAAAGGAACTATATTGGATTTATGCGAGAAGTGCACATATGCATATACAATACTTGCTTTATAGCTATCTTTATATCTATCTAATACCATAATATTAAATTAGTTTCTGGGATTTAGGTAACTTATTTTATATTTATAAGTTTATTTTGTTTGGTCTTGGTTTTTATTTTGCCTCATATATATTTACAAATAAACTGAGTATGGACTATCGACTAAGTATACTTATAAATATAATTAATTTTATCAAAATAAATAAACTGAGTGTGGACTATCAATTAATTTTATTTGTAAATAATCTATTTTAATTTTATTTATATATTTGTTTGTGATAACCAGCACTAATTAAGTCAACCTCGGCTAGCTTGACTAATTATTATAAAAAATTATATCAAAATTGAACTGCTAAATCATATTGCTACTTTAGCCATAATCAAGAAGAGCCGTATCAAGCTGCTTACATATACAAATATGATTATAAATATCATATAAGAACTACTATTTAATAAAACTGCCATATTTTCGAAAGAAAAATGTTGTTCTTTTAAAATATGTTTCAATTTGCGCTGGAATCGATCAGTCCCTTCTGATCTCTACCAAAAGAATATATAAGTGAATGTATAGTTACAAGTGAGTAGCTTATTAGTATGATATTTGCATGTGGTGGCTGTTGGTACAGAAACGATGCATATTGGTATGAATTGTCGAAAAAAAGTGAATGAAATTTAGCTGGTTTCATGTTTAGCCTTTTAAATGGCAGGTACCCTTCTTTGGAGGTTGTTAAAACGGATCCTATGTTTTTCAGCGATTCTTTGAAAACAGTCAACATGCTTATAAGTACCAAGAGGTTTGGAAAATTATAAAAGTTTCATTGAAAATCATATAAAATACCATTAAATATACGATATTTTAACAAACTACATTATGCACTTTAATATAAATGTCAATACAAGAAATCAATGGAATCAGCGGGCTATGCCCGAAAGAAACCATATTAAGGGTCTACTCCAGACACGCCTCTCTCAACTAATAATTATGTATATACTATTGTTAGTGGAGGTTTTTTTTTTCTAATTTTACGCGATTATTATTGAAGTAGCGGGTATTGCACGGACTGCCCGTGGAAGGGTGTGTGCTAAACAATTTTAGATATTACCTTTCCAATAAGTACACGCCCATGGAAAATTGAAATCTACCCGTGCCATCTTGATCTCCACTTCTATTTATGCAATTAGTTTTAATTGCATGGAATAAAAAACCAAGTGTATACCAATCAACGGTTTCCACCCAAACATTTTAACGTGAAACTTATTTATGTAAATATATTTTAACCATTGTCGAGAGCCTTACTAGCTTCTAACATATAATAAATATTTATGAATATCATACTATATCACATAAGAATGCTTCTTTGAATAGAAATATATCAAAAATTTGCCAAGACATTTATGGTATTGTTATTCAATTATTATGGTTCAAAATTGATATTTAAATACTACTTACCTGAATTCCACTCTAGGATATGCTGTTTAGTTAGTTAAGATCAGCGAATAGTGTTATGTATAGGGCTCTGTTGCTGCAACCATTTGAGCCTGAAGGTAAACAAATTAAATCTAATTACATTTATAATTTATAATTTAATACATAACTTTAAAAAATATTGCATTCAAACTATTCAATAAAAACTCTCTTCGTGCCCGCATCTGTGGAAACACATCATTAATACATTTGTTTGTTAAGTTAATGGCATATCATTTAAATAAAGCGTCCCGCGCTCACCCCATGCGAAAATTGTAATCAAGTTAGTTGCCCATTAAAACAACAACAATTTGCATTACTTTATGCAATTTCCGTATTTGCGCTCATTTTATTTGATTTAATCAAAGGTTCGTCTCTTTCGGCCACACTATTTTGCCTCTCTCTCTCTCTCTCTTATTTGTGCTTCACGCTTTATTTATTTGTATTGACTTTTACTCTCTGTGTGTCTATGTCTGTGCAGAACGCGAAGGAAGCAACAAAAGAAAATACAATTACACTGAGTGCTTCAGTTCCTGTTCTTCCTCCGCCCACCTCACCCTTTTGGGTGGCTAGAAATTGGCTGGCGCAACAAAATATTCCGCACAGATAAATGTAAATACATAAGCAAACAAATCATTTGGAAAATATTTCTCGCAAAATCACATCAAGGTGCAAAATATTTACGTATATTATTTTTGGGCAAGACAGCGGAAAAAAAGAACTCGCAAGCAACAGAAAAAAGACGTTGCCAAATGCCAAAAAACTCGCAAGTGAAAGGCAAAAGTGTGAAAAACTCCGAGAAGCATGAAAAGTGTAAATATTGCCACTGACATAATATTTGCATAGCAATTTTATGATTTTTCCTTGCATTTTGTTGATGAATATAAGCTTCAATGAGTACTCCTTAGACTCCATCAAAGACGCAAAGTGATTGACTGACTGACAGACGGACTGAATGACAGACGGACTGAATGACAGGCAAGTGCAGTGAAAAGAAGCAAAAAGAGCTTCAGCTAGTTAGAGCTGACGGCTTAAGAAATTTCTTGTGGCAAAAATAAGCTTAACAGTATAATAAATAATAAAATAATAAATTAGCTGCATCTGTTTGCTTGATATGAATAAAAGAATTATTTATTAATTAAAGTATCTAATATATAAATATGCATTTATTATTTTATTATTTATTGTCTATTAATTTAACATGAGCATAAGTTAAAATGCTTCAATACTCTTTATACAGTTTTTAAAAGCAATTTAATTTAAGTCTAAAAATAACCATAACACCAAAGAAATATAAATAATATATATCAAAAAAAAAAAAATAATATATATATATATATATATATTAAATTAAATAATATAAATATATATATATATTATTAAATTTTATTTTATAATAAAAACAGACCACATTCAATGCAAGTTTTAATTTTTATTTCTGCTTAAATATTTTAAATTTAATTTGATTTATTTTTTATTGTACGTACATTGCCCAGAGAATTCAAAGAATTATGTTTTAATATTAAAAGCCGATGTGGTCAAAAATGTATAATTTCAAATAATATCATAAATTTAATTAGAATTTTATATTAAATTTTGTGTAAAGAGAATTCAAGTATTATTTATTTCAATATCAAAAGCCGAACATATTTGATTACATTTTTAATTAAGTCTTATTTATATTTTAAATTAATAAGAATTTTATTTAAAAAACTCTTGCCCAGAGAATTCATGAAATTATTTAATTGATTTTCATATTTACGTATTTATCAGATTTAATTGAAAAATGTATTAATGTAATTATATAAACATATATTTATAACTTGTATTTAAATAGTTTAGACTACAGATAATAATAAAAGAAAATACAAAAAAAAGTATTTTAATAGCAAGCAATCAAAATATGCATTTAATGTAGTTTTCCTCAACGTTTTATTAATAGTCATTTCAATTATTTGTGCAAATATTTTTCCCAGTTATTAATGTTACCTCAAGCCTTTAATTGATTTTAATTATGTTAGCCAATTAGATGGTATTTGCTTATGGGACCAGGCCAAGGTCTCCCAAACATACACATACGCCCGCATGCTATAAACTGCGGCTTGCATAAATATTGTTAATAATAATAAAGCAGAAAAAAATAAATAATATTTATACATACTGTAGAACGCAAATAATTTACACACAACACAAACACTCACAGCACATAGAAATAACAGCGTCGCAGGTTCTTTTACTGCTGGCACAGATTATTATAATAAAACAAATAAATACACAAAGGACGGACACTTGGCTCTGGGGCCGCTGTACAACGGGGCGTATGTGTATTTGTATTTATGGCAAAAAGTTGTGAGGGGCACAAAATATACGCACAAGGCGAAAGCAAAGAAAAAAATTTTGCAAGTTTTGCTCTAAAATGGCAGCGAAGCTTTTTGCATGTAAGTCGTGTACGTGCCGGCAGTGTGTATGAGTGTGTGTGCGAGTGTGTGCCTATTTGACTGTTAGTTCCATTGTGGCACACAGTTCCATGCCACTAATAATGTTTATGTAAGAACTCTTTAGAGTACGAGCTCTCACAATAATTTCATTGTTCGCATTCTATTTGCTTGGCTGTTGCCGGTTTGCGCTATTATTTTTTTTTACTTTTTTCCCTCTACTTTTTCAATGATAATTAAGTGTGTATTACAATTCACGTACGTATGTGCTCCACCTTTCGGGTGGTAAAGGGCTGAAGAGAAAACTACGAGCTGGCGCTTGTGCTTTTGTGGGTTTCTTCGATTTTTTACCTGCCCGAAGCGAAAATAAAAAGCTCGGGCATAGAGGTGGGTAGAGTGAAGCTTGCATTGGTTCCGAAATTTTCGAGAATAAATACCCATCCATAGTTCCTCTTCCGATCCATTTCTTCAAACTCTTACTATATAGATTCAATTGTCTTATCGTAAATCCCCAAGAAATAAGCTACAATTTATATCTAAAAAGCAATTTCCATTGCATACAAACAGGCGCAAAGTCCCGTTGCGATGCGTGTTGTAAAACGCGTTGTAAAACGTGTTATAAAACGTGCGTGTCAAGCCGCAACTATAATTTAATTGCCACTATAACACTTAAGTTAAATGTTTTTACATGCGTAGTTAGCACATGGCAAATAAAATAAAGTGTAGCTGCTCGAAGACAACCACAAAATGTGACTCGAAAGAGCTTTAAAGTTGCGCCCCATAATGAGCATAAAAATATAATGGCCATGTACATACATAAAAATATATAATATGCATTTACAATGTAAGCAAAACTACCCGGCTGTAGCTCGATGGGTAAACTCCTGAAAATTGTTTACCAACGCGTCGCGCTGATGATGTCATCAGCCAGACTGATATGGGGGTGTTTGCCAAATTATGCATCCTGCTGTACGAGCAGAGTATCCCCAGCCACATCCAACCCTGAATCAATAACAATAAACAGAGAAGAGCTCTGAAACTCCGAGATGAGAGTCAGACGTCGCCTTTGCCATTTGCCAGACGACCCGCCAAAGTGGCGCCAATATTTTTAGCCAGTTTTTTTTTCTCTTTTTTTTTTTTTTTTTTGTCTTCCGGTTTTTCGTAGGGGTTGAAGCCAACGTGTGTTGTTGTTACGTTTGACTGTCTTCCCCAAGATAGTTTTCCCAGCTGACTTAACTTTTCTTGGCAAACTTGGCAGCGCTCTTTACAAATTTTAAGCGTATACAATTATTTTAAATATTTATGAATTTTCATTTTTATTTGTATTTCATTAATTGGAACATTTTCCTCAGGCTGTAAAAGTTAATTGGATTTTGAGTTTGAAAAAAATCAGAATGAAAGCAAAAGTTAAGGCACTTTTTACGCTCATAATTGGAAAATGATAAAAACGCCGTTTTTAATCGGGCTCAAGCAGTTGAGCAGCTGCCTGCCGGCCAATAATTCAATTTGGGCTTTGATCTTTGAATAAAGTGAGTGTTAATTAGATAATTTTTAAGTAATTAGCAGCCGACAGTTGCAGCTAAAACAGAAGTTCGAACAGCCTCAAAGCTACAAGTTTCAGTTTAAATAAAATTGTTGCAGGTTTTTCGAAAATTAAACAGCCCGAAGGCAGGCAAGCTGAAGCTACTTTTGCTGCTAATTAGTACACTAGTTAACAAGATTGTATTTATTGCTGAGCAACAGTATGTGATAGAGGCAGCAATCTTTCATAACTTTCATTGAGTACAAGTTAAAAACTTTAGTTCAACCGAAAAATATAAGCGATGTTCCTGGGAGAGTGGCAAGGACTCGCCTTGTAGACTGTCAAGCCATTCTCTTTAAAGATAGGAAAGCTCTTCGACGTATGGTAAATGTTTCACATGGCAAAAAGGAGACCATTTCACCTGAAAGATTGAGTTATGCTCTTTGTAACCGATTTTGACGGAGCCAAAATGTTTTGGTTGATTTGGAGCTCCTACCAACAAAACGAACAAAAACTTTGAAAATATTTTCAAATTTTTGATACTTTCTTTTGCCATTTTTGGGCATTGGGTAAGTCAAAGTGCTCTAGTTGGGTATAGGAGACTGAAAGACTGAATGATAGATACCTGATATATATATACTATTCTAGGGCTACATTTCCAATTTGGTGACTCTAGCTCTTAAAAACAGGGCAAGTTATCGTTTATTGGAAACAAACTGCGCGGGCATGAGGAGGACCTACGGTCATATTAAAATCTCTGGCTTTTATGGGCTCTGACAGACAGACTGACGGACGGACATGGCTAGTGATGGTGATCAAGAAAATATATACTCTATTCGGAGATGCTTCCTTCTGCCTGTTACACACATTTGCACAAAAACATTATACCATTTTGTACAATTTTCTACGATTTGAGGGTATTAAAATAATATAATTATTAAATATAGTTTTGCTTGGCGGCTAAAAAAGCGTTTTGCCTGGTAGATATATTAAAGATTTATATTTTATATATTTAATTTATATTTCTTTCTAAATATTATAAGCACAACTTAAAATAAACTTCACTTAACAGGAAATAGGTACGTTTATTTAATGCCAAAGCTATATTTAAAATAGGAATTCAGCTCGTGTTATTTCGAAAACTACCTGAAAAGTACCTAAAATGAATCAGCCATAAATGCACACTAATTAAATAATAAATTAAAGAACTTACTTGCATCAACTTGTTGTAGTTGTTGTTGCTTTTGTTGTAGTTGCAATTGTTATTTGTCTGTTTGTTTGTTTGGGCCAACATGCATTTGCTTTATGGCGCAGTCGTCATCAGAGCCATCGTCATTTCATAGAAAGCTTTGCGCACACTTGCACACAAATGCAGACAAGGACGAAAAGGACAACAAGGAGCGCTGCTTGCATTGCGCTGGATTGCGCATTGCGTTCTGTGGCGGGTACCGGTGCTGCTAATTACTCAAGCATACGGCCACGATGAGCATTCAAGGACCTTGTCGGCGGCAGCAAAAACACACACACACATATTAACACACACCCACACATAATGAACATATGCGACATAGTGGCATAAAAAGGGTTTTGCCACTTCACAAGTTATACACACAGCTTTGGTGGCGGGTCAAAGGGCGCGGGGCGTGGGACGCAAAGCGCAGGGGCTAGGCCGCCGTATAATGCGAGCCATAATTTTAATTAGTGGCATATGAAAAGCCAGAAGAGAGATAGAGCAATACAGAGAGAAAAATGTGCTTGCAACAAAAAATTATTATGTTATTACGGCTTTTGAGCACAAGCCGCTTATGCGTGGGCGGCTTCAGCGGGCCATACGGGCGTGGCCTAGGCTTAGCAGCAGCACAAAAGATATGTGTGTGTGTGCGTGTGTGTGTGTGTGTCTTTTACGTAAAACTAGTTGGCAATGCAAGCAGATTGCGGGGAGAATATTTGGGTCAGATAGGTTTTTGGTATGTTAACACATATTAAAACTTAAGAGAAAGAAAATTGGATGGCTGAATATGCCAGAAAAGTGCAGAGAATTTGTCAGTAAGCCAAAAATAAGCAATAAAGTGTGCATTATGAAAATGGGGGAGTTAATGTATTTGCTTAATTTTCAGAAATTCTGTTGTAGCCACAAGAGCCTACAAATTGTATTTAAAGACTTACATTGGCCCATTCTAATAAAACTTCAAAGAAACAGGAAAGAGAACGGAAAATTACGTCAGGATTGCAGCCTTTTGAGCCCGCCTTGCGAACAGAAAGTCGTCAGTTCAAAACCATTAAAAATATTTAATTTTTATATTTGTTGATTTAATTTCTTATGAGTGGATGACTGCACAGACGCAGGATGGCCATTTGAGTAGATTTGCACATGTCCATAATTTGCGCAAATTTTACAAGCAAATTTGGAGCCTTATTCATTGAAACCGAGCGATGCCGGGTAATGGCTAGATCAGCTACTTATTCATTTTCTTAAAGTTACTTTAAAAAGCATCGCCTTGGAATTTTCCTATATTTTCTTTAAGTAAGAAAATAAAGAGATTTAAAAATACAAAAAGAAAACTTACTACTTACTTAGACCCATGCTTAAGAGCAAGCATTTTAAAATTTCTAGCATACCTTGCTTTCTTAATCAAAACATTTTAATAAAGGAACACAAAGTAATTGTCGTAAATGCTGAAATACGTAAGCTCCCTAGCAGTTGCTGTCAAAAGGGTCCGCTTCAATGTTCAATATCGCTCAAGTTAGCCCAGTATCATAAAATTTTTGGTTTCTAAAAGCACAGAACGAAATTCGTGATTTTCAAAACCAATTTAAAAAAAACAAATCGAAACACTCATGTCCAGTTTAGATGATTTCTTTGCGAAAAAGGACCGAAAAAAGTCCGCAACAAAAACAAATCTCTTGGCCGCCGACGAGCTCTATCGCACACTGGAAGAGACCACCAAAGCGCCGCAGGAGGTGGACAGCAATGAGAAGCTGCAGCTGGATGTGGCAAACAGTCAACATTCGCCACTTGAGTTCGGCATTCGCTTCTCCGATGAGACCATCGACGAGGAGGACGAATGGTGCGATTTTACCGAGGAGCACGATCAGCCATTTCCAAATCTAAAACGCAACTCAAAACTGGTCCTAAGCTCAACCGCCGTGGTTGCCAGCAGCGAGGAGGTGAAGCTGGCAGCCGAACACTGTCAATATCAGGACACTGGCGGCGATGGCCTCGGCGTGGGTCAGGCCATCGATGAACTGGGCAAGCCAGCATGTCCCTGGCTAAAACTGGACCCCACAGAGCTCACCAGCTTCAGCCCCAAGGCCGTGGAGACCGTCGAGCTCAAATCGCAGCCAACGATTAAATCACAGCCGAACATTGCGCCCAAAAAGCAAGTCTATGTGCCGCCAGCTCTGCGCCAAAGCCAAAGCGAGTTCAGTGTGCGTCCCCGAAAACAGACGCCACCATTGCCCGTGAAGCTGGCCAAGGGCCAGGCACCGGATCTAAATAATGTCGATTTCTTTCCGTCACTCTGTCAATCACGCATCTCGAAGCGTGCCAAGTAGTTTTCGTATTTCATTATCCGTTCTTCTAGTTAACACTTTTTAAATTTGCAACGATTAAAGCTTGAGTCCCGATAAAAAAGTACACAACAGCGCTTTTTATCTCTTACTCTCCATCTCTCTCTCTCTCTGTCTAGGTCTATCTCTGTTGCTCCAGCTCTGCACAGCCTCGACCGTACTCCCCGACGTGTCATTAGCCAAATATTTACAATCAAATCGCTTTAGCGCTAAATGCACCCCGCGGACTGTTTTGCGTAACACGCGCAAATGTTGGTAACAAATATTTTTTTTTGCCATTTATCATGTCGTTATATTATATTTTATGCCCGCATTTGACTATGAATAAATAACGCGCATTATACAGCTGAGCTTAAGGCATGTAAATAACTTTACTAACTAAAGAAGCACGGAACGTTGCAGACAATAATATATCCTATACTGTGAAATAGTCTGTTTTAATAAACCAGAGCCTATAACTAATTAAAGTAATTAAGAAAATCAATTAAATCAATCAGGCTAACAAAATTGACACACTACAATTAGAGTTAAAGCTGTGGGAGATTATCAAAAGCTTCTGGAATTAATTAATCTGATGCCAATTCCTGGTTGATTCTAGGCGCAATGCCATTTAAATTGCTACCCAACTGATTATAGGCCGAATAAATAATTTAAATCATTAATCATCAATCATTTGCATTTGCTTCGACTAGTAGTACAAATATAAACACTGAGAGAGCACGTTATTATCATAATTTATTTTTCGAATTATGAAATTGAATTTTAAAACCAGTTTTTCTTTAAATATGCCTCTCGCTTATAAATTTATTGAAAATTTAGTACGAAATTCAAATGCGTTAAAAAGTACATTTTTGTTAAATTTTTTAAATGCATTTCGAACCTCATAAGATATATAACTTCTTGGCAAGCCTGAAGAGCCGTCTCTCCGTCCGCTTGATCAAAGCTTTTTCTCTCCTTTGTCTATATTTTTATATGTATATATTTCTTATACATATGATTTATATATACTGTACGACCCCAGCGAAGCCGCTAAGAACTTCAGATATTCTGAAAATTTGTAGCATATCTGTCCGAAATTTTTGATATATGCAATATTCGAATGCCAGCTATCGCAAATTTCGTAAGTGCAAGCTGATGTGAAGCTATAGCATGTAAAAGTATGTACGAGCACATTTATGTTTAATATAAAGTATAGAGAATCAATTGGGGCACGCTTGGCGAGAAGACTTCCTACAAAATTTTATTCTAATTAAAGGCACATCTCATTTTTGTATGTAAAACGACAAAGGCATATTGAAGAATCCTGTGAAAATGTCCACTACAAGCTCAGCAAAGTTTCAGATCTATTCTAATGAAGGAAATATTTAAAATACTTCATTCAATGAAAGCAAAAAGAACTGTTTCTATCAGACCTATTTTAATGGAAGAACATAATACTCAGTTCTACAAAAAATCATTAAGAATCACAGTGGATTTATTGTTTGAGACAACACAAGTTTCGGTCTATTACTTATATAAAGTAGCTTAGAAATCGGCTCAGTAAATGATAAAAGCGTCTCCCTTTCAATCGAATCTATTAGGTCTTTTGCCGATAACCAGTCGTTTGATACGTTTGCTGAAACCTACTATCCTTCTAAGCAGGCTAACAGTGTCCACCAAAGGGTCCGTAGCATGAACAACAGCCGTATGGTCCAATTGGACCGCAGCAGTGGTTTATCGCCCGGAACCACTGTCCATTGTAGGGTCCGCAAAAACCGCAGGGCCCCAGTCCACCTGTTGGTCCACAACAGGTGCCAGGCATTGAACGCAAGCAAGGATTGCACATTTTTTTGTTTTGCCCTTTAATGGGGAATATATAAACATTTTTACTATTTTTTGTTATAGGAATTTTCCTAGAGTATACTCACTTTAGCCTGTTTACGGAAGTAGGTTGTCAGAAAATTAGTTTTCGGTTACTTCCAAAAGATGTTTGTTGTACGAGAGCCCAGACGAGTATGAGAATAAAAACTGGTCAACGGGCTGAAACGGACTTTTCAATTTGGAACATGAAAACCAAAGCCTACTGAGCGCGTTTCTGAACAGCTTAAGAAAATTCCAATAAAATGCAATGTCCGCTTATCATTTACTTATTTTATTTTTAAGATTTTTCTGTTGATGCCTTCATTTAAAAATGATTTTACCGAAAGTCCAGTTAACAATTAAGTCAGTTTTATAAACAAATTTAAAGCAGATGATTTTGGGGCTTGGCTGAGCAGTCGCAAAAGACAAGAGTAGAAACTTGTGATGTTAGTTTCAAAAGAAAATCGAATTTTCACATATTATAAAATCCAAAAGAAACAAATCGACATATCGAAATATTTGAGAACGATTGATCGAATTTTTTTAAAAATTTGCAAATTATGTTTTTTATATAGTACTTAATACATATATAAGTGTAAGACCTTACCAATAGGCATATTTATGCTTTTAAATTTTAAAACCTAAGCTGATATTTATTTCAAATACAAGCGAAAATCCTAAGAATTGCTAAATATAATGCAGCATACATTACGCCACGCGGAAAAGTCTGTGTATTGCATTAAGTTTTGTCTAAAATGTAAAATGTTTCGGGAATTTCGTGTACATAGCTAGGTGAAACCGTATTGTTTAGCAATTTAATCGGGAAGCTGTAGGGTGAGAGCATAACCTTCAGCCCAGCTACTTTTGAATGCCACTCAAATGCGGCCCAGCTGAATCCCTGCCCTGCTTTTAAAGGTCCCCAGGCTAAGCATTAGCATTTGTGCTCTGTAGAACTTTTGTTAAATCAGCGCCCACAGAACTAAAAAATAAATCTGTGTAGTCATGTGCCTGGTTGGTAGCCAAAGCAGGGAGTATCAAATAGAAATACACTTGACTGCACTTGTGAAATATTTCCAGTGTCGCTCGCCGGTCTCCCCTCAAGGCTGTTCGTGCTGTACAGAATGGAGCCATAACTCAGAGCTGAGCGGAGCAACAAGTGTAGCTCGACTAGCCCCACTTTTAGTTTTTCTCCTTTTGATTGTTTTAGCTGTGGCGCAAAAGGCACAAAAAACACCAGAGCCCCAACCACTTTGCTTGACTGTGCATTTCATAAGAGAGAAATATGCTACTGTTCCTTTAGTCGGGTCTTTTTGGTTTTTCCCCAGCTGCCGCCACGCCCACTCCCGCTCCCAACAGCACTTGCGTTGTTTACTCCAAACCAGATTCACAGTCAAAGCGAAGTAAAGTCATTTGACAAGTTTTGTCACGTGCGTCACATGTTGGAATGCGCCCAGCTCTGGGCGTCCCAACAGCAGTCGTTCCCTTGGTCCTGCCTGCTCCCCAAGCTGCCAGCTTCTTTGGCTTGGCTTCTGCACATTTTGAGCAATTTTCCACACAGCAGTTGTCGTCATTGTTTCACAAAATTATTCTACTTGTTGTTGCTGTTGTTGTTGTTGTTGACCTGGTTTTTCTGCTTACACAGCGCACAACATTGTTGTTCTTGTTGTTGTCCTGTTGTCGCCTAGAATCTGAAAGTGTTGCTCTTGTCGCTTTCGTTGTTTGCTTAAATGTGTTTGTGATTATTTAGTTATGGCATCTAATTGAGTTTTGTTTTGTTGTTGTTATTTGTTTGGCTGCTGTGTGTGCAAACCCTTGTGTGCCCCGGCTAATTGAGTTGATTACCTCAACATTTTGTCACTTGGCCGTCAGCTATGAAGGCTTCTAGTTGGCCAAAAAGGAATCACATTTAAAGATTGGACAGGCACAATTGAACAATTAAAAGTAATTGCAGTTCGAACAGCTTCTTTCACTTTGACATTTTGAAGGTTCTTTTAACCGGAAATTAGACAACTTTTTGCTAGTGCTTAGCGTATTTGAAATAATTTTAAGCATTTTCAATTGATTGAGATTGATTTTGATATAATGACTGCTTTTTCTACAATAGATTTCAGTAAGACCCGAGAATCGCTGTCAAGTATACATTGGCACCTGTTTCATAGATGCATTTAATATGCGTCGAAAAACAAAGGTGTTCTCCAGTCCTCCTACTCCACCTAGAACAAAGGGATACCCATTAGAAATCCCCTGGAGTGAATTCCTTCTATAGGTTCCATATATATAACAAGGCGTTCCATATATATTATAAGGCAACAAGATGAGTGAGAAACGTCACAGTTCCTTCCCGTGCTGTTCCAAACGTTTTCTCAACTTCCTTATACCCTTTGCTCTTGCCCATTTTCAATGGGTATGCGGAAAAAGAAAAGACAGACATAATCTTGTTTGCGCTTATAGAAAGCTTCTAACTAACTCACAGCAGCACTCATACAACTACAATACACAACATGCACGCACAATACAAACCATACACACACACACGCACACACACAGTCATACTCATACTCCCTGAATCATTCACAATAGACGATTGGCAATAGACAAACTCCATTTGAGCGTATAATTGCATGCAGCGGCGCTTTATAAGTCAGCATCCGCTCAGCTTCATGACGTCTTCACAGCGCCATCCACTCTGGGGTTTTGTGCTTTTGATTGCTCAATTGCTGATGGACTCACTGACAGATTGACGGACTGATTGACTGACTGACTGCTGGACTGAGTGGCTGAGTGACTCGCTGACTGACTGACTTGTTGTGCATTTCAATAAAACATTCGCTGCAAAACTACAATGGGCATAAGTTATGCTCTCAGGGCGGCGGCATTGATGGTCTTGAACGGATTTCAACACAAAATTCAACCAGCTAAGAGGGAAAGAAGAGTGCTAGAGAGAGAGGGAGAAAGAGAAAGAGAATGTGCTCTTGACTCGCACTAATTCGCGCAGTATGATGATGCATGCATCCAATTGACGGATTGATGTCATGTGCCGGAACGCATACAATCGTCAGTCTGACATGCAGGGGCTTATTTGAGTGCTTTAATCACACATTCTTTAAAAATAGAAACTGTACGAAAATCTAAAACTTATATAAGCACATGCATATTGTAATTTTGAAATATCTAAATGCTTGGTAATTTACCCAATATTTCTCGAATCAGTAAATTATTTTTCAGCATCAAACACTTAAAAATCTGCTGTGCAGATTATATATATTTTTTGATAGTTTTTCTGGCGCTGTTTCTCGCATAAATCAAAATGAAAATAACAACAGCTCAAAAGTTATCGCTGGACTTCCGCTGCACGGATGCCGCTTTGAATGGGGACATTGAACTTCCTCAATTTCGAGCAGCTTGAGGCAATGCGCAAAATAACAACACCAGCAGCAAAAGCAACTGCAAACACGTAACCTTAAACAAGAACAGTCACAACATATTCAACTACGGATTTTTAAAGTTCTTTAACTTGGGAGCGCCCGCAACAAAGCAAACGAAATATGAAACCCGCACGCGATGTAATATAAAGTAAACTAAATAGAACAGGCAACCCTCAAGTCCAGATTTGCTGCAATTCTTAAAAGCATTTAATATAGACCAATTCAAAAAACTATAGAAAAAACTGAAAGTAATCGAAATATTTGTACGGCACTCAGTTGTATTTGAAATTCAAAAATTCTCTTTTACAATTTGACGTTTTTTCGCATACCCAAATACTTTGATATTATGCCATACCAAAAGCCACATTCCATTGGGTCAATGGTTTTCAATTGATGCTTCAAGACTTGCATTTTCTCATTCATATTGCAATCAATTAATTAAATTGATTTTTGCGTTTGCTGCATTTTCAATTATACAAAAAGGTATTCAAATTGAGGGCAACAGCAACAACGACAACGACAACAACAACAACACAAATCAATCAAAAATTCGTACTATTTGCATTTAGAATTTGTGAATTACACTTCGCTGTGGGTATTTAAATATATACCATTAAATATGTTACGTATTCTTTTAATTTTTATATATATTTTATATTATATTATATTTTAAGAACCGAGCAGAAAGAGCAAGCTGGAAAGATAGTCCATCTTTTGGATGTGAGCTGAATGTAAATTTATGGAGATAAAACTTGCTACAAAGAACTATTATATACAATTTTTCTCTTTTTTTCTTTGGGATATCTTGACCAGCAAAAGTATGAATAAAAAATAAGTATACGTACACTGCACCCATTTTTTTATTTAGTTAAAATAAATTCTTAGAAAAGAGTATTTTTTTATATATATTATTTTATTATTATATTATATTTTAGACAATTTAGACAATTCAATGACAACCTCATATAGTTGGGCATATCGGACAAAGGGAAAAGTGGAATAGATAGAGTATTAGATTGTCAGCAAATCAAAAGATATATATACTGTCGCAAGCAAATTGCATTGCAAGTGTTGAACCAAATTGTTCAGATCGTTGTAAGTTATTGGCCTAAAAGCTTTAAAATTTGAAATTTGCTATAAATCATCGAGCTAATTAATTTAAATACATGCGGAAAATTAGAAGCATATAACGAGCAACAGCTGTTCCAGCTGTTCAAAAACATAAATCTGGAAAGCAATTTGTCTGCAAAGTGTCATAAAATGCATGCAGGCCAGAAAGTTGCCAGGAGCTTTACGCCAGCCAAAAAGGAGTACAAGTAAAAGTTTATAATTAAAACTTTACGCACGTTTTGTCTAAGTAAATACGCAGGCAGATACACACACACACACACACACTAAAAGCATGGCAGCTATTTGGCTTTGGCCTTTACGTATGCGTGATGCGAACAAAAATTTTGTGTTGCATACTTAAGTGGGCGAGCACATGGCCCTGGGCTGCATTCGGAATGCCGGACGGCTGCTCAAAGCGAGCATATGACCCCCCACAAGGCTATGCTTGCCGCGAATTCTAACTAAATTGCACAAATAAATAAGATAGAAAAACGTGTGTCAACAAAATTTGCAGAGCGTATGTGACACCAAGTTTTTGAATATGTAAAAATAAAAAAAAAAAAAAACAAAAAGCTGATATATATTGTTTTCAGCTTAAAGTGAAATTAGATTAGCTTAAAATTATTTTTGTTTTTTTAATATACATTTTTGAAGGACCCATTGAGAAAAATGTGCGCCCTGAAGAACAAAATTTTATTAAACAACTCAAGCAAAATAATAATAACATACTCAATTAGGCTTATTTATGTAAACTTAACTATGAATTATTATTTAAGTTATAATTATTGATATTCCGTACTGTTTAGCATTGCTTAAATTTCCGCCCAGACACAACTTTATTTATTTGTTGAGTAAGAAAAAAAAAATGGATTTATCTTGAGCCACAGAATTAAATATTAGTATTAAATTTGATTATTACATATTGCTAGTTATGATTGTCTAATATTTTGATTGCTGCCTGCTAAACACATGTTACTTTTGAAAAGTCCTCACATAATATACATATATTTGATTGAATTTCTCATAATAAATAATAATAATAATATTATTATTATATAATAATTAAAATATTAAAACAAAGTAAAATAATAACTATTTAAAACTATAAAATTAATAATATTCTTAATATACTGTAAGTTATATTACAATAATAAATAATATAAAATATTTATATATTTTATTTATTCGATATAATTGTATATTTGGTATGTCTAAATGTCTAATTAGCTGGCTTTTCTATTTATTTTGTAGGCATACATTTGTGAAATATTTGTCGTGTCTTCTTAAAATGAAAATGTGACAAATGTCCATCTCTAATGCAAAACACATTTGAATACTTTATGTAACAAGCAGGGATAACTCGGGAGTAACCAACAAAAAACAAGAAGGATTTAACAAGTAAAACTAAACGAAGTTGTAATGTAAATATTTGCAAAATGTTTGTTTTATATGTAGAGTTGGGTCAACAATTTGAGTTGAGTTTTTGGTCAGTTGATTATAAGTTGTTGTTGCTGTTGTTATTGCTATTGTTATTGTTGCTAGTGTGCATTGGAGCAAGGCAGCTGAGAAATATTTTTGAATTTAATTAGTTACGAAAATTTCCGGCGTAAAATTTTAATTTATATAATTGTATTTATTTTTCTCTTGCATAAAAATGATTTAATGAATTCAACTACAGCAGCATGTGTGAACATGTCTGTGCATGCGCATGCACAAGTTAAAGTTGCGGTAGAATGTGGCACAGATATTGGCCTCTCAACAGGCCAGGATTCATTTGCGTGTTAATTGTCGAAATGGTTCGTCGGTTGTCGACTTTAAAAATTGCATGTAAATTATTGTAATTTGTTGCGGTTTTGTTTTTTGTGCAGTCACCGAAGGGTAATACACTTTATTGGTTGGGTATGTTACGTTCTTTAAGAGACTTTGCACTGATTGATGAATTTATTTATTTAATATGTAATATTTGTAAGCAAAAGTTTAAGCTGAATGTGAAAAGGTAGCCAAGTATTTTTTTTTGTAGTGAAATAAAAACTTTTCAAGACCAAATATTGGAAATAACTTTATGATTTTCTATGATTGTGTTTATAATTGCAATAAAATTGCATTTTCATTTGGTATAGAGTATTCAAACTTCGTTGCACAACAACTTAAACTCCCAATTATCGTGTGGCATTAAATTTCACAAAAATGTCGCATTCTGTTTTTATAGCCATTATTGCCAGAGTTCTGTGTAAAGTTTATTGGATTTCCTTTTTTTTTGCTCTGTTTTTGTTGTTGTTTAAACATTTTTATTGCACAAACGCCGCTTACCATGTACACAAATTGTTAATTTTTGGACAATGTATATATATTGCATATACACTTTTCCCCCCGATTTCTTATATTGATATAACATGTGTTTACTCCATTGTTTTGCATATTTACAAAGGCTAGTCCTTAGTTTTTTTTTGTGTAATTTTTAGATGCATTTCAAATTGTTATATGTAATGGTTTTGTTGGTTAAATTATTGGTTTAATATCATTTGATGAAGTCCAAGCGTGACATTTATTTAGAAAATAAATTATTTAAGCTGTTGTTTAAATATTAAAATTGTTCGAGCGATTATTTACGTGCCGAAGCTTTTATTGCAGAGATTATTTTACCTTCATGTTCAAACGATGCGCTTCTCGCTGCTACATAAATCCACTTTTAAATATATTCAGCATTTTTTTATATTTTATTTTTAAATTATCATTCAACTGTCATCAACCGGCGCGTCGTCGCCCGTGACAATGAAAAAATGGTTGGGCAACAAAAAAAAGAAAAGGTTGAACGGCTTTTGGCCAACAGCTGAACATCATTATTCACATGGCAAAAGTGAGCATTATCATGTCTAGCAAAAGGAAAAAAATATGAATAGAAAAAAAGCGACAGACATTTGGAGCGCTAGGCAAGTGAAAGTGCTACGGAAAAGAGCCTGCAAAAAATCCAAATTATTGCGACAAAGTCACAAAAACAGCAGGCACAAACAAGAGCAAAAAATATGATTATATGCACCTAAAGGTATATGAGATAACGCCCCAAGGACATGCCGTCCTTTCATTATATATTTCGCTAGCTTCGGACTGGTTTGGCTTTAGGCTGCACTTAACTTCTTTGAGATATATCTGGGTTGTTTCTTTTTTATTTTTCTGCTTCCGACTATTTGGAGCTTGGATTGACATTTAAAGTCCTTGATAAATGATATTTACCTGCTTTAAAATAAAGCCAGCTTGCTATTAACCGACATTAACTTCCCAAAATGGCCAACAAATAATCTTAATTTGCATGATCAGATAATATTTTTATATAGACATTGACAGACTAAATCTAGAGAATAATAAGACCAAAATACTAAACTGCCATCATTAATAACCTCAAGATATTAAAAGTATTCATTTCGAAAATCGGTGGTAAGCATTCGTGTAAGATCAAGAAGCTGCCAAGATCAAAATGGAAACTCGCATGTATTTTTCAAGTTGTGTTCAGCTTTAACTTCTAGGTTTCTAGAACGCACCTTATATAATTCTAGCTACTCAAGCTTTGTTACACAAATCTTCATGTTTATGTGCAGCTGGCTCAATAAATTTGTTTTAAGCCAAGCGGTTAGCTTGAATAGCTTAAAGCGCAAATGCAACTAATGCCACGCAAATAGAACAGGAACAATGCCGACAGCAAATTATCAGCTTCACATTTCACTTTGGGCAATCAGTGAGTGGCCACAGCAACAACAACAACAACAACGATGACAACAACAAAAACAATAGCAGGTTAACACCTGCAAAACTAACAACAACTGCAACAAATGGCAGGACAATATCGTAAATGACGCCCTGCTAAATCGGTCAGTGTGAAGTTGGCCAAGCGAAGTGCAATGCAACTAATTGCCATCATTAATTTGGCTTAAACGTGCCTAAGATAGTGTTAGTTAGCCTAAATATATATATAGAGATATATATTTACCATATATATGCCTATCAGCTTGCGTGTCTGGTAAGCGGATTCGGTGCGCTGGAAAAATAAAACAAAAAAAATAAGAGAAAAGAAAAATTTCGTGTGCGCGCATTTTGCAATTACACTGCGGAAACTCTTTAAGTTGGAAAAAAATTTAAATTCAATTAAACTTTAATCAATTGTCAAGCAGCTGCGATCAGTGCAACACAACAACAACAACAACATGCAATAACAACCACAACAACAGCACACGTATCCTGTTGGCTGCTCGTCGGCCAGGCCAGAGCTGCCAGCCCGGCCCACGCCTCAGGCTGACTGATATCGCGAGCGACAGCCACAAATAACCGCAGGATAACTTCATTTGCATGCACCACACACGCATGCATACACACACACAAGCACGCACACACGTCCAACACTTTTCATTGCATACTTTTGTGGGCTGCCGCCGCAACGCGAATTAAAAATTTGTTTATTCATATAAGTATATTATATTTATATGTATATATATATAAATATGGTATGTGTGCGTATATGTTATATTTCTTGTCTGCATTTACATTAAAAGAATTTTTATTATTGTTGTTTGCTGCCTGCATTACAACCTCACAAAAACATTATTTCTTTTATTAACAGATAGTCAAAAATGCGAAGCGGAATTTTGTATATTTTATAAGCAAGTAGAATATAAAATGCTCTATTGTCAAAAATTTGCAACAGATGGCAGATTTAAAGTTTATTAAAAATAATAAATATATCATGAAAAATATTAAAATGTATTGAAAAAAAAGCAAAAGCAAATCAAGAATATTTTTCAAAATTAAAACTTAAAACAAATTAATTTTGTAGAGAGTATTATTATTTAAATATAATAATTATAATGACATGTTATTTTTTCTACTATTTTTCAAAGCTTTCCATCAGACCTCATCGCTCAGCTAATAAGCTCAAGTTGCCTGCTGACTTGTGCATATATGCATTGGCACTGGCAATAAATAAATAAGAATTAAATAAAAATTGTGAAATTTTACAAGAACGAAATCATATAATTGATGTGCGGCACAGACGAATATTGCGTGCAATATTTTTAAGCGAAGCAACCGCAAATTAAGTGCAAATATGGTTTCTTTTGTGTGGCTCAAGACCCTAGCGTTAAATTCTTTAAAATCACGAAAAGCAGCCACATAAAATTAATAAAAGGCCAAAGAATTTTGCATCGGAATTGACCATTTATAAATGGTCAGTTGTTGTTTTTGGCATACAGTATGAAAAAAAGGGTTTTTGAGTCAAGCCCCAACTCCATATCATTTGCATGGAATGCTCATAAATTTTGGACTAACTGCCCTTTCGGTTGGGTTAATGGCCGGGCACGTGCGAAATATTGCTTATGAGCATGTCAAATAAAGATGCCAAGCCAGACTGAAACTAAAGACCTTTGTGTGTAACTTAAAGGCAGGCAGCTTGGCGACTCTGTTATATGTCACATCATTATCGACGTTAACAACAAAAAGCACTTTATTGCCTTCATCAGGCGGTGCAGCAGTCACGGCTGCCACGGCAACCCAGGTGGCTGCAGGTCGCCAAGCATGTGGGACAACTTATGCAACCAGGGGAGCTCGGCTCGTCAGCCAAGCCTATAACGGTAATAGGAAGGAACCTGGCATCGCAGTTGGCAATCAGCAGCTCGCTTACGCTCAATGCAACTGTACACTGATAATATTTGCCACGCCCACAACGCCTTGCGGTGACTGGCTGATTGCAGCTTGTGTCCTGCGTGTGGGCAAAGATGCCAAGCAATGTGTGTATGCCATATCTAGCACAATGTAATAGGGGTCCGCTGCTCAAAGGAGCTGTGGTGTGTGCGTCTGTGTTTGCACGGGGACACTGTGGGTCCTGTGTGGTAGGTCGAATGACTTTAAGTGCGATTAAACTTGAAGGAAGCTCTGGCATTTCCTACCAGCCTTATGCCAGTAGCTATTGCCTATGGGGCATTAGGCAGGCAAGTTATATGATTTTGAAGCAGTCAGTGTTGGTTAACGCATTACAATTCATGAGGTCAATAACAATTTGTGAATTATAAGCCAATTACAATTTGATAAGACTCATATATGCCTAGTTATAAGCACGCAAAAGTTGGCCAGCATCTTGTAATTATAATAATAATAACTCAACTGTCTCTTGATATATTTATAAACATAACTGAAGTGTTGTCTAAAATCTTCCCCTTTATAGAATCAT
Source organism: Drosophila montana (assembly GCF_035044405.1). NCBI lineage: Eukaryota > Metazoa > Arthropoda > Insecta > Diptera > Drosophilidae > Drosophila > Drosophila montana. The sequence continues at coordinate 104,620 of NW_026998009.1, forward strand.
GTCTATACAAATTTAATCATTTTATCTGTACTTTTACAATTCTCTTTCTGAACTCTTAATTATTTTTAACTGATTTTTGCCTGCCTATCCATAACTTAATATTCAATATTGTTTCTCTCATCCCTTGCCAACAATTGGCTATTGAAAAATGATCTCGACGTGTTGCGCATATTAAAAAACATTTCAGACCCAACGAAAAAATGTCGGGTGCACATGTTTGTAAATCAGTTACAAAATGCTGGTAGCTTCAACGTCAGATGCATGAAATGTAAAGACCCAACGTCAAAGTATCTGGGGGAAAAAAAATGAACGCGAGTCATAAACGGAAATCAAGTGAAAAGGTCAAAATATAAAATACTCGCAATTTGCCAGGCTCGCTGTGAAAATCTACCCACAATGCGACCTTTGCTCCTCAACCGCCACGCTTTAACTCCTAGCCTGGCGTTAATTTATTTGTCGGTTGATTACAACGCGCTTCCGGCAGACGACAGCGGCGGCAAAAACAAATTAATTTTTATGTCTCTATGTTTGGGACGCAACAAACGTTTTGAGTAATGTTCTGGGCGCCTCCTAAGCGGAAGTATATTAATTTCCGACCCACACAACAAACCGAACGTGGAAAAAAACACGAAACCGTTGCAAATATCAACCTGGAAATTGTCATCAAGGCAAAGCCGAACCTAATAAATGAATGATCTGTGTGACTGCTATAAAAGATGGGTAGCCAAGGTTAAATTTTAAAACATATTAACACAAAATTTAACACAAGTGCCAATGAAAGAGAAACATAAATAAATTGGAAAAGCTATTAATATTAGAATAGCATAATAATTAATGTGGTATAATATATATAGATATAAATATATATATCCCATTTTGGTTAATTTTGACCCATTTAAAGATTCTCCCATTAATATTAACATTATATTTTAAATTTTTTAAATACAAGTTAATAATGTCGTATGACATTTAACCAGCGCCGTGATAAGTTGCCTGCTATTTTCGGATTCACAAAGGAGTTGCACGTCTGGTTTTTACGATTCCCAAGAAACCACGTTAAGTGACTTTATAACACACTCACACACCTAGACACACAGGCGCGCCCACACTCCTGCTGCCACACCCACATTTGAGACTTTTAATGCGCCAGCTATAAATGTCAAGTACCGTGGGGAGACGGGGATGACAAAGAGGCGAACGAAAAACCACAGCAGCGCACAAAGGGCCAAAAGAAAACAAATAAACAACAACAACAACAACAACAAAGCTAATGACACTGACTCTCACACACACACACACGCACACACACAACAACGAAACATTAAGAAATTTGTTGAAACGAATGCGTTTTATTTAATTTTTATTGCCGCCAACGACGCTTAAGCTAAGAGTGTGTGTGAAATGTGTGGGTGCGTGTGTGTGAAATGTGTGTGCGGGTGTGTGTGTGTGTGTAATAAAGCATTTAAGAATTATGAGCAGCAAGCAACAAGCTGCAGCTAGGAGCTGAGCGGCGGGGCGCGACGCTGCACAGAAAACAATTAGCTGCCGCCGCACAAAAGTATGCTACTAAAAATAAGTGTGTGTCTGTGTGCGTGTGTGTTTGGCAGTGCAAAGTGCGCAGATTGAGACGTGATGCCATTAAAGTGCACGAGCGTGACCTGCCAAACCCCAACCACGCCCCGCTCAAGCAGTTGGTGTGCGCTGAGTCTTATGATTAATGCTTTAAATGAAGCGCACAAACAATGCGCGGGCAGGCAAATGCCGGGGGAAAAATGCGAGCGGCTGACCTAGACTGCGAGAGCGTGAAAAACCGCACAGGATCCAAAGGATGTTGAGGCCATGCCGACAAAGTTTTGCATGTGGCAACAGCAGCAGCAGCAGCATCAGCTGCAATAGAAGCAACAACAGCAACAAGAGCAACAGCCACAACAACATCAAGTGCCAAATGCACATGTGCGCCCTCTCCTGAAGCCTATCGGATCGCTGCCCACCGCCAAACCCTGCATGCCACAGCATGGCGAGTAGTGTGACCGTTGGGCTTCAAATTAAAGCGCAACATTTGCCACAGCGCTGACTCATGCAACTGAAGTATTTGGCCGCAACAAAACTAGCAACAGCAACAACAACAGCAACAACATTGTGTGTGCGCATTCCTATTTGACATTAGTGGGCGTTGGCGTGGGCATGGGCGTGGCTAGCAGTTTGGTCATTTGATTCGCTCGGTTTTGTCTGTTTGCTTCTAATTAAGCTTAATGTGCTCACATACTTGGACATTTTAAGCATGTATTTGCCTAGTTGGTTGCTGTTGTTGTTGTTTCTTGTTTATGTTGTTCTTGTTGCTGGCCATGTTGTTGCGTGCAGTTTTTGGCTTGTTTGGACTGTTTTGGATACAGCTTCTGGGCTTGGCCCTGCCCCAGAGCTCACAATTATCGCAAAAGTTTAAAGCTTGGCCAGGCAAAACAGAGGACACACATACATACTTTTTATGACTGTCAGCGGATTTAGGCACAAAAGAAAATAACTTTAGAAAATAATTTAACTAAAACTATTTCTAAATAAATAAAAAAGACTTACAAGTCAAAATCATTTAAAAATGAAATTTTCTACAGGAAATTTCTAAAAAAAATTGTAATCTCAAAAATTCGAAAACCTAATGAAAAATAAATCAAATCTAAATCTAAGTACAACAAAGCATTACTTTATTGTTTCGATACAGTCCATAACAAACTGAAACCTATTTTCCCACGTACTCAACTCAAAGAAAATTCCTGGCGCAAATGCGGCGAAAAAAAAACATTCAAGTCCAACAAAAGAGTAAAAAAAAAAAAACAAAACGAAGGCGTCACAACTTACGCGAGTTTCACGCGAGCTCAACAATGCCACGCCCCCTTGAAAAGTTTCGTGTCCAAACAGCAGAAAGGCAACGCTAACCAGCAGAAGCGGAAAATAATAGGGGCGTAGGGAAGTGACAGCAACAAAAAAATACAAAAAAATAATAGAGAAAGAACACTCAAACAAGTCTCGAGCTTTTCTTCTCTGCGCTACATGAAAACCTATTAAAAAATGGTGGCCCTCGTTTTGGAGGTGTCCCGAAATGGGCGGGGCTCTTGTTTATGGGTGCACTGACCCGAAAGAGAAAGTTACATCATTTGGATAAACAAACTGAGGTATGTTTTTAAAAAAATGCGTATGTATGAATTTTATTTTGATTTATGCCAAGGTCAACGAATTTAAAAGTTAAATTTTTTAATAAACATGGCATATAAGAAATTAAGTTTGAGAGGTCCCTCTCTGAAAGCTGAACTCAAATTCCACAAACAGACAGGGATGGACTAAGATTGTCAGCAAAATGTTTTAGATACAATGAGAATATTATTATAATATTATTATTTATTATTTTATTAATAAAATAAAGTAATAATAATTTTTAATATACTAATCTTGTTCTCCACTTCTATTTTAAAATGTGTTTTAAGTGCATCGAATAAAAAACCAACTGCTGCGGTTTTCGACCATGTTAAACTTGCGGTGGGAATCTTGATGCTGAAGAATAAGTTTCATTTATTAAACCTTTGACCCGCAATTTGCCACCAAAGAGCATATTAATTAAATTCCTAACATTTTTTTGAAAATGATTTGGAGGCCGATCGGATGGTAAGCGAAAAGCTTTCATACAATCGTTTTTCGCCAATTCCCCACTGTTTGGGTGGAATTTCCCAAATCGTTGAAATACGTATTTTTTAAGTTCTTATGTAAAGCTCTGAAAATAAGTTTGAAGCAAATCGAACATAACTTAAAACATAACTTAAAACTTCACCAAAAGAGTCTTAAAATCGCACTTGTTACCGAGAATGCTTTGACTCTGCGAAAAATGTGAAACAAGTCTCAAATGTTTTGTCATATAGATTCTCGGAATATTTTGAGCGCCAAAGCCACCCACCAAATCTTTGACCCCCATTTCCACCGAAGATGAATGTTTTCTTCGAAATGTGTGAAACACCAATCAATTTGAACAAAGATCTTTGGTAATGAGTTTGAGGCCGATTGGATGGTAGGCAAAAAAGTTACATACAAAAATTTTTCGCGATTTTTTCACACTTGCGGGTGAAATTTCCCGAAACCCCGTCTTAGTGTGCACCTACATCACATAAGGTAACCACAGTGAAAAGTACAGCTTCCTACTTACGGTTTTGGCTGTGCGTTGATCACCAATCAGTCAGTCAGTCAGTCATTCAATAAGGCAGTCCGTCAGGACAAAAACAGTCAGTCAGTCAGTCATTCAATAAGTCAGTCCGTCAGGACAAACAGTCTTGTAAATAAAAATAATAATAAATATATTAACAAATAAAAAACTAAATAAAAAGTAATAATAGTAATATTTTAATAAATTTAAATAAATAAAAATATAAAAATATAAACAAATATGTTTCCTATACAAAAGCTCTACTTGTAACCGATTGTACCTACTATGTGAGCTATTTGATATGGTCAGGTTTTTTCCGACTCCGAAAATGTTTACTTTAATGCTATGAACGAATAATAATGCCCCATTCAAGAATGCAATAAAAAAACAATAAACAAAAGTACATTCCTGAGAAATTTGCACTTTAAATCGAAAGCATAAATAAAACAGTGAAATAGTTTGAAGCTACTTAATTGTAAAGAGCTTAAATTCTTAAACATATTTAAGCCTATAAGATGTCCGGCTATGTGTGTGTTCGACAATGTGTGTGTGTGTGTGTGTTGGTGTGTTAATTAAAACCGAATGCGGCTTTTAATTGAAATTAACCTGGCGATTGACGCGATTGCAATGCGCATTCGTCTGACAAATGTGTGCGGTTCAAAATGCAAAACATAAATCACAAAATGGCGGCGATAATCAGACAATGCACTAACACACACACACACACACAGGCAGTAATGTATATGTGTGTGCGTGTCTGTGTTTGTGTTCGATTTCAATCTCTCAAGCCAATTGACAATTGCCGCAATGCAATTGAAAATCTGCGCGATTTCCGTTAACAAGAGCCTAAAAGGCGGCCCAGCAACAAAACGCATAAATAACTCCGCATAAATACTTAAAATTTATGCACACGTTGTTGTTGTTGCTGTTGTTGTTGATGTGTTTGTTGTTGTGGCACCCACAACCACCTATACATATATGGCGCTTCCCGCACCTTCTGGGCAAATTGCACACAATTACAAAATGCAATGGAAATTGATTTATCACGCACACAACATTTACGGTCACGCATCCCACATAAATTTTCATTCACTGTCTTTTTGGGCAGCCCAAATCTTTGTTGTTGTTGCTGTTGCTGGGAAATTGTTTTGTGCCGAGCATAAATTGCAATTTCATATAGAATGGCAGGTTCGAGGGTACAGTGTAAAAAAATGAATGTATGTAACCCCTTATTAAATAACAATAAATTGACAAAAATATTTCGAGTAATTTGCGGTTAAGCACGGCAGCCATTAAAGTCACATAAATTGTTGGTTAACATTTTGCGTGAGAGGAATGAAAGTATTTAGTAAATTTGTGGCAACACTTTAAATTTATTATAATTTATATTAATAATTTTGTAACTCGTTGGCATATTTTTGGTTTCGGTTGCCAAATTCTTTTAGCAGCAGTTTTTAAATTTTTCATATTAATTTATATATTAAATATAAATGTGTTTTTAAGTTTTTTATATATATTTTGTTGTTTTTTTTTATTAACTAAAAATATGATGAATATAAAATATAGTTTCTCAACGTTTTTAAAAGGAAAATTGAGGATTTCGCTTGATTTAACGTTGCACAGATCTGTATACTTATGGCAAACAGTATATTAGTTGGTGTAAACCGAAGCCTGATGACTATATTATATAGCTCCCATTAAAAATATCGCCATATTGACTGATTAACTATATGTTTGTGAGAATATTAAACCTTCAGCATCACAAAGACTGTGTTCTATCTGTTTTAGACTCTCTTACATATAAGAAAACAGTTATTACTCTTTTAAACTATATTCTACTACACTATGATATACCTTATATTGTATTCATGTTAATCTAATTAACTTTGCGAAGCTAAAACTTCTTCTAAGCTCCACACAAAACATGAGTTAAGTGCACGCTGCAGTTACTGCAGGTGTTTTTATGTCTAGACCTGAATTGACTACTAACATTTTGGCTGCTGCTTAACCCGAGCGCCCGAACAATGCACGACCCAATGACCCCGCCTCTCAAGGGGTCGCCTGCAATTGCACACATTACGAGCGAGATTTGCATGCCAAAAATTCATTAGCACTTTAACAATGACAATTTATGTAATACATATATAAGAGGGGAGGGGCAGTCAAACTATGCCGGAATGAATGTTGTGTGTATGTATGTGAGTGTGCGTGTGTGTCTGTGTACGTCTGGTCACATTAGACGGATATTAGATTACATGCGGTTCGTAATTATTGCTTCCTGAGGTAACAATGCGCACTGCATTATGCCTTTTCATTGCTGCCCAAATGCAAGCATTCGATTTGAATAGCTTGAATGATTCATTCATTCATTAGCCGTAGCTCAAGCTGAGCTTGGTAAGCCATGTTTCTGGGCAAATTCAATTGCAATGTTCCGCATTTAATTTCGTTTTAAATGGCTATCGCAGTGTCGCTTTGACGCATAAATCAGTGTGGGCGCCTGCTCAGATATTAAGTATACGCCACGTGGCGGTGCCGGCTGACATTGGGGTCCACTTGCGTTGACACTTTTCTATTTTCAATGTCTCCCAAGACGCCACTAAACAAATTAGCGTTAATTTAATGACAGACGTTCGCCCATTTTGCAACAAACACGCAATTTATTGGTTTCCACTCGTTTGTGCCGTAACGGCTGGCCAAAAAAAAAAACAGAGTTCGTTGAATGCGAAGGCAAGCGACGGCAAAATTGTGAACTCTGTTTCTGTTTGTGCCCGTGTGTGCTGTCCATAAATTTTATTAGGTTTCCAGATGTGCGGGCGGCAATGTCAGCAGCAACTGTTGCATAGGCGTGGCTAAGCGAACGAATGAATCAAGTATTCGCAACTTTGAATAAGGCCAATGATAAAGGAGCTGGGAAGGTCCGGCTAAGTGAGCATTGCACTTGGATAAAGCGATTCCAAGTAAAATATTATAATAAGAAAATTATTTTCAAGTAAAATATAATATATCATATTTTTTCTGAATTTAATCTAACCACTGATTATCCTAAATTGCTAGCTTCATGTTTGTCTATATATTGCGGTAATTGGGAGCTGGCTGTAGTATCTTCTAATTCAGAGAGTATCTACTTTTTAGACTCCACTCTGTATTTATCATCTCTATTGTAATTTTAAGTATTAACTTTCGAAATTTCAATATAAGCTAATTTTCAGCAGAGTTAATTTAACACATATCCTACTTTTTATTTAGTAATATTAAAAAAACAAAACGATTTAAGAACTCAAAATGCAAACGAAATCACGTAACCCTATCAACACACACGACAATAATACTCGCGTACTTACATCATATCAAATAAGCCGATTGTTAGTCACTTCTAGAGCGAATTGTTTTCGCATATTGCAGAATATTTTAGCCCTTTAGCCAAATACGTTCCCAGAAGTAGCATCATGTGGCAGTTGCAATGCCGCCGTTGCAACTGAATAATAAATCTCGCTACCTCTCGCTCGGCATCACAAACTCTCCCTCACTTCTCTCCTACTTTCTCTGTCTCTCTCTCTCCCTCACTCTCTTTGTGTGAGGGGTTGCCCAGACAGGCAACATGCCAGACGGGCTGAATTTTAGATGCTGCTCTACTTAGGAATCGTGACTGGTCTACAATAGCTTTTACAATTTACATGCATATTTTAAACTTTGCTTAGCTGCCAGAAAATTTAATAAAAAAAATTTCAACCGAAAAATATGAAAATTGAAATGCATGCAACAACGAAGACGCCACTTTGCCAAACTATTCAACAACTTCCAATGTCGAGAAATTATTAACAGCAACAACTACAAAGACGAACAAAGCGAGCAGCTGTAAATTATCAACTGCTTAATGCTCTGTTTTTCGGTCAATAACAGCGATTGTAAGCCAGGTTAATAAAGGTAGGAAGTCTGTAAAATATATATATACAGATACATATATATAAATAAACTCATCTGCCACACTCACATACACACAATTTGTATTCACGAAAATACTTCTAACACATAAAAAGCCAATATACCCCATTAGGCCTGCTGTAAGCAGTGTGTTCAAAAAAAGTGTAAGCAACAAGAAAATGCATCGAACTTTTTGAAAGCATTTTTCGCACAGGTGTGCACAAATTTTCGCACCTCTTTGCGGGCTGCGCTCAGTTCTGTTTCGGGCTACTGAGCTACAGTTCCCGGGGCCAGCTGACTGTCAAGCATGCTCCACAAATTTCTATTTGTTGGGCTGCTGTACATAAGTTCAGTTCAGGCAGCCCGTTTGCCACCCCCCCGGCAGCCACACTTGAAGGTATATTCCTTCGGCTGCTCCTTTTTCATACCTTTGGCAAAGTGCAAACTTTTGCATACAACTAATGTGCACTTCCGCTTTGCACGCCATTTTGTTTTCTTACAAACTTGAGCTAAAAATGCGATGTGTACGATATTATTTTGTGCTTCGAACTTTCGAATGGCTCGCATTGTGGATGCTTGAAAGAGGTGGGTCTACGCGGGTGAGCTATGTGAATTGTGTATTGTAAAAGTTTGCGTGGCAAAACATAAATTCCCAACAGGATGTGACCCTTAAAGCTGTGCCGCTAGATAACTGTATACATGTATTGTTTATGTGGCTCATAGTCTTAAAAATATATTAATAAATACAAAATAAACGTGACATTATTTTTCAATGGAAGATAAAATCGATTGGGATTATTTGAATTGAAGGTTATTATTCCAAAAATCTTAAACGTGTTGACGTGAATACACATTGTAAATATAACTCATCATTTTAAATAATAGTGAAATATAACAATAGATTTATTCTATTCAATAAATTCCTTACAGTTAATTAAAGTTAATACAAATTTACTCCACATTTGTCTTCATAAATTCTTAGGTACATGGGAAAATTAAGTAACAACAGCAGTCAAATGAATTTCAGAATTGAGCTACAATTGAAAATCGTATTATCTCTCCATCACAATAAATATTTAATTGGCTTAACGCACAGCTTATGCTTAGTATTCATAATCTTCTCTAACACAAATACCCATTTTGTATGGGCTCCGTTGAGCCAAAGCCAAATTGCACAGTCACGCCCTCAAGATGTGCTCAAAATCTGCTGACCTTTTAGCGCAAATGCAACTCAAGATGTTTGATGGTAGCTCGCTTCGAGCCGAAATGCGTAATTATATTCGCACACACATACACACACTAACACACACACACACACACACGCATACACATAAATCATAAGCATAATTGCAACACTCCAGCTTCATGAGCTGCTGCCTGCCCCACAGCAAACCAACAGCTGAATTGCCTTGGCAGCTACTCGAGCGTTGGCCATTGCTTAATTAAGCGACGCCATGCGGCGCAAATGGCAGCGACGATGACTGCACACACGCACACGCACACACACACGCACACACACACGCGCACACATCACGAATACATTTACACAGCCTTTTGTCTTTACAATTATTAGCTAGACTATAATAAAGGTTTTTATTTCATTGCCACAAAAACAAGCAGCGTGAAATTAACACGAACCGCCTTTACTGACGCGGGGCGAGGCAGGGAGGGGCGGCATGTGTGTTAAACAGTGACTGTAACAGTGACTATTACCGTGACTACCATTTTCCCGACATCTGACCCAAACCGCTTGGCTACACGTACAAAAATGTATAGATAAATATAAAAAGAAAAATAATTAATTTCAAGTAATAATAATATATGATTTAAAGGAATAATAATCTTAAATCAACAAGAACGAAATATATATAAATAATAAAATTTAACTGAATTAAATAATAATTAATTAAAGAACAATAATAACAGGCTATACCTAATTATATTAAAGTTAATATTAATTAAAATATATAATTCAACGTATATTATTAATATTATCAAAATAAATATTAATAAAAATAAAAATAATAGGTTATACTTCATGTACTTTATTGGCCGGCTCGATGGCCGGGTTTTATTTATTAAAATAATTGAAAATTGAAAACAATTTTGTTTTATTATTATTTATGCTATACACGTCTGCGCTTCTTGACATGGTCGACACTTTTTTTTTGAATAAATTATATTTAGTCCTCGAGCCAGCCAATTAAATAATTAAAAAAAGGAAGAGTCGCTAAAATCAGCATTATATAATTTATACATTTACATAATTCAAAGTAATAATAATAAGAATGGGTTATAGAAAACCTGAACTAAAAAAAATAAATGAAAATATATAATTCAAAGCAATAATACTAAATCTTAAATCAGAATAAATATTAATAATAACATATAATTTAAAATAATAATTATAATAATAGGCTACTCTAAATCGTAAAGCAACAGCTTTAATCTGTAAAAAGAAAAAACAAAGTACAACTAAGCTGCTTCTCTTTTGTCCTTTGCTAACCTCGTAAAATGTAATAACTATTAATATCAAAATGATATGCTAAGAAATTGAGGCCCAATTTCAAAATAATAATAATAATAATAATAACAATAATAATAATAATAAAGTTTCACAAAATGGCAGCCCCATGTAAATGTGTTTTTGACATATTTTTGATACCATCTACGCTTTCTCGTCTTTAATTAAATTACCTCAAATCACTAAATAATATATTCTTAACTTATTTATTAAAAGGGATTCATCAAAAAACTGTTGAATAACTGGACCTACAGAAACCTTTAATAGATCTATCCACATATATATTTTTTGCTTGATATTGATATTTATTAGCATTATAAATTCTCACTAATTTATCAAATATATGTATTTGATAATCCGAGAGGATTCTCTCAGTACACGCGGCTTTATTCTCACGCCTCACACACGGCGCATTTTATTCATAAATGTTTTTCTTTTAATAATGTTTTTTAAGGCCAGCTCTTCTAGCGCTTAATTATGCCACGCCTAATGCGGAAGGCATTACGCTTACATTTCGCATTTTTCTTTGAGCTCGAGTTAGACATCGCATTTATGAGGTCGGCCGTTGTCAGAGAAAAGTTGCCATTTTTCCTAGATTTTTTTGCCCCCTATTTTGTATTCCTTTTTACGCCTCGCCTCGCATCTGTCTCGTGCTGCTTTGCTTCTTTTTTTTTTTTTGCTATATTGCAAGTCCCCTTGGACTTTTATTGACACTGATAAGTGTACCCAGAGCACAGCAAAAGGTAAGCAAAGCTGGCAATTTAAATTGAAATTGTTTGCCGCAACGCAACAGCAGCACACACACAAAAAAAATATGTAGGAAAGGGGGAAAACGCTGGAGAAAAAAATCGGAGGAGAAAAAATGCCAGTTGCCCAGAGAAAAATTAAGTGAGACAAAGTGTTTTGTGACAATGCAGCAGCAGCAGCAGAAACAGCAGCAGCAGCAAATGCAAGCCCAGCCAACCTCTAGACCCACCCAACTGAGCAAGGATTCGAGGAGTTTCGGGGGGTTCGGGGGTGTGCAGTGCGTGTTAATTCCCTTTGGGCAACAGTTTTATTGACTGACCACATACAACGTGGAGATCCATTCAGATGCGAATCGATGCCTTCGATATGCGTGTCCTGATTGTTTTGTTTAACATGCAGCTGCCTCTACCGTAATAGCAATTGAGTGGTAAAAGATCTGCCCGAACATACGCACACAAACTCGCCAATATATATACGCATTGAGTTGTTATCCAATTTGGGCTATTGCCAGCACTTCATGTATGAACAGAGCTCTGGATAAATACACGAGAATGCCATTGCATTTTTTCAACTGTCTGAATGCGTCATAAGATTTTTTTAAATTGGCTCAGCTGTGGGTTTTTTTTTCAAACAGATTGCCCAGGGAAGTTATTTTAAAATCTGGTTAAAATGCAGACGCAAAATATTGGTCGGTAGTACGTTAAAAGCTCTAATGAATTGTCTCAACTTTCTTTTGAGCCTACATTCATAAAAAAATGTATTATTTGCCTATATTTACAAAAATGACGTGCTTTAAATTCTGATTCCAACCAAATAGCCGTACAATCAAATCAGCCTTCATAAAAATATATTGAAAATGGGCAAAAATATTGAAGCAGCAGCATTTTTATCTGACTGAACATAAATTGCAAATGAAAGCAAAATGAAAACAAATGATAAAAGTCAAGTGCGAAAACCAAATATTATTTGAAAATGCAACTGAACAGAAGAGCATAAATAGCTTAACTAAAATGCAAGAAACAACAGAAAATGATCGATATCTTTTTTAACCATTTGACGCATCTACCATTTATGGGTTTAAGCGAATTTAATTAAAAACCATAAATACGAACACGAAAATATTTTCGTTTTTATTTGTGCAATCAGACCGAAAACACAGCAGTTTATGCAGTTTACCAGCCATAACAAGCACTAGAGCGTAGTCAGCACGGCTTGAGGTCGTTTAAACGGACGCAATTCCAATGTGTGGACACAAAGAGTTTTGGGTCCAACGTTCCTGTCTGTCAACCTCCCGTTGCGATGCCACGCGGTTTGTTTGTCTCTCATGAACTTTTAATAAAAAACAAAATTCAATGGCTTCAACTGTGGGTGGTAACAGCTGAGACACGCCCACCGTTGACCAATGCTGCTCATAGGAGGAATCCCCAAAGACAAGGCAAATATGACAAGTATAAACATGAAACATTGGCAAAATAAATCGAGAAAAAAGTGCTATCTTCGGCACACCGCAGATTTAATACCCAACCTTTTCGTAATAATCATAAGTATCTAAGAAGCACAGAGAAAATAGTTAATGCCAATGTATGGTTGAGATATCTAGAAAAAAAAGTTTTATCATACAAGAACGTTATTTTCGAACGATCGTTCCTATGGCAGGCTTTGGTATAGTGATCCGATGTAAACAAAATTTTGCAAAAATATAAGGAGCATAGTGAAACTTATAAATGCCGAGTTTATCCGAGATATCTTGGAAAACAAAAAAAAAAAAGTTTTCAATAAAACAACTCAAATTTCGACCGATCCTTTTCATGACAGCTATATGATATAGGGGTCCGATGTTGATGGGATGTGGATAAACAAAAAAGTGTTTCATACAATAACCTAATTTGCGACCGATAGTTCCTATGGCAGCTTGATGATACAGTAGTCCGATCCAGCCCGCTCCGACACAGAAAGAGGGACTTATGCAAAGCTATATGACGATAGCTTTAAAACTGAGAGATTAAATCACAGAGAAACAGACAGACGGACAGACTGACATGGCTATATCGACTCGGCTGTTACTGATACTGATCAAGAATAAATATACTTTATAGGGTCGGAGATGTCTTCTTTTATGGGTTACACATTTCGAGACAAAATAATAATACCCTCAGCAAGGGTATAAAAATAACCGCACACAGAAATTTCAAAGCAGAACTGTTAATGAAGAAAAAAGCTAAGAGTAAAAGATTTTGTGACAAAAATAAATAAAACTGGGAATAACCCGCGGCTTAAAAAGTAATATAAAGATCATGCGTTGGTTGCAGCAAAAAAAAACAGAAGATAACTTAGAAATATTTTGCATAATAATAAACTAAGTATTGCCCGGATTTGAATGAGAAATGTGTTTCTTATTAAATTCTAAATAACAGCTAATATTCTTTTTGTGGGTGGACTTTCGTTGTGAATATTTTCTGTACATTTTTTTAGAGTTTTAGAATAGGTTTCAAGTAGGTTAAACGTACAACCGTATGCCTTCACTTTCCATTTAGAGAGCTCAGTGGATCTTAAGGCTATTAATCTTAACAAAGATATTTAAAACTAATATTGAATGTTTCGTACAACTTTTCTTGAACATTCTCCGCACTTGATGCACGCATTTTTCAATCCCAAATGTGGACTTACATCACAGCTATTAAGGTGTGAGCTGTGCCTTGATCATCAACCAGTCAGTCAATCAATCAGTGCAAACAGCCTTATGCATATGGGAAAATGTTTTTAATTTCTTTTTGAGAGAGTCGAAATACCAAAAGAATTCACATTTAAAGAACTCCAACAAGACTCACACACACACACACACACACTGAGTAAAAATCTCATTTTCAGCACAATTTTCACATTGCAACACAAATTAATTTCCTTTGAGAATTGCCTTTTGCGCAACTTTATCGAGTTGTCCTAGCCAAACAGTTGCAGTAGCTGCCACTGCTGCTGCAGTAACGTTTATGTATATTGTTGCAGTAGCTGGTTCTGGACGCCCATTCCCCCCCTCCCTCTGACCCTTAGATAACCAACCCAGAGGTCCAAGTATTAAATGTCAGTTTACAGTTTAAATGTCCAGAAAATTATCAACTTTAACATTTTGCAGCAGTTACTTTCAACTTATAATGAAGTCCACCAGGACATGCTATGTCTTTGTGTGTGTGCGCGTGTGTGTGTCCTCTTTTTCAGTTATTTTAATGCAATTAGCTTAAATATTGCCTGCAAATAAAAAATCGAATTTGTGCTTGACAAGCTCTCTTTGTGGACGCTGCCAGGCAAAACTTTTAATTAGCCGCCAGTTAACATCGCGCATACGCAGCGTTGTTGTACCCCAACGAGTTAATGCGAATTTTGCTGCAAGGCACTCGAATGTCTCTGAGCATACTCAAAACATATTCATAACATGCATTTTTAAATATGCATTACATTTTTCAATACACTTTCTCTGACAGCTGGGCACTCACCTGTAGGCATTTCTGTTGTGTTTTTTGTCGATTTCCATTAAATTGTTTCGAGAAGTCTGTAATGAGATTGAAAGATAGGGAATAATATAATTTATTTATTTACTCTTTGTAGGAAAGTTACGAAAAGTCAAAGGTCAATAGAAAAAACATTTCTCTATTTAAATAATAAAACAAATATTAACAGTAATATACATATTTAACTATACTATAGGAAACGTAATGATATAATACAAGTTAATTATTATTTATAATATTAATTAATACAGTATATTATTAAATAATTAATAAATACGTAAATAATATAGCATTTATTGAGTCTTTAGTGCCCTTAATTATATGACCTATTCGTAAAATTAATTAAAAAAAAATTAATATATTAATTAATAGGTAGATATCCTATTAAGGAATCTCCATCTAAGAATCTCAGTATTGACAATAAGGAGAAATAAATAAATAAATTGGTTAATATCCTCTTCTATAAATAAATAATTCCCTTTATAAAAAAAAATTAAGAGAAACAACTAGTTAAATTAATAGATGAATATCCTCTAATATTTAGTTAAACCCTCTTGCAACTATATTATATGCATTTAGAGGGCGTTTGTACTTCGTTGTGTTACATTTGGCCAATTCTCTTATAGTTGTTTTTTGTTATATCATTAACATGTGCATAATTATATGCAACCAGATGCCAAGTGGCTTGTCGGCGGTACAAAGACAATCTGTGAGTCGTTTCCTGTTGGCCCCATTTATTGTTGTTGTTGTTTGTTGTTTGTTTGTTGTTTGTGTTGTTGTTGTTACTGGTGCTGCTTACAAGTTCAACTCCTGTAAATATGCTACGTGCACACACACTCGCACTTACAGAGACAGACAAAAGTTGGTCTGGCTCTGAGTCCGTATTCTGCCGACAAAATCATACATAAATATTGTTTTTATATGTTTATGTATGCGTGTGTGAGTGTGTGTATTGCCATTTAGATTTCGCCGCGCTGCTGTTGCTTTAGTTGGTAATTATGAAAGTTTTTGTGCATGCTACACAGATTTAAACAGGTT
Source organism: Drosophila montana (assembly GCF_035044405.1). Classification (NCBI taxonomy): domain Eukaryota; kingdom Metazoa; phylum Arthropoda; class Insecta; order Diptera; family Drosophilidae; genus Drosophila; species Drosophila montana. The sequence goes on from NW_026998009.1 coordinate 120,536, forward strand.
GCCCCAGGCAATTTTAAGACAGGTACATAAAGATATGAATATTATGACCATTAAATATTTTAATTAAATTAATTAGTGTTAACTTTAAATATTATATTTCAGACTTTAGTTAATAAAGGGAATAAATGCAACAAATTATAAATATTTTGATAACATAGTACAAATATTTGTTGAATTTAACGAACAGGAAGTTCTCTATAAAAGCTTTAGATAGAAAGCTTTCAAAACCATGTCACTAAGAAAGCTTTGTTCAATGCTAAAAGCTGTGCTGTTTGAGCTTTGAAAGCGAGGACAAATTATTTGTATACCCTTTCTTGAGAAATATATACGCCATGTTCAATGCACTTTGCTACTATGGAACTTTTTATATATACACTTTTCCTGCTACTTTGGTTTATTTGCACATAGACATCAATAAAAAGCTTTAATATATGTAAGTCATAATTGATATTATAGAAATCCTATTGAACAACGATAATTACCATTTGGCAAAGGCCGGGAAACTAAGTCAGAGGCGATATGACTTAAACATTTTCTCAAAAAATACAAAAAAAGGTTTCCAAGTCGTATTTGCATTTATGAAAATCGCATAGAAAGGCGATCGACAGCAAAACATTAAAAGCCGTTTGTACACAGATTCGTAGTCAGTAAAACTTAGTCATTAATTTTTGAATGCCAATATTTAAATGCATTCTTCACGAAGTATTTATTCCTCTAAGAAGCAATGAAAATATTGAAAAATCACCTAAATAATGCAAATCGACGAAAAATACATGAAAAATACCAGAGAGTAGCCACTTGGAAAGAACTCGCCAGCCAACTGACAGTTCTCGGCTGATCGTTGGCGTTATTTGGTCTGTTGGCTCGGCGTATTCGCGTTCTCCCAACCGCCGTGCAACGCGCCCGTGTGTGTTCAGATTTATTTTTAAGCTACACACACAAATTATATTCTCTGTGCGGGTGAAGTGAAAAGAAAAAAAATTATATTATTAACACTGCACGGGATTTTCCAAATCAAATTTTAGTCATTTTACGAAGAAAATTAAACGGAAATTGTAAAGTAATTGCACTAAAGTGTTACAAAAGATAAATTCTCCAAAAGTTGCAAGTGTTTCATAAAGAAATTATGCATATACATATGTATATGCAGATATAGTATATTTATATATACTAAGTGTGCAGTGCGCTGTCACATATATGCTTGACCATATTAAAAATAATTTGGCAAGCAAAAAAAATACAAGAAATAAATATTAATATTTAGTTTGGTAAAATTTTAAACAAACTTGTTGTTCTTTTCGGTTTAATATAGAGTCAGAAAGGCGAATTTTCTTAGCTCTAGAAAAGAAAATACAAAATTAAAGAAGAATTCGTAGAGTTAAAAATATCAACGCCACGTATGCTGTGCCCCTGCCTTTGGCTCGGACTTTTACGTACGTCGGACACAAAAAAAAATTGTGCTGCCTGTATTTCTTTTGTTGTTTTATTGTTGCCACGAGGGAACGAATTGATATCTTGTAAGTAAAATGTAGAACAAGCCAACGCAATGTACTATATCTATTATACGTATATATATATATAATTTCTATTCCTATGCAATGGTGTATGGGGGCGCTACATCTGTTAGAGCTCATATTTGGCTAAATAGTTTTGAGTGTTTCGCGCTTGCATTGCATTTATGAGTTTCTTTATTTATTTATTTGTGTGTGTTTTTTTTTTTTGAGGCATTTCTTAATAGTTTTGGGCTAAAGGCAATTCAATTAAGCTAAATTTAATTTCATTGTCTGCTGGCTACTAAAAATTGGGGCTAACAACAATAACATGAGCAACATCAACAACAAGACGATCGCATCGACAGATCCAACTACGTGTGCTTGATCTAAATATAGAAGTGCGGGCAAGGAAAGCAGCATCATGCCCAAGCAAACCAAATGACCGACGAACCAGCCTCCCCACTAATGCCGGCCCCAGCAACAATGCCCCGATGCCCCAATGCCCCTCCCCCGCCCCTTGCTCCCCTTTTGCGCAGCGTTGCCCACAATTTGGCAGCTCTGGCGTTTTTCTGTTGTTTTCAATAATATTTAGCAACACATTTTTCATTCAAACAACCGAAGCGTTGCTCGTCTTTTATTCATTTCTTTTCTTATATAGTTACTAAGCCGACATGCCGCTAAATCAAATCGGTGTTCGCATTCTATATAGCCATATAAATTTTAATATACAACCTATAACTGGCCATGTGGCCTTCAAAATTGATCAAAGTTTTATTCTTGAGTTATTCAACTTGAAATTATTGCGAATATTTTTTGATGAACAATCAAAAACTATTTTTATGAGTTGTTACAAAAATGAAGCAGCTGAAGATCGTACGTTCTATACGAAAGTGAAGCAGAAATATGTAGATTATTAATGTTTGCTTCAAAAATTATGTTTCAAATGTGTTTAAGATCTGTGCCTTAGTGATATTTATCGATGTTATATTATTTATTAAGGTATTATAAGTTTGAAATCGGCATAGTTTATAGATCGGCCATAATATATATGTACTTACTTAGTACGCCTGCAAACCAATTGTGAGTCACACCAATTCAAACCCGATATTTAAATTTGTTTTTGATATAAATCGTTAAGACACGAGCATACCATTAAAAAAAGAAAACTACACCGCACCTAAAAACAATTGTTTGGGCTTAAAATACAAGCCTTTCTTCGGGACATACAGAACCGAAGCCTCGATAGATCGGGCTCCAGAAAACGTTTTTATTTAACTATATTTGGCAGTTGCCTTTTTAGGTTAGAGATTTTATTTAATTCTTGTATGTGAGTATCCTACAATATCTTCAGTGTAATCAGCAAGTAGACATTGAAGCTGAACTTATGACAATTTAAAAAAAATAAAACGAACGAAGATATAAAAAACACCAGGCTTATTAACCAAAGCTAAAGGCAGGAAGTTGGTTCGAACTGTAAACAAAACTATCCATAATTTACCAGCTATTCACCTGAGCTCCTAATAACTCTGGGTCGTGTGGTATTAACCATAGACAAGCCGGACATCGAACCCGATAACTTACCTTTTAATATTTTCAAAAGCATATTATATATGAATGTAGAATCATTATGTCAATATGAAAGACTGAGTGAGTTTTTACTGGTATATGTAGGGTATCTCAAAGACATTACCGCCTGTCGCACTCTATATAATAATTTATAAAACAAATTCCTAGGCAATTACCCACAAGCCAAATGATCATATTAATAGCTGTACGAAAATTGAAACGCTTTTGACAATTTGTGAACATTTGTTTTCATTTTTCACAACAATAAAGGAAAAAAAGAGGCTGACCCACAACTAATTTCCAGCCGGATGTCGCTCATTAGCAAATTGTAGAGAACTCGCAAAGTGTAAAAAAAACACGAGCAAAATTCTAAGTTTCTTGATTTATTTGTCAGTGTCAAGAAAATTGTGGCGATGAGTCAGCTGTACGAAGCCAACGAGAAAATAGCAGAAGAAAATCAAAGAAAATTTGTTCGAGCCCGTAAAAGTTCAAACTGAATTTGACAAGCAATTCTGAGTGCTCTCTCTTGCGCTCTTTCAATTTACGCTCAATCTTTCGCGCCCTCTCTCTCTCTCTCTTCTTCGCACTCACTCTCCGCAACTGTCAAAATGTGACACAAAGCTGTCGGCGCATGCGTCGTTTACGAACAGCTGTGCGATGAGAACTTGACAACAAATGTGAGTGCGAGCGAGAGCTAACTAGTTTGTCAGTTCAAATAAGAGATAGATATAAAATATACATAAAAGTCTGAATAAAAGTGTTTGAGAACGTATATGAAACGAAATAAACGTGAAAAGGTGTGGTTGTATTTTATATTTTTGAATTTGTTTGTAAACAAAGCTCATTGTTATGATCGAGAATTGGATTCTTTCGTTTTCTTTTATGATTTCTCGCCTCAATTATTTAAGAAAACTTGCAAAGCCATAAAGAATCGAAACCCTAATATAGTTCCAAGGGGCATTATTCGCGATTTTATTTATTACGATTGTTTGCACATTGTTTTATGGATAATAACTGTTTAGTTTGGTATTAGAGGAACATAATCATAAACAAACTTTTCTTAACTAAAATAGAAATAAATAATAATTTCAAACATTTGCTTCAATATGTCGTTTTTTTTTATGTTTTACGCCTTCAGGGAGTTTTAAAAAGTTTTGGTATTGTTGGAAATGAGTTTGTTTCTTGTTTCTTAATGAACCTGCCGAGTTTTATTGAGCTTTTTTTTATTTAGACCAATGTCACGACTCCTTTGAGTATTTGTATACCCTGTATTCCCTGGCAAAGGGCGTAGAATATTTATATATTTTTTTGGTTTTTACCTATTTTTTAAAAAGTACCAATAATGCAGATAGGGTTTCCCAAGGCAGAAAACTTTCTGCCTTTTGCCTTCTTTGTGTTGAATAAAAGGTATCTCGCATTAATTGAGATTACTTTTTGAAAAGACACCAAAATTCAAGGCAACAACTCCCTATTAACTGCACAAACCCTTAAAGCGACTGCCTGAACCCAGTTGCCTGTAACATGAGAAGCCCAACAATCGATAAGGTCAGCTTTCGTCTTTTAAGCTTCGTCGCAAAAAAGCTCCTGTCATTGTATGTCAACATTTTCACGGTTGCCACGCGAAAAGCTAACAATTCCTGCACAGTGTGCTTTTGTGTGTGATTCCTTAAACGCGTTCACGTCGCTGTTGGTCCAGTTGGCCTGCCCGTAGAACACAAAGAAAAATAATAATAATAATAATCATTTTAAAAACACATTAAGCAAATGTAAAACAAAGTAAAGCCTTTTAAGAAATAAGCCCAATTCTAGTGTGAAATTCGAGTGCTCTCTTGTCTATTTCCCGTGGCTTGTGTGAAAAAAAAAACGCTTTCGCTTTTCTACGTACTGCGTCTGAAATTTTTCTCACGTGTGTATGAGAGTGTGTGAGTGTATTGTGCATGTGCATGTTTGCGTGTATGTGTTCATATATGTATGTGTGTGTGTGCTTATTACATATGCCTGGGTAGGTCAATCGGTCAGCAGTTACGATTCCAGGAAAATGTTTGCGTACGCTGAAAAGTGCGCTATGCATTTTCCCCAAGCGACTCATAAAATAAACGCGCAAATTAGTTTTTAGACGCGCGCACTTGACCCCAATGCGACTAAATGCCAACCGACGATACACCCACCAACCCCGCGTGGCCCACAACCCCGCCCCAACACTTGTGGTTAGAATTTTACCAACTTTAATCAGTGACGAATGCGGCACTGGGCAGGGCGGGGCAGGGCAGAGCGGAGAAGTGGAGTAGCTGCCGTTCAGTGAAAGCAAAAAGGCTTTTTTGACATTTGGCTTGAAACTTTTTTGGCTGCTGCAAAGCAAACTGTGCTTTGCTGCACAGAGAGAGAGACAGTCAATAAGAGAGAGCAGAGAGAGCGCGAGAGAGTGTGTGTCTGTGTGTGTGTGTGTGTGTGTGGTAGAGAGCGCTCTAAAGTTGATTGCCCATTTGACAGTTAGGTGTAGCCCAAAAAATCAACAAATGTTGCGACAACAAAGAAAATGTAAACATTGCGTATGTTTTTGTTTTGATGCGCACGCACACACACGCACACACACATACACACGAACAGAGGCTTTGCATGTGTGTCAAGGGTTTCGATTTATATATAGAGCGCCAATCAATGATAAGCTATCAGCACTAATGGCAATTCTGTGTAGTGCAGCCGTCTGGAAATAAGCAAAATTCAATAATTGTCATAAGCCCAGATAAGGCAAGCCACAAAAATAATAATAATCCATAATTATAATAATAATAATGAAACTAACAGCAGACTTCAACAAATGCCAAATTTTAAATAAAATTATTAGCCATTTAAAAAGCAAATAAAAAAAAGAGAAAACAGAAAAAACAGCACAACAAACCGTCATTAAAACGTCCAAAGAGCAACAATTGCACCACCGTCTAACATAATAAAAAAACAATATATATATTCAAACATATATACCCTTCAATTTGTGGCTAACAACAACAAAAAGCTTTAGCAGGCCCTGCCAATCAGTGAGTGAGTGAAAGCGAGAGCCAGCGTGTGTGTGTGAGTGGGGGCGCGAATACAATTTGCATGCGGGCATGTGTCAATTGAAGACTGAGACTCAGCACACCTGTTGGACGTTTGTTGTGTGTTGACCGCATTTAATGGAAAAGCGTATATAAAACAGTTCTCGACAGCGACGTGAATGAAAGCAAAAATCAATTTAGTCGTGGGAAGGAAACTTCAAATATGAATACAGGTACCAAATGACATGGCGTATGCGTTATATTCACATTTCCACATGATTGCCATCTGAATATCATTCATCAAATTGTCAGCAGGCATCATTTATTGTTTACTCTTATCAATCATCAAATAAAGGTCTGACACTTGCATATGATATGAAATATACTTAAATATTTCTAATACAAAAGGCGAGCCAAATTAAAAGTACGCTCTCTTTAACTTTTTTAATAAGTTGGTACTCAATAATTGTAACTCATTTAAAGAGACTTTGCTCTTAATAACTGCTATTTAAAATAAGCAAATAATGACATTATACTAAATACAAGCACTTAAAATATATGAATTGGTAACTGAAATTAACGCCGTTAATTCACAGTAAATTTAACCAAAAGTGCCAAGTTAATAGACGTTGTATTTGCATATGTCCACAGTTTGGAAGGCTTCTACTATGACCAGAAATTTGAATGAATTTGAATTTTTTGGCTCTAGAATCAAGCCTAAAAAATGTTAAATACATAACTTGCCTCGGGGGCAACTTTCGGAGACTTTTCCTTTTATAAATGTAGAAAACCTCTTATATATATTTATATATATATATATTCTGTCGGAGATTTTTTCTTTAGAAATGCCGAAAACGTCTTATATATTCTTTTATAAAAGCTGAAAGCCTCTAATATCTTCATTCACATAACATTGCACTTACAATTGCAATACTAAGTTACTAAAAGAAGTCCAAGAAAGATATATATACATTTTTCCTACTATAGGATATATTCACATTCGAAGAGCCTACTCCATACCCTTGACTGAATGGCGACGTCACTTAGACCTACCTCTGACCGTTATAGGAATAAAACTTTCCAATTTTTATTGGTTTTCTTCATATGGAACACGTGGTTGGCCCTATAATTGTCCATATGCGCATTGCTTTGATTATGTTAATTAAATCACAGACCCATATAGAAATATCATTGCGCACCATTTTAATGTCCTGTATAAACACCAATAATAACTATACTAATAAATTTGCCCACTAACACAAATCATAAACCATTAAAACTAGGAGAACATAAGGAGCATGCAACGTCAACGCAGCAAAAAAAACAATCGCCAACAGCCGAGGAACAACAGCAACAACACCAACAACACCAGCAACAACACCAGCAACAACAGCAACAGCAGCAACAAATTAACAAACACGATGCCTTGGATAGTTCTAGTAATAAATTAAATCATAAAAACAATAATAATAAGGCTAAGGATAAGGATAGAGCTAGAGACGCGTGCAAGGATTTGTCACCAAGTTCCATTGATGAATCATGCCTGACCAAACACACACAACAGCAACAGCAGCAACAACAACAACAACAACAACCGCAGCAAGCAACCAGCAGCTCGCGCAATGTCGCAAGGCCAACAACAACATCTTCTCAGCGTCGCCGTCAGCTACAATTTCAGCGGCAGAAGGAGTTAAAACTTTATGACCCCAGCGATGAGCCGTCAGCAGCAACAACAACAACAGCCACAACCTCCACAACTGTGATGGGTGGGGGTGAGCTGGTCAATTGCATAGCCTACGATGATAATACGCTGATAATTGAACGCAAGCCCTCGCCCACATCTCCAGCTAGCTCCAGACGATATCTAAAAGCCGAGACGACGATGCGCGGCAGTCGCAAATACAATCGCAAGTCGAGTGCAGCGAAAAGTGAGCTGGAGGTGATCATTGTCAAGCCGGAGCGTCATCATCAGCATCGATCGCCGACGATAACGTTGCCGTTGCCGTTGCCGGGCGCAGGACACAGCAGCACAACAGCAACAACCCCAACAACAACCACAGCAGCAACAACAACAACAACAACCCCAGCAACAGCAACAACAACAACAGGTCCAACGGTGCTACAACAAAGGTATATGCAGCTCCAGCTGGGGCACGAAAAGAAATTCATTACCAATGCAATCCAAAACTTTGACTATTTGGAACATACAAATTCTAGGAATTCTAGGGCATAGTAAGTTAGCCAACGACACCCCAAATTAATCTCAATAACTATCGTTTACTAACTATCGTAACTATATGTTGTGCATCGCTGTTTGTCCCACTGTGCAAACTTATATTTGTGTAAGTGTGTGTGTGTATATGAAAGAGCATGAAGAAGCATGCGAAGCGCATGAAATAATATGATACTTCAAGAGCAGCGGAATCTATTGTGGGGGACAGATAATTCTTTTTTGTGAATTAATATATATAATTTATGATATTTTAGTTACTTTAATGTTTAATTAAAAAACGTATTGAAATAAGTAAAACTTTGGTCAACGAATTCCAAAAACAATTATTATGATTTGTAATTTACTCATTTATAGCTGCTCTTTTTTTTTAATTTTCTAGGTGTTATTTTTAAAATTTTCTCCGTTCAGTGAAAGTTTTAGTTTTTAGTAGTGAAAGTTTAATCGATAACATTTGCATCGATGATAAAAACTAGCTTGTCTGAGGCTTTATTCTGGGGCTGCTGAACAGCATTAGGGGTATGCCCGAGCAATCTCTACTGACTGACTGATTGACTGACTGATTGGTGATCAACGCACAGCCCAAACCGTAAGAGCTAGGAAGCTGAAATTTTCGCTGTAGTTACCTTATGTAATGTAGGTGCACGTTAAGACGGGATTTTGAGAAATTAAATCCACAAGTGTGGAAAAATCGCGGAAAACGGTTGTATGAAAGTTTTTTGTTTACCATCCGATCGGCTCCAAACTCATTTTCAAAGATCTTTGTTTGAATTCATTTGAGGTGTGTTTCACACTTTTTGGAAAATCCATCCCTCTAAAAAATTGGGCGGGTGACGTTTCGCCCTCAAATTCATTTCAAAGGATCTAAGTATATGAAAAATCCTTTGAGACGTGTTTCACATTTTTCGCAGAATCAAAGCATCCCCGGTAAAAAGTGCGATTTTAAGACTTTTTTCGGGAAGTTTTAAGTTTTGTCCGATTTGCTTCAAACTTATTTTCAAAGCCTACATAAGAATTTAATGAATACGTGTTTCAGCGATTTAGGAAATTCCACCCGCAACAGTGGTAAATTGGCGGATATCGTTTGTATGAAAGTTGTTTGTTGTCCATCCGATCAGTTTCAAAATCATGTTCAAAGCTTTTTGAGAATATTTACTTTACACGTGCCACGGGCAAGGCCGTGATATACCGGCTAGGTTATTATATTTCTATCTCTATATAGCTCATAAATTATAAGAAACAAATAAGAGGTATATTATAATTAATCGGTTTCATTAGTTCATTTGCCCGATTGAACAAAGTCAGTGTGACCAAACAGATATTATGTCCATACCATCATTGTCCACAGACTAAAAAGGGCTTTATGTAGATGGCGATGAACTGATTAAACTTCTCATTGGGAAAAATGTTATAAACATACTGATGGGTAGCCGCAGCTTATTAATAGGACAATTGAGTGGCCAAGCCAAATCCTAAAATATATGAATCTTTTTATTAATAAAATAAGTTAGCTAGGAAAGACAATGAAACGCTTTTACTCTAGTCAATAAATGGAATAAAGTGGGTTAATAAGCTAAATGCCTAGCCTAGTTTTATTAATAAGCAAGAAATGATCAGGTAATATATCCATAATCCGGTTCCGCAGAGCGTGTGTAAAAATTTAAAATGATTCTTTTCTTGTTTTTGGCAAATGCATCCAATGAGTATTTAGTATGAGTATAAATGAATATGCAGTAAAAAAACATGCTAACGTAATTTTTTGTATCTCTACCCCAGTTGCAGTCCGCTTGATGTAATTGCCAGCTGTGAGGATACGACAGCGGGCAGCTCCAGCCGAATACGAGGCGCCAACACAGAGCTAGCACTGAGCACGGTCACCAGCCAAATTGTAAATAATAGCACCTACAAGCTCGACTTTAAGCAGCGCAGCAGGCACAAAAACAACAACAACAACGGCAGCGAGGCAAGCTCCAGCAACGGCAGCAAGCGTCAGCGTCGCAAATCCAGCTGCACGTCGTGCGGCGGTACAGCAGGCGCCGGCAGCGCCAGTCAACGCCTGACGCCGGAGGAGGCACTAACAGCGGCGGCAGCAGCGGCAGCGGGTTGGCAGCAACAGCCACAGAACAGTGTGACCAGCGCCGGCAGCACCAACAGCAGCTACAGCAGCGGCGCCCGAGACGAGGACAGCAGCTACAGTGCCGTTGGCGGCGACAGCAGCAGCAGCAACAGTTGCAACTGCGACATCACCGGCGACAACAGCACCTTGCATGGCTTTGGAGTTGGCGACATCAGCAGTTTCATAGGCGACGACGACTGTGAGCCGGGTGAGGACGACAACGACGACGACGACGAGGACAACAACGATCCGGACAATCCGGACGGAACAGAGCTTAGTTCGCAAACGCTGCGCACAGCGGCAATTGTTGCAGCTGTAGCGGCAGCAGCCAAAGAGCAGGCGGCTACCGACTGCGAGAGTTTCAGTGAGAGACGCCAGGATGCGGATGATGATGCGGACGATGATATTAGGATCATTGCAGGCGCAGCGCGTAGTGGCAACGACTCGCTCGAGGATGTTGGCGATGTGGATGACAATGCGGATGTCATTGTAAGAAGGAATACACGCAATCAACGGCCCTCCATACGGAGGACATGTAGAATCACTGAGGAGGAGGACGACGACGGCGCCGAGCAAGACGACGACGAGTACGACGAAGAAGACGAGCCCGAGGGCACAACCATTGATATTGATGAGCAGGAGCAGCTGGCACAGCAGCATCACGACTATTACGAACAGGACCACGACGACGACGACGACGAAGACGACGAGGAAGTCGAGGACGACGAGGAGGTTGACGAGTATTACGAAGAGGAGGAGGACGATACTCAAGCATTCTCGCCATTCTACTCCAGCTCCGCGGAGCTGATTGATAATTTCGGCGGCGGCGCCGGCAAATACTTTAACATTATGGACTTTGAGCGAGGCGCCGCTGGCGGCAGCACCTTCACGCCCAATGGCAATGGAGGCGCCGCCGTTGGCGGCGACATGTCCCATGCCCATAATCCGCAATCGGATCTGGGCGGCGGCAACAACATTATGGGTAAGTTTTTAACCACCAACCACTAATTGTCTGTATTTGCTGCTGACCATGCCCTGACCAACCCACCCGGCACTCTATACAGGCATCGATGCCATGGGCATTGCTAACATTCCGGAAACTATGAACGGCACCACTATTGGACCCAGCGGCGTCGGTGGACAAAAGGCGGCCGCTGCCGGCCAAAAGCGGCCGCAGCGACGCGGCAAACCGCAGCCGGATCGACCACAAAGAGCGCTCTTCTGTCTAGGCGTTAAGAATCCCATACGAGCGCTCTGCATACGGATCGTGGAATGGAAGTATCCTTTTCCACATAGACAAATAATTAACGCCTCGTCGTAGACTCAATGCTCAAAAAGTTTTTAGATTCTGTACGGAATGATTTTTACATACTAGCTTTGTTTGCAATTATTATTAAGTCTTACACACAAGCCGCTTCAATCGAAAATCTTTTGAAATTGAAGTTTCCGAATAAGATTATAATGCCCTTCTCTGGCTCTGAAGTTCAAAGTTGGCTCAAGGCCTGCAAATCAAATTTTCAATCCTTGTTTTAAACGAGAAGAGCCTGTGAAAAGTTGTTTAGTTCTTCGTTTAGAATATTTATCATATCATTTCATAAGCAAGGAAAACAGACATATTTTTCTATAAGCGTAATAGCGTACACATCTATACTCGAAAAAAACCTTATAAAGTAGTTCAACTTTTAACTTTTCGACTGGTTCAAAGTCTGAAGATAAAAACTCTCCGCGTAAATTGTATGGCTTGCAACATTTGCTAACTTAAAAAACTTTTTTCTAAATTATTTTACTAAACCAAAGCGAGAGCTTCCTCCTTTTCAACCCAAAAAAAACCTTCAATAAATATACCGGCTTTATATTTGCACACTAAGAACTCCTTAGTTCTAATGAATACCTCTTAAATCACCTCAACTGTTTCGTTTAGTATTGATGAAAAACTAGTTTAGGTCGGCTTTGCTAAGCTTTTAGAATATATTTTCTTAATCTGGTTTTTCTTAATCCAAATCATCCGCTAGACCATTTGAGTTCCTTATTTTGTTAACCATATTTGCCAATTGTATTGCCTTGGCCGTTTACACGCCTTATCCGGGCAGCGATTCGAACGTGACGAATCAAACCTTGGTAAGTTCTACGCGGCCTGCTCCAGAAGGCGCAAACTCTTTATATATATTTGCTGATATTGTGGTTTATTAATCTATATATATTTCTCTCATCTGTCTTTTATGCATTCCACTCATCTTCTTCATTCATATCATGCATCATCATTCACCCAAAACAAAAAATATTTCATAATACACACACGCACACAACACGAAATTAGGAAAAAGTTGAATATATATTCCTAGTTATATTCACAGCGGAATGTGTTATGAAGATTTTAGCATATGGTTTTGTGTTACATAATGGTGCATATCTAAGAAATGGATGGAATTTATTAGATTTTACAATTGTAGTTATAGGGTAAGCATATAAAATATGCCAGTTAAAAGCGTTAAGCGCCCAGGCCATCAAATCGGCCTCGTTTTAACCATTTTCTATGTTACCTTATATCCAATTCAATCGAAACTGAGACACGTATGAAATTGTCTATCCAAATCACAATTTTACAGAGCAATAAGTACAGCACTGTCCCATTTGATGAAGGATGCCTTCGATGTGAAAGCGCTCCGAGCCTTTCGTGTACTGCGTCCATTGCGACTTGTATCGGGTGTACCAAGTAAGAGCTTTCTGCACCAACAAAAACAAAAAAAAATGACAAAAACAAAATTCTAAAATTCACTTTTGTCCTTGTAGAGCAAAGCAATCAACAACTACGGTCTCTAACGTAGTTAAAATACCGCACAGATTGAGTAAAGCGAGAGTGTAGAGTAAAATTTAAAGACAGTATTAATAGGAAATCTTGAATACCGATCAATCAAGTATTATATTAAAAATACAGCAAAGAAAGTATTTGTATATATAAGTAAAAAAGCAATTTGTCTGTGGTTCGTTTTTAAAGAAACGTCAATATTTTTCGAAAACAAAATTCCCTTTGGAGGAATGTATAATATATTCCCTTTTTTAATATATCTGCTTGGAATTCTAATAAAAATTCCGAACAATAGATCCATTTGTTTTTCCCATGAATATTTTTTTAATTAAAATATTCTAGAAATGAAAATGAATAATATATGTATTTTAAAATTTCTTTAATATGCTCTCACACAAATAAATCCGATTGAAATACCAAAAAGAAAGTGTCCGAATTTTATAGAAACTTAATGTTCCCGTTCTCACTATAAAATTGAATATTTGTAATATCTGAACTCTCGCCCCTTTATCAACTTCTGTGCAGTGTGACCAGCTTTTGTTGTGTACCATAGAGTAAGCCGCACTTGATGTATTGTAAAAACCCAACCACTTGATTATATGTATATGTATTGGCTATTCATACGCTTTCCGCAGGTCTACAGGTTGTGCTTAATTCAATTTTAAAGGCCATGGTGCCACTGTTTCACATTGCACTTCTGGTCATATTCGTAATCATAATCTATGCCATAATTGGTCTAGAGTTATTCTCTGGTAAATTGCATAAGACGTGTCGAGATGAGGTAACAGGTAAGCGCTTACAGAAAATTATTATAAAATCAGTACAATATTTATACGTTGTACGAATATCATTCAATGTCTTGAATGCTACCAGATATGTCGCATTAAAATTCAACGTCCTGTAGCTCTATTAATAGTAGATTAGTGCACGGTTTTGCGGGCAAGCACACAACTCAATTAGTCCAATAACAAAAACAACAACAACGACAAAAGAAACGCTCTACACACAGCTTCCACACATCCATACAAAGAAAGATATGCGCAAAAACCAATTAGCCAAAAACTAAATACACTATACACATACAATTATTGTCCAATTTTCACCGAGCATTTCAGCTAATCTGCTAGTTAATAGAGCTGTTGAAATTTTAAATAAATGGGACAACTGAGCGGCATATTCCGCAACATAAATTAAGACACAGAAGCATCCCCCCCACACAGACATACAAATCGCGAACATTATCATCCCAATTATCATCTCATCTCATAGTACATCTCATCACTAATGCATGAAACTAAAGAAAAAACAAAAAAAAATACAACCAAAAAAAAAAACAATCCCAAAACAAATAAATCGGAATCTAGGTGAATACGAGGACGATATAAGACCCTGCGGTGCGGGCTATGCCTGCCCCGAAGGCATGAAATGCTATGGCAATTGGCCCGGTCCCAACTATGGCATTACGAACTTTGATAATTTTGGACTGGCCATGTTGACGGTATTCCAGTGCGTCACACTCGAGGGCTGGACAGATGTTTTGTATTATGTACGTATAGGAGCAAAAAATTACCAAATATAATTTAAAATATTTCGTACTTCCCAGATACAAGACGCCATGGGCAGCGATTGGCAGTGGATGTATTTCATTTCCATGGTCATACTGGGCGCATTTTTTGTGATGAACCTGATTCTCGGTGTGTTGTCCGGTGAGTTCTCCAAAGAGCGTAACAAGGCAAAAAATCGCGGCGATTTCCAGAAGCTGCGCGAGAAGCAACAAATCGAAGAGGATTTGCGCGGCTATCTCGACTGGATCACGCAGGCCGAGGACATTGAGCCCGATGCGACGGGCGGCCTGATGCCCGATGGCAAGGGCAAGCAGCAAAATGAAATGGACTCTACCGAGAATATGGGCGAAGAGATGCCCGAAATGCAGATCACCGAATCGCGTTGGCGCATTATGAAAAAGGATTTCGATCGTGTCAATCGACGCATGCGTCGCGCCTGCCGCAAGGCGGTTAAATCGCAGGCCTTCTACTGGCTCATCATTGTGCTGGTGTTTCTTAACACTGGTGTCCTGGCGACGGAACACTATGGACAAGTTGATTGGCTAGATGAGTTTCAGGGTGAGTTCTCAATAGATGTTACCTTTCCACGTTGTAACCACGCAAAAAAAAACTGTTTTCTGCGCCTTTTAGATATTTTATCACCCATAATTTGCGTAATGTTCCCAAAGTTCGCTCTAGCTTCTGCTGTTAATAACAGCATGTTAAATATAATTGCAGCGATGGTTTTGATCGATTTGTGCTGTTAAGTTTACACACGTTTTTTACAGTCGTTCGCAGTGTTCCGATCGTGTAACAGACTCTGTTAAATTTTACAAAAGCTGCAGCCAATGTTGCCACTTTAAGGAAATTATTTCTTTACTTAAATGAGAAATATTTGACAATATATAAAAGCTATCCTTGCGAACTTTTAAAAAGTCATCATTACTATGGGGTTAGTGACTCTTAAGCTGTAACTTTTAACAGTGTATTTGTTATCCCGATTTTCACGAGAAATTCCACCAATATTTTTGGTTCAATCATGACAAAGCTCTGATATAGAATCCGCGCTGGCATACACATATCACGCGGATGAATATAGTCTTCTATGCACACTAGTATAAAATTTGATGCACAACATATTAAGAATATTAGAAAATTAGCCAAAGAACCGGTGTACATAATCGGTATATTATATTATTTTGGTATATTTTTGGCATATGTGACAACCATGGTTACAGAAGCTGCGGGGCGAGCCAAAAAATGCCGTGACTATTATTTCGTCATAGTCTAATTTCTTTTTTATATCTTTCTCCTTACAGAATACACAAATATGGTGTTCATTGGTCTATTCACCTGCGAAATGTTGCTGAAAATGTACAGTTTAGGCTTTCAGGGCTATTTTGTGTCGTTGTTCAATCGCTTTGACTGTTTTGTGGTGATTGGCAGCATCTCAGAGACGCTGCTGACAAAAACCGGAATGATGCCTCCATTGGGCGTCTCTGTGCTGCGTTGCGTGCGCCTGCTGCGTGTCTTCAAGGTCACCAAGTGGGTTGTAAAATTTACCAGGAGCAACAGATTTAGTCAGCTTGTGCTTTTTCTTCCAGATACTGGCGTTCTCTATCGAATCTAGTTGCTTCCCTTTTGAATTCAATACAATCAATTGCTTCGCTATTGTTACTGCTCTTCCTGTTTATTGTGATATTTGCATTGCTGGGCATGCAGGTTTTTGGTGGTAAATTTAATTACAATGAGGAAGAGAAGTATCGCATGAATTTCGATTGCTTCTGGCAGAGTTTGCTCACAGTGTTTCAGGTGGGGTATGCCATATATAAATCTGTTACCTATTATTTAAAAACCCCTTTATACGACAGATAATGACTGGCGAGGATTGGAATGCGGTCATGTATGTGGGCATTAATGCTTATGGTGGCGTCTCCTCGTACGGTGCCTTGGCTTGCGTATACTTTATCATATTGTTCATATGCGGTAACTATATACTGCTAAATGTGTTCTTGGCCATTGCTGTGGATAATTTAGCCGATGCCGACTCACTCTCCGAGGTGGAGAAGGAAGAGGAACCGGTAAGTCGCTACATAAACAAATCGGTCCTTATAATTTAATTGCCTTTGTTTCTTTAATAGCAGGACGATGGCGCCATGAAGAGATCGCACAGTCCCACGCCCACCATAGATGGCATGGATGATGAGCATCTGAGCATTGACATGGATATGGAACATAATGAGCTGGACGATGATAAGTTGTGTGCGGTTTTCTTTTAGTTATCGAAGCATACTAAAATATGATTTTCTATCTAGGGATCATGAAACACTATCCGATGAAGAGGGCCGCGAAATGTGCGAGGATGAGGAAGAGGGTATGTTGCTTGCCTAGCATTAAGCTAAATCTAACTAATCTATAGGCGTTAGCTAGTTTAAGTATCTGAAAAGTACCTAGAATTTAAGTACGTATATTAAGTTAAGCAAACACACACATTATACACGCCGCTTAGACACTTAACTAAACCATACTTGAAAGATATGATATGATATTCATGCCTACTGACGCTTTCATTTGCTGCCTTGGAAAACACAATACAAATTCTCAATTTGATATTAATCGAAAGACTCCCATTCTGAAGTATCAGCACGTGTTACTGCACGACCCCGGCGTTTATCTGAAGTCAGCATGAAGAAGACTAAAAAGCCAATACCACGCGGCAGTGCATTTTTCATTTTCAGTTATACAAACAGGTAAATCAACAAGACCAACATGCAGAACAACAAAAAACAATACACTTTTACACTTGTTCGATTCATGTGTTATATTGAAATATTTAAAAAAGAAAAACAAACTTTTTTTGCACTCTTGATCTATGGTTTTTTTTTGCATGCTTGCATTTTTTATAAATTACACGAATTAATTTAAAAAAAAAACTTTAATTTATCTTAAATTTACTTGATGGCTTTCCGATCGAGCTCTAGTTATTTGCATACTTCACTGTACATAATTTTATTTAAAACTTAATTTTGGTTTTCAGTTGAAGAGAAAAAATATGTGACCAGCTTTTGACACTGAAAATATTTTAATTAAAATTAACCATAATTTTTCTTTGCATTTAGCAAGCAGCTAGTGCTTAAGAAGTTTTCAGAACTACACACAGACAGCTCATCCTTTTAGCAGACATAGTTGATCCATCAAAAAACAAAGAATTTAGAGCTTAAGAAGTTTTGTTTTCGTTTTAGTTTGATAAGTTTTTACTTATGATAAGCTATTTGTTTTTTTTCTTCTTCTTATATATACATTTTTTAAGTTAAGCAGCTCTGTTTTTCTATATGAATATATATGTCTTTATTATTTTTTCCACATTGGCAAATGATAAATTATACAAATTAATTGCATATAGTGGATGAAGAGGGCATGATAACAGCACGCCCACGCCGTATGTCTGAGGTTAATACGGCTACGAAAATTCTACCCATACCACCGGGCACATCATTCTTTCTTTTCTCCCAAACGAACAGGTTTTTATGTTTTAGTTAACCATACAATACAAAAAAAATTACAGCTTGGTTAAAACCAAAGACATTTTTTAGTTTCCTTCAATTTACTTTCCTTCTTTTTTTTTTGATTAATTGTACTGTGTGTGCGTGTGTGGCTAAAACTTTGTGTATTCCTTTGTTTTAAGTAGATTAATATTGTATTTGTCTTTTGTTTAACAATATTTGTGTACTTCCAAATGTGTTTTACTATATGTAACGTATGTCTAGACTATTAGTATTTTATTTGATTTAATTGCATAGCGTAAACTGAAATCTTTTGTAACGCCAGGCCCATTAAGGGGTTGATTGTCCCTAGTTGTTAGAGTTCTTAAAACTGGATGAGCCAAACTCTTTCCTAGCAAACGCTTTTATTTTTTTAAATTTTTGTATATATTAACTATTGTTTCTTTACGATTTCTAACTGCATGTGTTTATTGTTTGCTGTCTTTTCTAATTTTATTTATGGGCATATATTTAAAACCTGTAATTCTCTCACAGATTTCGTGTCTTTTGCCACTGGCTCTGCAATCACAGCAATTTTGGCAACATTATCCTATGTTGCATCATGTTCTCATCGGCCATGTTGGCTGCAGAGAATCCTCTAAGGGCCAACGATGATTTGAACAAAGTAAGTAGCTCCCGATCCGAACCAAAAACAGACGCGCAACTGAATATATCGTAAGTTGTCTGTTTTAGAAGTGAGTTCGTAGAGTCTTCTTGTTTTTATTTATTTATTTTTTGTGTTGATTTGCTCCAAACACTTTTCATGTTGTCATTCATTCAATTTTTGCAGGTACTCAATAAATTTGATTATTTTTTCACGGCAGTTTTCACAATAGAACTGATTCTGAAATTGATTTCATATGGCTTCGTATTACACGACGGAGCCTTTTGCAGATCCGCATTTAATCTATTAGATTTACTTGTGGTCTGCGTCTCATTGATATCTCTAGTATCCAGGTAAACGAAAACAAACGAAAAAACTACTCTAACCCAGTAGTTAGATAATTTACTTCTGGAATATATTTATAACGTCGATTTCAACTGCAGTTCGAATGCGATTTCAGTCGTGAAAATTCTACGAGTTCTCCGTGTTTTAAGGCCGCTGCGTGCAATTAATCGAGCCAAGGGTCTGAAGGTAAGCTACATCGTTGCTTTCACAGTTCTCGTTTCTATTTTCAATTTTATTATTCACCTGCTTCTATTAAACAAATTGTTTATTTTCCTTACAATTTTGAGTTCCTATTTCGTTATTATGATTTCAACAAAATTAACACTACAAAAATAATATTATATTATTTTCTTTTTTTTCTGCGAGCTAATAAATCTTGACTTTTTTGCAATAACCCCATACGAAGTGCAGTTAATATTGGTTCTGGTTCCTATAACCAACAACCAAAAAAAAAAACCAATTTTAAATAAAACCTTGAAATGCTGGGTGTAGGGTGCACCACGAAAAAGCTCTTATTTTGCTGAATTATACAATGCAAAAGTAAAATTATATAAATATATATAAATTTAAGCTCAACAACTGTTTGATTTTGAGTTACACTTTTAACACCTAACGAAAATGGGCGTGGAATAAATGCTATGGGCGTGGCGCTTAGGCATAAAATAAAATAATGTGCCATAGATGTTGATACTAAAAACCGAAAAGCAATTAAAACA
Source organism: Drosophila montana (assembly GCF_035044405.1). Lineage (NCBI taxonomy): Eukaryota > Metazoa > Arthropoda > Insecta > Diptera > Drosophilidae > Drosophila > Drosophila montana. The sequence continues at coordinate 140,530 of NW_026998009.1, forward strand.
CCAATTATTATACCCCCAATTATATCTAGAGCATAGAGTATAAATTATATATCGTATTATAACTATAAACATATAAATATATATATATATATATCGTCGTATACAGCATGTTGTTCAATGTGTCATAGTCGCTGTTAAGACTATCGGAAATATTGTGCTCGTCACATGCCTACTGCAATTCATGTTTGCCGTTATAGGAGTCCAATTGTTTAAGGTATGATTTTGTTCTTAAGTGCTTGCCCAAATTTCTTTTCGTTAAGATCGCAAAAAAAAAAATATTTGAAAAAAATGTAAAAAATCGCGCGATATTTAAGCATATTTTTGCAGAGCAAATATTATTTACTAGTTAATTTTAAATTGGCCTAGGCTTAAAGTTTATTTTTTGAAAAAGAATTCCCATAGAGAATCAATTGTAACTATAAAGCTCCAGGAGAGCTTTATTTGTAAATTGTCTAAGTACGCGTATATACTAATATAATATAATTGCACACACATGCAACTTTTGAATATATATCTAACAATTTTGTTGTTGTTTTTAAATTATTAAATGTTTCGAGTTGTTATGCCTAACATTTTAAACAATCAACCTTTTTTTAAGCTCTACAAAATTATTTTTGTTGTTTTTTTGTTTATGTGAATTTTTACCTTTTTTTAATACTAATAGCTAACAGTGTTATAAAGTGTACAAAAGAAAATCTATTGTAAATAATACCATATATGCTGCCTAGTATTGCTTATTAATGCTCAGCATAGCTGTGTGAACATTTTTTAATGAGAACCCTTCCCATAGAAATAATATATTGAAAATCTAAGCGAGAGAATACTTAATAGTGGGACATAATATTTCAATAATATATAATAATAAACTACTAAATTAGGCTGGTTTTAAAAAAACAAACACATTTTTTTTGTCAGTGCACTTAGCAGAGATTTATAAAACAAACCCCCCAAAATACAGACCTAACATAACTCACACAATTAAAAACCGTGTAAACTTGTCAATTCTTATATTCCACACCCATTTTCTACGTTGTATGCGTCAATCCAAGAGCAACATGTTTGAGAAAATAACAACAATATGATTGTAAGCTCATAGCAGAGCACAAATACACATGCACACACACACACACACATGCATAAGAACATTAGATGAAAAACACACACATAAATAATGTTAAAGCACACGCATATTGATTGAATTATTCCAATAGTTAATTATGATATCATGCAGCGACCAACCTTGCACCCTAGCATCAAGGCAACCCAATCTCAACCAAACCCGAAGAGTATCACAAAAAAAATATTTAATATATATACATCTCGATTTGTGTATAAAACTTCTAGTTAACATTATGTTGGTAGATGAATCTGTTGTAGTAACAAGCCCGATCACAAAAACACACATACTTATTCATGCTCTAACATTTGATTTAATCATTTATTTTTAATCATTTTATTTTTCATCAATTTTAATTTCTTTCTCCCACTGTCTGTAAATGTCATTAACCTCATGATAATAGTATAAAGCAACACGCACATTTACACTCACACTCACACTCACACACACACACTCATCTATTTTTAGAGAAATACAATTTTCAGAATTTAATCCCTTACAAATGAATTTTCCTCTTTTTCTCTCTTTTATCGTTTCGGTTTTTCGAACTTTTGCCAAAACACAACCAATTGCATTGTGTACCATTTGCTTTGGCGAAATGTAAAAAAAAAAAATTATACGAAACAAAAACAAAAAACTTTTGATTTCAATGAAACTATTCCAAAAATGTGGGCACAATAACAAAAATTCCACTGATTGATGCTGCATAAACACACAAACACACACACACACACACACACACACACCTACACCTACACCTACACCTACACCTACACCTACACCTACACCTAAACACATACATACAAACACATCCAATAAAATAAAAAAAACAAATACAAATCATACACGCCTGTCAATTCGTTTGCTCCTAAACAAAAAATTTATTGACTACACTGAAAAAAAAAACAATATATAATACAGTATGTGGTCAAGTGCGTAGTAGTCGCAATTAAAACCATTGGTAATATCATGTTGGTTACATATTTATTGCAATTCATGTTTGCCGTTATTGGAGTGCAACTCTTTAAGGTAATTTCTTTTCAATTATATAAAAAAAAAAACAAGTAAAAATAAATGAAAAACTAAATTGGTAAAGGGTAACTAGAATCAGCTTTATGTGTGCGCTTTTTTTGACAGAATTCAAATACTCGCTGCTAAATATGTGTGCTTTGAATTGTTGATGTACTTGAAACGACTCTTTAAATATGATTTGGAACTCAAATATAGCACTTTATTATGGTGAAGGGAATACTCTTTTGTATTTGGGGCCTAAACCTTAAAAGGTTTTCTACTGATGTGTAAAATCTTTCGCTTATCTCTCAGCTTTATACAAAGATTTATACGAAATAATATTGGTAAATCGTACGAAAATATTTTCCAAACTCATTTAATTAATACAAAAAAAAACATTCATTAAATCGTTGCAAACAATACACTTTCCAATCTCAGCTTACAAAAGCTTTCAATGCCTCGCTAGCTTTTATTTAGCTCTCCAAACTATAAACCCCTTTTGTACGACTTTAAAGCCCAACGAGTTTTGTACTCTAATTAGCTAAATAATACTTCCACCAGCTATTTAGATACAGCTAGAATAGCTGCTCGCTAACCATTTGTATTATATCTATATATATATATATAAATATATATGAATATATCTGTTTAACACTTTGCAAACCCAACCCTGAAATTTTTGTAACATTTGTAACGTACCGTCTGTAAATATTGTGTTGTCCAGCTAAAATAAAATAAAAGCTTGTCCGTGCCGAACAAATTATATATATATATATAAAAAAAAAAAAATAAATAAATAACGTTTGTGTATGTAAATTTGTTTGCCTATAAGACACCCTGTATATGTGTGTATAGACTAGCTTAGTCTATTGCATTGCTGCATACTAGTATATATAATTAGGCTTTAGTTGATAGTACCTATCAAGTTGTTTTAGTCAAGTGCTCTCAACTGTGGATTAACTCAAGTTTAGCGCACTTTTCATAAGAGAAACCCCAAACATTTTATCCTATAAACTTTTAATATATAAACATCTTTTGTGGTGGTAAAAAAAAAAAAAAAACAAACCAACATATAGGGTAAATTTTTCTCCTGCACCGATGGCTCCAAAATGGTGAGAGAGGAATGCTTGTAAGTATCTTATTATATCCGATTAAATGTATACACTGTTTATAAATGATTTTAATTTTTAGTGGCACCTATCTGGTCTATGAGGATGGGGATATGAACAAGCCGCGCCTGAAGGAGCGCGAATGGAGCAATAACGGTTTCCATTTCGATGATGTGGCCAAGGGCATGTTAACACTTTTTACCGTTTCCACCTTTGAGGGCTGGCCATCGTAAGTAATACCTCGTTTTATATTGATTTAAATAAAAACAAACTATTTTCTCACCTGTACAGCCTGCTGTACGTCTCTATTGACTCGAATAAGGAAAATGGGGGTCCAATACACAATTTCCGTCCTATTGTTGCTGCCTACTATATAATCTATATTATTATAATTGCCTTCTTTATGGTCAACATCTTTGTCGGTTTCGTTATTGTCACATTTCAAAATGAGGGTGAACAGGAGTACAAGAATTGTGATCTGGATAAGAATCAGCGTAATTGCATAGAGTTTGCATTGAAAGCAAAGCCCGTGCGACGTTATATACCCAAACATGGTATACAGTATAAAGTCTGGTGGTTTGTGACGTCATCATCATTTGAATATACCATATTTATATTGATTATGATAAACACGGTGACACTGGCCATGAAATTCTATCAGCAACCGGTATGGTATACCGAAATGCTGGATGCACTGAATATGATATTTACCGCGGTGTTTGCGTTGGAGTTTGTCTTTAAACTGGCTGCTTTTCGATTTAAGGTGGGCTTAACATTTTTGTTAAATATATTACTATGTTATAAAGAGTTTCACATGTAATTCTCATCGTTTATAGAACTACTTTGGCGATGCTTGGAACGTTTTCGATTTCATTATTGTGCTGGGCAGCTTTATAGATATTGTTTACTCGGAAATTAAGGTTTGTGCAGGCATACAGACTATATGGTGTATTACCTAGTCAAGCTTCTCTTTCTACTCCCACAGAGCAAGGACACTTCGCAGGCCGCTTGTGATATAGTCGAGGGCTGTAAGGCCAAGGCCAAGGCGGTAAGTTCTTAAATATTTTCCCAGCTCAGCTGGTTCATAAAATTTTCTTTTGTACATTTTCAGGCTGGTTCGAATTTAATTTCCATCAACTTCTTTCGCCTGTTTCGTGTGATGCGTCTCGTCAAGCTGCTCAGCAAGGGTGAGGGCATACGCACCCTACTCTGGACCTTCATCAAGTCCTTTCAGGCACTGCCTTATGTAGCGCTGCTCATTGTGCTGCTCTTCTTCATCTACGCCGTGGTGGGCATGCAGGTGCGTCCATTAAAATTCAGAAAGAGATTAAAAATATGTTCGGAATTCACCCATTCAAAAATTTGAATATTTCCATGCTTTTCATAAATTCCTCACAGAGCTCTTCACATATTTAATTACTTCTAATTGTATTCCGCTTTAGGTCTTTGGCAAGATAGCGCTGGATGGCGGCACGGCAATAACACGAAACAACAATTTCCAAACATTTCAGCAGGCGGTGCTGGTGCTCTTCCGTTCGGCCACCGGCGAGGCGTGGCAGGAGATTATGATGTCCTGTTCAGCGCAGCCGGAAGTCCGCTGTGATATGCAGTCAGACACACCGGGCGACCAATGCGGCTCATCCATAGCCTATCCCTACTTTATATCCTTTTATGTGCTGTGCTCCTTTTTGGTGGGTAGCATTAGATGCCTCTATATACATATGTATAGCTATTGCTGCCCTTTATTCCAGATCATCAACCTGTTTGTGGCCGTCATCATGGATAACTTTGATTATCTGACGCGCGACTGGTCCATTCTGGGTCCGCATCATTTGGATGAGTTCATTCGGCTATGGAGCGAATACGATCCGGATGCCAAGGGTCGCATCAAGCATCTGGATGTGGTTACATTGCTGCGCAAAATATCGCCGCCCCTCGGCTTTGGCAAACTCTGCCCGCATCGCATGGCCTGCAAGCGTCTAGTCTCCATGAACATGCCCCTCAACTCCGATGGCACGGTGCTCTTCAATGCCACACTCTTTGCGGTGGTGCGCACGTCGTTGAGCATCAAAACGGAGGGAAACATCGATGATGCCAATTCAGAGCTGCGCGCTACCATAAAACAAATCTGGAAGCGCACAAATCCCAAGCTATTGGATCAGGTGGTGCCGCCACCAGGCAATGATGATGAGGTCACAGTGGGCAAATTCTATGCGACGTATTTGATACAGGACTATTTCCGGCGCTTCAAGAAGCGCAAGGAGCAGGAGGGCAAAGAGGGTCATCCCGATAGCAACACGGTTACACTGCAAGCAGGTCTGCGCACGCTGCACGAAGTGTCGCCGGCACTGAAACGCGCCATCTCTGGCAATCTAGATGAGCTGGCTGAGGAACCAGAGCCCATGCATCGCGTAAGGCAGATTTGATGACAGCATATGCAAATAATTAATTCTCCCTCTCTCTCTCTCTCCTTCTCTTGACCGACAGCGCCATCATACACTCTTTGGTAGCGTTTGGAGCTCTATACGCCGCCATGGCAATGGTACGTTCCGGCGCAGCGCCAAAGCATCGCAGAGCAACGGCGCCCTGACAATTGGCGGCTCCTCCCTGGCTGCTGCAGGCGTGGGCGGCAGCAGCTTGGCGCTGGGCAGCTCAGATCCCGCCGGCGGCGATTATCTGTACGACAGCCTCAATCGCAGTGTGGCCGATGGCGTCAATCACATAACGCGCAACATTATGCAGACACGATTGGCGGCCAGTGGCAAACTGCAGGATGAGCTGCATGCGAGCAGCGGCGGGGAGCTGCGCACCTTTGGCGAAAGCATTTCGATGCGCCCGCTGGCCAGAAATGGCGGTGGTGCAGCAACTGTTGCTGGCACACTGCCGTCGGATGCGAATGCGTTATCTTATGAGTGAGTATTAGGGGGGGGCAGGGGCGGAACGCCAGATGGGGTTGGTTGGGGAAGAGAATTGCGGGCTGCAGCTGTTGTGAGTTGGTCGTTTGGTTTTACTCTATTAGCCGCACATTTGGAGCTGTCAATTCTTGAGTTTCCATAACCATATATACTTCCTGTTACTATGGCTTGCTGTTTAGTAAGTTTTTCTTTTATCATCATTTTTTGCCAAACAATTTTTAATGGCATTTTGTTAACACTTTAGTGCGCCTTAAACGTTTGTAATGAACAAAAGGAGCCCGGCCAACAGATTCTTGTTCCGGCCCAAAACAATTTAGTTGCAATTTAGTGAATTAGTTGAAAAAAAAAAAATCACAAAAAAACCCCGAGTTAAACTAAGCAAAATAATAACAAACAAATCATATAGATTTTTAAAAATGTTTAAAAACAAAACAAAACAAAAAAATAGAAAAAACCAACCAACATTCACCGAGAACCGAACAACAACAAAAATTTACTCAAATCCCCGAACATTAATTTCAGCAACCGCAATCGTGGTATTTTATTGCATCCATATAACAATGGTAAGCGCAAAAATGCTGCAATTGCAACAACTACAGCAACAACTGCAACAATTGCAATTGCACAAAAACAAAAAAAAAATTAAGTTCTTTAAACGTTATTTTTTGAGTTTACTTCCCAAAATAACATAAATAACATTAAAAAATGAAATTTTTATGAAAAACATTTGTTTGTTTGTTTGTTGTGGCATTTTCTGTTTGAGTTTTTCTTTTCGGCTCACACACAGAAACCAACCATAATCTCTTGATTTCCTCAAAACCTCTAATTGTTATTATTTTGCGCATACTAATTAATTTAATTATGATATTATAATTATAACATTTCGGTATATACATAAACTAATTGTAGCGCAGCATTAAATATTATTATTGTGTACATTTCTTTTCGTAATCGCCACTAAATTCTGAGTTGTGAGTTCTGAATTTTGCCTGCGGCATGCCCAAAAAAAAAAAAAAATAAAATAATATTAACTATATAACTAAAAAAAAAAGAAGAAAACTAACTAATGCGCGCAGCTAAAACCACAAATGCAATGAAGCAACTGTAACAAAAACCAAAATTCGTTTCGTTTTCAATGTATTTTTTTTGGCTGTTTGTAATATGCGGCGCCAACTGAATAGACAACACTCAAAACACTCAAAATCAGAATGGTTATCCATTTCGATTCGTAGTACACTCACATTAGTTCAATACGCAGTTAAAATTACATTGCAATCGTATATCGTATATAGCTATAGCATACAATTAATTGTAGTTATTTAGTTGTTTAGTTTGGGCTAATCTAGAAACGCTTTTGCTGCCTCTTACACACAATTATATATATATTTATATATACTCAGCGTCTGTAGATGAATACATAGTTCCACAACAGTCACACAAAACAATATTTAAGCACACGGAAAATAAAAAATATACACAGACTTGAATTAATTGAAATAAATTATTCAAATTATAAGTTTAAGAGCTACACAAATAGAATTCAGCTTGGGTTGAACTCAAAACTTAAAGGATATTGAGACAAACCCGAAATTCAACTACAAAAGTAGCTTCAGCTAGGCCTTAGTGACTACTTTTTCCAGGCAGTAAAACACTTTTTATGTTTAAGTGGGATTCGAGTGAGAAAAAAAATGTAAAATAAGTAAATTTCTTGACTTAATTCTTCAGTGAAGTATAACATTGTAACTAATTATTTGAATACCTCTCTTATATTTTATTCAATCTATTAAAGTTTAGGGTAAAATATAAAAAAAGTAAGCTACTAAGTAGGGTTCTATTTAAGGCAATAAGTGAATGACATCGTTTATTTATAACTAACTATATATAAATATTTAAACCTTACTCTTCCAGTTTCAAAGCGTTGTTCTCTAACAAAATGCACAAGGCTCCTTTTGTTGATTACAAACTAACAAATTGAGATTGTTAAAAGTAAAAGTTAAAATTGATCAAATTGCCAACAAATGGAAAATCATGAATATATTATTTATAAGTTCCATTTTAAAAACCTCTATGCAAAATTGTAAAATTGTTGTGAAAGTAATTTGTTTTTGTATAACTCTTTTTTATAAACATCTTTATTATAGCATAAGTGATTCGAGTTTAAAAACAACCGAGTGCTGAGTTTCGAACACTGGATGAATCTCAGAGAGTTCGAACCACATTTTTAGCCTCTCATTCAGGCCAAATGGGCAGAGAGTACTTTTTGTTTACATTTCTTTGTTATTTTGTGCTAAGTTTACAATTATTTTTGTACGAAAAAAAGAACATTCCATAAGTATCGTAAAAACCTTTAAAAGCGAGTTTTACGTAACTGCTTAGACCTGCGTGGAGTATAAACATAACACCAACAACAACAACAACCAACAACAACCAACAACAACAACAACAACTGAACAACAACAACAATCGTTTCACACGCAACAAAAGAACGAATCGAATGAAAGACTTTAAAAGAAAAAGGTTACCATAATCAAAGTATTTCCTCACAAATCTTAATCCAAATGATATCGGTGTCTATATAAATTACCCATATAACAGTGTTGTTGTGCCCATGTACTCATATAAGCTGGCCTGGCCGATTGAGCGTATCCATCAAAAAATGTGTGCCTTGCGTCCATCAAATATTTATAATATTACAATTATAATACCCATGCCAACGATATAAACATACTCGTATATACTCGTATACCTAATTATTTTTGACATGCCAAATCTTCAAAAAAAAAAAAAAAAAAAAAAGATTGCTTATTGTTGTTTCAATGTTGTCTAAACGTCGCTTCTTATGTTTTATATGTGCGGGTGTCCCCTTAGGAAAAGACAGAGAACCCAAATACAAACACACTCTGTGTATACCCAAAGGACACACACACACACCCTACCTACACACACACACATACATTGCTTGGTTTTTGGTTAGCTTTAGCTGAGCCGCCTGCTTCGTTTTTATAACGCTGCCCTTGTCCATGCCTTAGAAATTGCCTTAGTAACGCCTTTGTAGAGCCCAACTTGGAGACATGCTTGCCATGTCATATATTGTATATGCCTATATATATTCATAGAGAGAGATCGTTGCTTGCTTTAGTTCGTATATATATAATAATCAACTTTTGTTTGTATAGAAAATGCTTATATATCATTTACATAAAGCTGTACAATAACATCTAACATACTAATATAGCTTGTATATTATTGAATGCTTAACTAACAGTCGACTGTAATTTAGGTTGTCTTTTATAAATATATAAATAGTAAAATGCTTGATGATCATTTTAGTTTAGGGAGATTCTATGATGACTTTAGGAACTGGATGAGCAAAATAATATATTAAACTCTTTTGGATTTATATAACATGTTAGTCAAACAGCATTAAATTCTAAATTAAAATTAAATTCCCTTATTAGAGTTATATGAAATGAATATTCATTGATAATAATTAATAAATTACATATTATAAATGTTAGGAACAAACTGTTATTAACAAGTTTGGTCAATATGTTTGAAAAACCTCAACAATTAAATTGTTCACAAAATAATTTTTTAAGCAAAGCTCTGTATGATATAGTTTTTCAATCGGGCAGACTCTGACATATCTTGTAGATATTTGATTTTTGTAATAGGAGTAAATAGTCCCAGCAAAATACTATATTTTCCCTAAATTTAGTTTTATTTAAATGGATATAAATTTGAAGAATTAAAAACATAAACAGATGAGGATAGGCAGAACATTGATAGGGTTGAAAATTGAATTTCTCAGACTAACAGATAAAGTCAGGTAAGACCCGTATACCTTGTATATAAATAAAAATAAGAGCTGATAAATAAAGGTAGGTAAGATAAGAAACCTGTCAGGTTTATAGATATTTTATATGATCATCAAGCGCTGTACAAATTTACTAACCCCTGTGAAAGAATTCGCCTGCCAATTGCAGCTAATATCTTAAATTTTGTATATTTTTTGCATTTATATAGTCTACGCACCCAATGGTGCTATTCCTGGCCACGAACGCATGATCCAATCGACACCAGCTAGTCCTTACGATCAGCGTCGTTTACCAACTTCATCTGATATGAACGGCCTAGCCGAATCATTAATTGGAGGGGTAAGTATAAAACAAAAAGAACCTAATTGAAATTTGTATACTAAGCGACAATTATTTGTAGGTACTCGCCGCTGAGGGTCTAGGAAAATATTGTGATTCAGAATTTGTGGGAACAGCTGCGCGGGAGATGCGTGAGGCGCTGGACATGACGCCCGAGGAAATGAATTGGGCTGCCCATCAGATATTATCGAATGACCATTCGTTGAGTCTGCTTGGCAGCAGTAATGGCAGCATCTTTGGAGGTGCTGGCGGTGCTGGTGGTGCTGATGGTGCTGGTGGTGGTGTTGGCAGCAGCAGCATTGCTGGTGCATTTGGTGGCAGCGCCAGTGGACCATCATCATTATCGCCAATGCATCAGGGTTCGGGCACTTTACAATCACCACCGATACCAGATAATCGTCTAAGACGAGTTGCCACAATAACGACCACTAATAATAATAAGTCTCAATTTAGCCAAAATAATAATAATACTAATAATATAAATAGTAGAACTAATGCAGCAACGCCTACGACTAGCCAAAGAAACATGTCACCCACACAACAACATCTAATGCAGCTGCAACTACAACTACAACAACAATCGCCTGAACATAACTTGGGCAGTGGTCAGGGTTATCCTGCCACCTCATAGCATACAAACTGTAGTCCATACATGCAAAATGTCTTCTTAATGGAATTTTAAATGTAAAATTTATGAACACTTTTTTTTATAATTTTTGAGAAATAAAAAACAACACTAGTCATAGATATTTCGAGTCAAAAAACAAGCAACATTATGAAAAACTTGTAAAAATCATTGTATGTACTTACTTATATAATTAATGGTTTGCCTTTTTGATAACGTCTATGATGGTTTATCGTCCTGTATGAAGAACCAACAAATAACTGAAAACAAGAAAAAAATAATAATAATTATAATAGCAGACACACTTACACTCACACACAGACACAAAATATTGTATATGAACAAATATATATTTTTTAACAATTGATTGAGTAGTAAAAGAAAACAACCTAATTGATTAATTACTATAGTCACCAATAATAATTATAATTATAATAATAATAATAATTATCTAATTCATCATAATGTGTACATCAATATGGCATCTACTTACATATGCTGTAGGTATTTCGATTTAGACGCATTTTATTTTTTAAGTATTTAATAATTGCGTAAATAAAGCATACAAAATATGGAATTGTTTAATATGTAAAAATGCAAAAACAAAAAACAACAACAAATAAGTAACTAATTAATTTAATAGCGAATTTTCAATGAACGCCCAAACTGAATAAAGAATTGTTATGATTGATTTTATAAAAATAAATAAACAAATTCAAAAATAAACAAATGATATGTTTTTTAATTGAATAACCTATGAAATTGGCAGCCACCTAATAGGATAAGTGAAAGAATTGCACATTAGTTGGGCTTTGACTCTCTTGTAGGCAAATGGTTCAATTTAAATTTCGGTTAATAGTAAAAGAAAATTAAATTCCAGTCACGAATTAATCACTAGAGAAATTTCAGAGAGCCAATAAAGCAATGCAATGACAAATACATATTGTGATATGATACGCGTTAAAGGCTTTCAAATGTCAGCTTTCAATCGTAACATGAATGGTTTAAGCGCTTTTTATCCCATCTTTTTTAATTGATAGAGGCTATAAATGTGAGTGCTGGCGATAAGATTTATTGTTTTATTTAATTTCATTATATTTACAGCAGTTAACACGTACTTTAATTCAATTCTCGTACACTTAAAACGCCGCTAGCCATTTGATATATATAAAAAAGAACTCCATGTTAAAAATAAAAATTAAACACGAAATAGTAAGGATATCTTCGGCACGCCGAATATTAAATATCCTTGCGGACATTTCTCTTTTGCAAATAAATGAGATAAGTAAAGCTCGTAAATGGCTCATGGAAATATCTTGGAAAACAGAATATTCTGCAATAAAAATTCCTACTCTCTTATCAAATTCTATATTATATATGTACGAGGAGTATTGAGAAACTTATAAATGCCGAGTTTGGGTCAAAATATCTCAGAAAAGTTTTCCATACAAGAGTATACTTTTGGACCTTTCGTTCCTATGGCAACTATATGATATAGCTGTCCGCTCCGGCCGGTTCCAACATATGTACTGCCTGCAAAAGAAAGACGGACCTCTGAAAAAATTAAGGATCTAGTTCGCGTAGAAACAGTCAGACAGACGGAAGGACGGACAGTGTAACATGGCTATATCAACTCGGCTGTTGATGCTGATTTAGAATATATATATACTTTAAGGGATCGGAGATGTCTTCTTCTAGGCGTTGCACATTTCATGAGAAAATTATAATAAACTCTAAAAGGGTATACAAATTGCATTTACATCATATACAATTGTTGCACCAACTATCCAAAGCAACGTTTGCCGTGCAGCAGCTGCAGCCGTCAGGCATAGAGAAGACCAGTGGGAAACTGGAGAAGGGCGGCAAACGAGATTAATTAAATAAACACAAATTGATTAAATTAAATTAATAATCGATTTTGACAGCCTCCATTAAATCACTTTCATGTTGTTTAAATGTTTGCTGCATTTATTTTAATTATTTATTTGTTGCTATTGTTATTTTATGTTAGTTATTTAGTTAGTGCTATTTCCGCTTCAATATTGGTATTTTATTTTTATGTATTTGTTTATTTTATTTATTTGCAACTTGAATTTGACCTTCTGCTACTGGCAGCAGTACGTTTATAGCTTGACCAGGACGTGTTAATCTGCCACACCGAGGATTTAGTGGCAACCACCCACCCGCAATAAAACTTTGCAGAGTCGACCACAACACACAGATCGATTTTCTGTCTTGTGCATTTTCTTAACAACACTTTTCCTTTTTATTTTATTTTCATTTCTTTTCTCATTTTTTCTATTCCTATTACGTTTCCCTTTTGCTCTGTGTTGGCCTCTGCACATTGCAATTTGGCGCTTTGGCTGGGGTTTGCCAATGCCATTGTTTGACTTGAGCTAATACGAGCTGAGCTGAGCTGAGGGCAGAGCGTCTGGTGGTGGTGCTGCTGCTGTTTGGCGGAATACAACTGAGATTTCCAAGACGTCCAGCACGTCCGTGGACCATGGACAGCAGCAGAGGGGCAAAAATGTACCAAGATTAAATATTTGCACGGTCAAAATCATCGACAGCTCGGGGAGCTTTGCCTGCACATGGAATATGCAACTAATCATCTGACGTCTACAATGCTCCTCCATAAATATTTCACATGCTCTCATGTAAACCTCTAATGCATTCTGTGCAAATATTCAGCGCGTGTATGCGTGTGTGTGTGTATGTGTGCGAGTGTGTATGTGTGCGAGTGTGTATTTGGTAGCCCTGGAGTATTTGATAAAATAACTAGGGCAGTTTGTTTCGTCTAAGGGGCTTACATAACATTTAATTCATAGTTCCTACATTAGCACTACATAACAGTACTGTCAACTTGATTTTAATGAACAGTGTTGCAAAATTTAAAAAGGGATTGTCAATATCAAAAATGGAAATTCATAGTTGTGTGACAGTGCAAATTGTAGACTGTGTGGAAAGTTCTTTCTAGAAAAAATAAATAGTGTTGCAAAATTGAAAAGGGATAGGCCTAGTATTGGCAAACACAAATACGAAAATTCATAAAAGTGTGACACAGCAAATCGACGACATTATTAAGAGTTTTTTCGAGAAAAAAAATTGTACAAAATTTAATAAAGTCTAGTTTTTCAATATATTAAGTGCATCAAACGAGAGAAAGAATTAAGACCACGAATATCTGAGCTGCGCAAATCTAAAGCTAAGTGCAAAATCTTTAATTATTGATATTTTTATAATAATTTTCTAAACTCCACATTCTTATTATGTTAATTGAAATCTTCAACAAACTCCATATAAAACTTAAATTAACTTTATCAAAGAACCAGTCGAATTGATGTCAATTTTTATGAAGCTTCTTAGGGGCTGCGGGCCGAAAGAGACCATAAATTAAACTATCAAAGGAACTAGTCGCATTGCAATCGAATTGCACGCAGTTATCCAATAAAAGGGTATTATAAAAAAAGTAGCAAGCACTCTCGTCGTCCGCAAGTCTGCAAGATTTAAAGCTGATTCGTAATCCGGCAGATATATAAGTATAAGTGCCCGTTAGCAGACAAGTAATTGCGCGTGGCCAAAAGAAATGTGTAAACAGCACGTTGGGTTACTTTTGGTTAGCAGTGTAGAGGGAAAGGGTCACGTGTGGAGGATAGTCATAGTTAAACGGCCCATTAAACAAGCTGCACACGGCATTTAGTTTTTGCCGCAGGCCTAATTGGCCTCATTATGTGTACACAGGAATTGCTATGCTCATTTGCGATTAACCGCACGTAGAGCATAACTAAAAAAGGCAATAACAACAACAACAAAAGAAAAATATAAACAAGACAGAAAAAATAAATATCGAAGTGCCGAAGTTTCAATACACTTGCAGCTTTAGAAAATGCATGCTTTACAAGGCATAGAAATACATCCTTATTTGACCTTGTTGTACATTATTAATTAATTAATTATTAATATTTTTTTAAGATTTGACTCCTGTATATTTTTGTTGCATTCCCTTAACTTTTTTTTATTAACCTAATGTTAATTTAATAATAATATAAATATTTTTCGATAATTAATTATATATTGAAAACAAGGTATATAAATATGAGTATGTATTATTTCTACTCATTTTTGGTATTTACTTTAATTTAAAAAAGATCTTTTTAATGATTTCAGCTTGATTTTTATAAATAAATGTTTCATTACCAGAACAAATTTCTGATTTATAGAAAAACTTTTTATTCAATTCAGATTCAGATACAGATTTTTACATTGATAAAAAAAAATTTTTAATGTTTGAAAATAATTCATAATAATTTTTGGGAATTATTGTGGTGGAAATTAGAAATAAGATTTGTCCTTGTTTTACGAAATAAATTTCTGGTTTTTAAAAACTTTTCCTTCTTAAGGGCTGTGTTTTGAACATATATGAACTGCGCCTACAAAACTGATAGAATTTGTTGCATAGAAATACAGGCAGAGAGAGAGAGAGAGAGAGAGAGAGATAGAGATACAGATACGTGCTTCACATTCTCTAATACATCAAGTATTTCACAATTCTATTAGTAAGGGTAAGTAATTAAATACCCTTTAAAAACATTTTTTAGACACATTTCAAAACGAACAGAAATACGATTTCTCCCATCAGAGCTGCAATCTAAATTGATTGCAACGGCGAAAAACGATGTTGAGAAAAGCACTTCCATTCAGATTGTCAAGAAACATAATTTATTTACTCGATCAAATGTGTTCTACTACGTTTAACTAACATGCCCCTGTAAGGGTATGAAAAAAGAGATAATTTTTGCTTCAAATCAAGACAAAGTTATGCATGGTATCTCCATATACCCAGTACCCCACTCGAATTTGGTAGAACAATTTTCGCACACTTGCCGCGGGCGAAATCTTTTGTGCTTTTATCAGCCAGACATTTAGAGGGATTCAACTCACGGAATAACCCGCATTTGTATTCCGCTAAAGAACGAGCTAATTTAACGTTGAGTAGAAAATCAAGCCGCAGGTCGAAAAATACCAAAAAAAAAAAAAAATATATGTAAAGAGAAACAGAGAAAAGGTATAGTCAATTGGTACAGCAAAAGTATTAATTACATTTGCCAAGGGGGGCCACACACAGCAAGTGTTGATAAATTAATGCAGGTTATGTTAGCAGCAAAAAAGGTATTCTGCATAGATTCCTAAAATTTCATATCTTGTTACAAACAAATATTTTGAATTCTAAAGTTTGTTTTTTGACAGTTAACGAGGTCGTGTATTGAGTAACAAGAAGGGCTTTTCTTTGTTACAAATTTTTTATTTCTTATTTTTTCAACTATTCCAGGTTCATTCAACATTTTTTGCTGTCACATTTCCTTCTTTTATAACTATTCAACATGAAGTAGCCAATAAATTTTAATGCTGGGCCTCTTTAGAGCTTGCTGCTTTCGTTAAGACGCGCCTAGTAAACTGGCCCAAAGGGGTTTATTAAAAATGTATAATTTAATACCAGTAGCCAAACTCATTTTGCATAGCCGCACAGCACAGCAGGTAAAAATTTCTTTTATGCTTTGTATAATTGTTTGCCTCTTGAGTTTACGTTTAGGTGAGCTAATCTTGTTGAGGAGTTTCTGAGGTATAGAAAAGCGTTAAAAAAATGCATATATATTTTGATTTAAGAAACTGCTGTTTCGAATTATAGAAATTGTTTGGAGGCTTTTAACTTCAAATTATATGTCTTTTTAATCAGTTACTTTTGAGAATTTTTCCTGTAGTTTTTTAATATCACTTACAACCCTTTTCAGTTGGCATATATATATTTTAATATTTTAGATGTACCTTAATGAAAGCAAAATTATTTATATATTCATAAACCCAAACCCTAGCTTAACTTTTAACATTTATTAAAATTTTTAAACTAGCATACATTTTGAGTGAGAATTTATGCAATCATTTTGGTATTTAGGAAACATTTTGTGCACAAAAAAAAAAAAAAATTATTATAAGCAAATGCGATTTAACATATTAAAGCCATAAAACGCTTTGGGCGGCTGTAGTATGCCTCGTCAGGCACATGCAACATTCGGAGGCAGAACCAGCCGAGCAGCGCGAAAAGCAGAGCTCATGCTGACATTGTTTATAAGATTAAAAACAGCAAAACCACCGCAAAA
The DNA here is from genome assembly GCF_035044405.1 of Drosophila montana. Classification (NCBI taxonomy): domain Eukaryota; kingdom Metazoa; phylum Arthropoda; class Insecta; order Diptera; family Drosophilidae; genus Drosophila; species Drosophila montana. The sequence continues at coordinate 157,619 of NW_026998009.1, forward strand.
ATGTCTGGCTGACTGCCTGGCAGCAGACTTTTCACTCAAGTTTGTCTCTCCTCCCTCTAGAGTTGCTATAGAAATATGTCACAGCATGTGAAAGTGAGAGACAGCGACAAAAACCGAGGTGTAATATCCTGTTTGACAAACACCCAAAAAAAAAAAAAAAAAATAAATAAAATAAACAAAAAAAAGACAGAACAATGTTTTGTGCGCACAGGATGCGACACAACCAAAAAAATGTATTTTTAAGAATGGCAAATGCTAACTCACCGCTGGTGGTCGCTTTCCAGGCAGCTCTCTGCAGCTTATTTTGTGATTTCGAGTGTTCTTTATTAAAAAAAAAAAAGTAAGAAAAAAAGACAAGGATATCTGAAGTATTGCGTCAATGGCTAACGAGCATGTTGTCCAGCATGCCAGATAAAAGTTGGCATCGTGTCCAAAAATCCAGCGTGATTTACATCGTTTCACATCAATCCACAGCAGATGTATATAACCAAGGCAGAACAAGTTGCCCACAGGCCATTTGCTCATTTGTATAGACACAAGTCATGTGTCAATATATGCCCAGTTTACCCGCCCCAAACATCAGCCGCCAGGCTCGCTGTGGCAATTGCACTGAATATGGTAATCATGTGCCTGAATATGGTAATTTGGCCTGTACAACTAAAACTTGTACAATTGGGAGCAAGTTCTATACGTAACCACAGCCGCGCTTTTATGTTCGTTTTGTGAATCTGGTTTTCCACATCTTGATTTTGGTTTCCCAAATGGAAATGCGGAGTTTAATTAATTATTTAAATCAAACTTTTTTACTTTTCTTAGAATTATTTTAATTTAAATAAGTTAATTTACCACTCAATTTTTTGGAGAAAATAAAAATAATTGCGGTTTCGGTTCGGCTCTTGTTGCTTTAACATATGATTCATAGTCAAAGTATGATTAATTCAGCTGTTGTTGCCTTGAGCTATGATTCCTGGTCAAAGTATGATTCATAGTTGTAAAATCGGACTCGAGTCTGTGTTAAGTCGCACATCTTTTGATATGTATATTTTATAAATTTCTTAAACATAATTATTTTAAAGAAATTTAACTAAATTTCGCGCATTTATGAGAAAATGAATAAAGATGAGCACATATTGAAAGGGTTTTTAAACAAAATTTCATGGAATTTTCTGCAAATATTTTGCTCTTCATTTCAAAAGATATCTACAGATCCAAACTATAAGCCGTAGCCACAACAACAGCAAATAAATAATAATAATAAAAAAAGAGAGAGAATAAGTAAAACTAAATAAATAATGCAAACTCTTGACGCCAAAACTGGCGACTGGTCCCCGAGTGCATCAGCAACGGGCACACAAATCCGCTTTAACTGGCAACTATGGCCAGGGGAAACAGACAGCCAGACCAGACAGACAGGGAGAGGAGGGGCGCTGCGCCAGGAAGTCAGCTAGTCTGCGAACAATTCAAGCAGCCATCCATTCCATTCAGTCATTCATTCATCCATGCGCTGGCGCGAAATGAAAAAGAATGATGCAAGTCGTAAGTGACGGTGGGTAAAATTGCAAAAATATGAAAGACGGCCAAATGCATTTAAGACTGATTCGTTCAGAGACGACCCGCCAGTGCTAACTTCTTAGTCCTGATTCCTGTGCCAACAACAACAAGTACAGTCGACTGTCATATTAACGCCACGTTGAGGCAAATTTAACCGCGACTGTTTGTCACTTTTGAAGTGCGTTGCGAATTGCTGCTGCGCTTTGATTGAATTTAACTTTGAGGCGCCGATAACTAAATTTGTCGCTTAGCAGCAACTAAAATTAGATTTTACCCATACAAAATAAAAAAACAGTCGTGTTGTGGAAAGTGCTCGATTAAGAGATACTGTGTACACAACTGAGAAGTATCTGCATATTTCAGTTTATTATATTTCAAATTATTATATATTATATCATGTGTACCAAAAAGTAATCACGTACCAAGAATCCAAAGTGTACCTAAAAGAACTTACGTTTCTGTACGTAAATTTAAACATGTACCAAGAATCAAAAATGAACCTAGCAAACAAAAATGTAAAACAAAGCAAGATCTGAGTCTACTTATAAAAATATAGAAAAAAGCTTATTATAAAGCTTGAATAGAACTTGGCATATTATTCAGATTACATAGATGAGGCTTGGGAGAACTTGTGTATCTACATTTGGCATGACCATTTTTAAAGAGGTACATTTTACACCTGCTACAAGCAACATTTACACCCATTTATCAGTCATTTGTAATGAGTATTCAAATAAATAATCATGTTTATGGCCTCTAGTTGAAGGGATTTTCTAATAGGTTTAATGCACTTGCAGTTCGTTCAATTGCACAAATTTGCAATCGCATTGAATTAATCATGTACCCACGCCCACCGACCACCGCCCACTCATTTCCGTTTGGCAGTCGTAAAAATTCACTTGTCGACTGCATTTTGAAAAATTGTCCTTCACTTTGGCGGAGTTTGTGCACTTTTCATTTAGTTTGCTTTGGCTTCCGTTTACTTAAGCTGACATTTTTTAAAAGGCGACTTCAACTAAATTTTTAGTTAATATTGCAGAAAATCAAAGGTAAAGGCAAATTAAATTTTCTCCTCCTCCTCCTAGCTCTACCTACAACATTTATTCCCTTGCGATGCGGCCTGGCGTATGTGGGTAATCAGATTTAAAGGCATCTCTCAAAGGGCAGGTATAAATAAATTGACATAAAAATGTCGCAAAGTATCAGCAAGTAGCATAAGATTGGGGGCACTTGTGCGCTGATATTTTAAGTTGAATTTTCGAATGAGTAAAGTTTTCAGTAACATATACCAGGCAGAACTCTATATATGTTGTGCAATTTATTTATATATACATAGAGGAATATGTAAAGGCTGTAGTCCAATTGCAGATAAAATATTCTATTATATTATTAAATTATCCTAATAAAGTATTTTAACTTTTTACACACTAGCTACAAAATTAACTAAAAATTAGCATAAAATTATATTTAAATAAAACATTTTTCATGGGAGCTGAATAAACAAACAAAACAGATAAGAATTTTTCTAGCATATGAGGGAAACTTCTGTAAAATGGATATTAAAATTGTATTTTTTTAACTTAATCTGAATATTATAACTTTTTATTCTTAATTTAATGGTGTTTTCTGATTTTCATGCATAAACAATTTATACCAGGAAAATAATTGTATGATATTTATGAAATTTTCTAGAATATTTGAAAAACTTGTTTTTACAATGAATATAATAATATTAATAATAATAAAATTAAAAAAAATTTGTAATAATGATTTTAATAATAATAATTAATATAATTATGATAATATTAATAATTATAATAATAATAATATTAATAATAATTAATATAATCATAATTATAATTAATATAATAATAATAATAATTAATATAATTATTATAATAATATAAATAATTATAATAACAATAAAATTATAATAATAATAATATAAACCTAAAATATAATAATAATAATATATTAATAAATAATAATTGATATAGCAATATTATAATAATAGTAGTAATATAATAACATTTTTAATTTTGCTTAATACATGTTTGTATTATTCGGTGCTAAAAATATTAACCTCTTCAATCAGTAGAAAATTAGGTATATCAAAAAATACATACATAAAAAAAATTCGACTGTAGATCATATTTGAACGATAGACGAAAAAAATAATTTGGCTTTCATAAAAAACCTGATAGACAACATTCCTCGAAAATAACCCTTAATTAATGCAGCTAACTCCTTTCAGGCAGCAAGTAATTCAATAAATTTCTGTTCTTTAAAATTTCTTTTCTGACCAAAAACCAGCACAGATTTTAATTTTCTAAGCAATTTGATTGGTAAGAACAATTTTCATATGAAACCTTATTTATCTTTGCCCCTCTTCGAGATTTTTTTGGTTGCGCGTCAGTCAAAGTTATAAACTCATTTGCGTGTTGGTTTTGTCACGCGTTTGCATCCATCAGCGGAAAACTGTCAAATTTTTGCACTCAGCACAGTTTTGGACACGATTACCAACATGTGTACATAGTGAAAGTGACGGGAAGAGATGGAAAATGTAAAGCTATGAGAAATATTTTGCCGCTGCATTAGAGCCAAATACTAAAACAGCAGAGCCACAGCCAATGTCAGACATGTCGCGGTGGCCACTATGCTGATCTACTAATTACAAACATGTCAGTGGCCAGGTCATGGAAAAAGCGGAGTTCGTCCAGAACAAGAGTACAGAGAGCGTCAGATTCCACTCATCATAATCAACGCGATGCTGGAAACTTGACTTCATTTTGGCTCACATTTGGCACTGATGTGCCATCAGCAGCTTTTGCTGGTCAGTTGTAATTTGGTAGCGCATTTTGGCAACATGAAATTTGATTTTGGCGCGGAGAAACCAAGCTACACACACACACCCACCACACATGCACACACACACACACACCACAGACAGTGTTGGATAATTATGATGCATGTAAGGTTATGGCAGGTTCGTTGAACCTTTTGCTGCTGTAGCTGGGCTCCTGAGCTGTGCAGGACAAAAGGAACCAGCTGCCTTTTGTTGACATGCTCGCCAAAAAGGACACAGACAATTGTAGTTTAGAATTTATTAAGTGCTTCCTGCTGAGACACAGTCAAGATGAGCTGCCAGGATGCACTTACAACTGTTGCCAGGCTTTTAACCTCAGACATGTTGACTCACACGCTTGCCCCCGTGCCGCTTTTGCCCCCGTGCCTCACGTATTCGAGATCCTTGCTGCTCATATTTTAGCCAAAGTTCGTCCTTCCTGTCATGTTGCTAAGTATCCTCGTATCTGCTACCAAGTGCACTTAATGCAAATGTCTGGTCTTTTAATTGACACACTTCAGCGTATTAGAAATCCGAAATTTCGAGTACTACTCCATATGAAACTGGCCTTGGTAAAGACTTCAATGTTTATGGCACTCAGATATTTGATAGGCTTTGCGTATTTGAGGATTGACTGAAGATTCGCAAATTAATTATTGTCCATTAAAATTTTGCTTTGTATCGGTAACTTCTTCGCGTTATTCAACACTACTAATAGGGTGACCAGGGTCTTTAAAAACTGTAGTAGAAACCTGCCTAAACTTATTATTTTAATTTGTAATGAATGCGACTAAAAACTTGAACATGCCCAGAAACATGTATGAATGTAAAAAATATAATTATTTAGTTCTTACTTAAAGCGAAATTCGTGTAACCGTTTCGCCGACAGGGCAAATTTATACATTAAAAAATTTTAGAGTGCTAATCAATTTTTCGAATTGAATAGATTTAGAACGTTTTTCTGGCATATTTAATACCTAGTCAAAATCAAATATGCATGCAGCACAGTTTAAAGCAATTTTTATTGAAAGCCAAGAATAATTCATTATTATTATTGAAACTTTAAGCACAAAAGAACACTTTTAGTTCGTTAGTGTGAAAACATGTGTTTTCAATTTGAGCATAAACTAAAAATTAATTAACAATTTTATTGCAAGCGTGGCTTTATTGTTTTTCTATTTTTTCTCTCTCTCTCTCTCTCTCTCTCCATCTCTCTGACCTGTCTGGACAATTTGTTAACGACCGATTGAGAATACACACACACACATGCACACAGATATACGCGCACACACTTGTGTATGCTCTCACCTAATTAGTTGTCATTTTTGGTTGCACATTTCTAGGTCCAATGCCCAATTCTGTTTGTCCCAGTTCGAATTGCAGCCCTTGGGCGCACAGAAATTTGCATGACATTTGTGTTTAAATATTTACGGCAACTATTCATGACAAAAGTTGCAGCCCTCGTTTCCGTCTGGTTTGTTTTTGTTTCAGTTTTGTTTGCCTATTTTGCATATATTTATGTGGCCAAGGGAAGAGGAGCATGTTAAATTAGTTTAGAAATTGTTGCCGCCATAAATATATTTGCATTTTCGTCGGTCCGGCAATCTGTGAATCTATGGAATATGCACACAATATGTTTGCTGATCCAACTCATTGTGTGAAGCTTGTAATTATTGTGAAGCCTATGGACACAACACTGAGATTTGATTTCAAAAAGAAATGGAGATGGAAGTAAATGTGTAGACATTAATTTGCAACTTCTGCTCTAATATTATAAATTATTTGTGATATATATACTATATACTTATAACAATATTGTATACAAGAATGCCCAAGCTATAATTAACAGCTGCAACTATTGGCAATATAGTTTGAACCGGTGACTTCTCTTTAGCTTCGGCTCGTTGAGCTGGTTCAAATGAGGCCCAAATTATTTATGCTTTAGGTCTCTCTCTTAATCAATTTTAGCTGGAAACTGTTTGGGTTATCAGACAAATTTAATACCCATTTCTATACCTTTTGCTTATATATAAAATCTAATCTTTAATAAGAAATTTTGAATGCCAGCATTTTTTGTATAAATCCACAAAAAATATACATGAGCCACACTTTTCTCAAAATTTACTCGACTGCACAAGATGTGCACACAAAGCTCCTCAAATACGCTCCATTAAGTGCATCATTTCGTGGTGCTTGCCACGCAATCACAGCTACAATTGAGTGCTCCCGGCTTAAACGCCTTGCAGTATGCAACAAGTTTTTGCTGCGCTCCTTATGCAATTACATGCACCAACATTTGCAAGAACTTTACACGCAACTTTGACTCTTGCCATCGTGACAACTAAAAAGTGCTACCTCTTCCTTTTCAGCTTGTATTTTTTGGCTTCTTATGCGCGTTTCCATTTCACGTGGTTGCCGTTGGAGACGTTTGCCAAAGGATTTGTCACGTGCCATTTGCGGGATTGTTTTCACGCTGCTTTGAAAACCACCGCCTTGGCAAAAGAGTAAAGCTGCGGCAGTTTGGTTGGATGAAATTTTAACAACTATGTGATAAGCGCTGGCATACCTTGGATAATCAGTGTCAAATCACATTATCAGAGTATATCTGTTGCGGAATCAAGTCCATCTTTCTGTTCAAAACTGAAAAAATTTTTATGGATTTAACATTTTGATCTTGTATTGGATCCTTTTTTGTTTTAGTTCTAACAGGTTAGAAGCGGAATTATCATTATCCGTACACTTTCTTCAATATTTTTTCAATTGATTTCGACTCATTTCGATTTAGCCTATATTTAGAATACTTGAAACTTTTATTGAAATTGTGTATCAAAATCATTTATTTATATACAAATAAGAATGCCATGGGGAAGTGAAGCGCTCTTATTTGTGTTTAAAATTCATGTTATATAATTTGTATATACTTATATACTCTTTGTGAAAACTGTAAACAAATACTCAACAAACTTGTTTGGTGTTTTTAAATAAAACACTATTATTCCAGCTTTGTATAGTTTTTAGCTAGAAGGGTTTAAGTACAGCCCCTGAAACAGTTATGGTATAAAGCAGTGTATAAATTCCCCTCAGCGAACCATATTCAACTCATTTGTGAGGAAAACCCACTGTAGATAAAGCAGTGCACCCGAAGTTTCCCCTGTTGAAACTAATCCTCTTCAGCGAAACATTTCAAGAAACTCACCACGAATGAACCCCTGCAAGACTCTCAGCTCTTTACCGGCAAACACCTGTTGCATGTTTATGGTGAAAATTCACCTTTACCGTGCTACAGATGGGGGTGCACCACCTCCTTCTCCTACTGCTGAGCAAACATGCGCAAAGAGTAAGGATTAAAACGATTCGAGTCGCATTTTTGGTCAACAAATTTATTTGCTCGATGCGTTCGATGCACTTCGTGTGTCCCACTGCATTTAACACAGATCCCAAAGTGCAATAAAAACGGAATATAACGAGTCACAGAAGCTGTTGCAAATCAGTTCAACAATTACGCAAAGCAAATTTATAACTGCGAGTTAATAAATAGCTATTCAATATTTTGACTTATATATTTCCAATCTATTAATAATTTTCCTGCCATCACGTGTTTTCCTGCTATTATGTTTCTTCCATTAACAACTTCTTCATATCCTTTGCGTTTTCTTTGTTTTCATGCTGTTTCATGCTGTTTTTACCCTAGTTAAGGATAGCATATATATTTTTCGTTATATTTCCGGCTACAATTTTTCTGCTTCGCCTGTTGTTGTTTTTGTTTTTCCCTGTTTATGTTTTTCTTTCGGCTGTCTGGGACGAAGTTCTGACTGCATTGGAATTCACGTGTTTATTTTTGTTATAAACACGTACGTACACATATATTTATGTGTATCTAAATATGCGCGATATAATTATACTTGTTTTTTTACTGAGTTATGAAATTGAAGCACGATTCAAATTATAATATGGCAACTTTAAGTTGAACTTAAAGATGCAAGCTCAGCATGTACTTAATCTAATATCGTTACAAATACAGCATGAACTAAATCTTAACTAGAAAACCTTTGATTAATCGATCAATTTAAAAGACTACTCTTTACATGCTCTTCACTTAAGTGTTGTTTCTTTATTTAGAAGTTGGTTTAACAATTATTTTTAAGGCTGGAGCATTGTTTCACAGTTAGGATCTAATTTTTTGTACGAAAGTATGAACCAAGTGTTCTTTAATTTTATTATACCCTGTATCTGGTTAAATAGGGGTTTCTTGCAATTATGCAAATGTATGTAAAGGGCAGAAAGCCACCAACTCCGAGCCCATTAAATTGATGTATTCTAGTTGATCGAGTCATGCCGACAAAAACTTATATATCATGTAGATTTCCCGATAGGTTTCACCTCCACCAGGATGTGAGTTCTGGTTTATAACGAATCAAATATCTTAACTTTGTTGTCCCCGTTCCGTGAAAAATAAATAAAATTGATTTTTTTTTTGTAGATATTTCAAGGGAGACCAAAATTTAAGCTATGTCAGCACAAAAGCAGACAATTTTGCACATATTGACACAATAATAATGCAATTGCCATGGTAGAGTGTCATTTTGTGAAAAGTTTTCTGTTTCAAGCGATTTGCCTGCATTTAACAAAAATATTAACTTTTTTTGTTTTTGCTTTTCAATTTTTTTTTTGCGGCAAACTAATGCAATAACATTCAATGGCCGCATAGAATTATTATTGCGTAAGTTTTTTTTTTAGTTTTCTGCTTTTCTATCCTTTTTATTATTGGCTCATGCAATGCTCTTGTTATTGAGCTGGCTTTTTGTGCGTTCTCTGGTTTCTGTTTGTAATTTCGTTGTTTACTTTTGTGACTTGTTTTTGCAAATTTTTATAGAGTACATAAAAGCTTTTGGTCAGGAGTTTTGGCCAAACACGACTATTGGCATATAGGTTTTTGCGTTTTTATAATTCGCATTTAAATACCAAATGGTAGTGAGGGGGGGGGGGGGGGGTCATTGTTTTTATTTGCCAATTAATGGACATATTGTTTGGACTATGGCTTTGAACAAACCCATTGAGTATTATGAAATTTAATTTTTGTCATTACTTTTTTTTTTATATTTTTCCCATTACAAAGTTATCAGTTTGTGGCATTTTCAATTAATGTCAGTGCATGTTTTCAATTTGTTCAAATCCAATTTGCAGTGTTAAGCAAATGCGTGTCTGTGGTTTTTATTTAGTTATTTTTCTTTAGTGATTCACTAAAGTGCCAGCTATTTAAAAGCTTTGATTGGCAAATATAAAATAAAAGTAATATTCAGAAAGTTGATCAAATTTTCTTGTGGGGATTATTATGAATATTTGGCAGGGCATCTATTGGGTCAATTAGTTGAGATTTTTGAAGAGCTTGCATAAAATTAATCAACTTTGGCTTGATGAATTAAGAGCACTATTTAATAAGCCTTATCAAATGTAATAGTGGTTGATGGCATAGGCAAAAAGCAAAGTAATTGGGATTTTAAAACACCTTCAAAGCAGCTTTATTAAGTAAGATTTGAATATTTAAGCTAATTTCTCGGCGCTTTATTTAATTGGCAGAAGATAATAAGCTGAGCATAACGCTTTAAAGAGAGCTCAATTAAAAATGTTCATTAAATAAATAGCTATGTTATGTTACTAGTTCAGGTAAGATAATCTTTCAAACAGCTTCTTAATGCATTTAAAATATTTTATAGTAGTCCGAAAGTGAGCAAGTTGAGCTAGCAGCGAGCTAAAAGCTTTTCAATACCTATTTTTAGTGAGCTTTTAAAATTCTTTCTTAAAGCAAATCTTATTGTGTTAAGGATTAGTTAAAATAATATTTAAAAAACAAGAAAGCTGATATTTTTCAAAACTGGATATTTTATAAATAGCTTATCTTATTGAGCTTCGACCATTATCATCACTAAGGAATCCTTTGTTATGTAGAACTACTTTATGCGTGAGGCAAAACAAGTTTATGCAATGTAAAATTATGCATTTATTTACGCTTCATATAATAAAACATTATTAGAACTAGTAAATAGCTTTCATAGTTATTAAATAATGCTTTTAACCTTATGCCTTATATTTCGTCTTAAAGATCAGTTTTAAGCGAATTAAGATTTGATGTATTAAGCAGACCCTAAGAAATTCAACACATTGAAGTTTTTCACATACAAGTATAAGCTGCTTAGAAATAATTGAAGTTATGACCTTGCTTAAATTAAACAAATATTTCTGCTGCTCTTTCAATAGCTTTCTAAGAGCAATTAATTAACAGCCCAACCCAGTTTTACCCCTGTCTACATAAGCATTAAAATCGCAATAAATCATCGAACATTAAGCAAATTTTTGCTGCACATAAAATTATTCAAGTAAAAAAGAAAAAACAAAACTATTGAACAACTCGAACCTGAGCCAATGATGGAACGGGCTGCGCAGTCTGAAAGGCGCGCCAGTTGTAATCGTGATCATAATAATCCTAATAATAATAATGGCCATTAGGGAAACGTTGAACCGGCAAACCATTTTGGCCATTGAATTCAAGTCGTGCGGAAATTATTCATTATAAATGTGGTGTGCGGGGATAGTAAGGGCAAATGGGCGAAAGTGGGGCCAAGTGCCCGGGAACCTGCACCCAAAATGCCAGCAAATCAATTCACAAAAAAAAAAACCTGCGCAATGCTTTTCCTTGACTGCATTGCATAAGCGAAAGGAAAATCCGAATAGGGAAAACAGGCAGGCGTCGGGCAGTAGATGTGGGCCAGGACCTCGTTCTGGCTTGGCATGCAAAAGTATTTGCGGAATTTCAACGGCTGACAGTTCGCGAACCGAAATGCGTGTCTATATCGTATTACATGCAAATATATACGAATTTAATGAATTTAATGCTACGAAACGAAACAAATTGAATTGCGCAAAAACTTTGACGTAAAAATTAAGGAAAAACATGAGGAACTTTAAGCACCAAGAGTGGTTCGAGTTGGGGATTTCGTTGAGGAACGAGCTGGCAACAGTTTAGCAAATTCGCAGCACAAGTCGGGATTATCACTTAAACGCCGCTTCTCGGCTACTGCAAACAGGAAGCGCAAGGATGCAGTCAAGTGAGGGCCGCGCGAAAACTTCAAGAAATAAAGAGGAGCAGGACAAAATAAAAAAAAAAAAAAACATGAAATGGAAGAAAGAGAAATCAAATAAAATAAAATTCCACACTAAATCGTTGTAAGCGTGTTAAAATAGAGAAATGACCAGCTAGCAGCGCAACGCCCACCGTTTGAGAGATGGCTTCATGGCGGGTGTATCCTTAGAACATGACAACTTATAGTCAAGGACATCATGCCCAGTTCACGGTATCATCATCCTCATCGTCGGCAGCAGCCCTGCCTTTGGATAGCTTCACTTCATTTAAAGGCCACTTGTCAATGCGCCCCATTGTGCGAGGCTGTTGTCGCGGCAGTCTTTTTTTTTTTTGTCCATTATTTTCCTATTTTATGCTCTTTGGTATTTTACTTTCTCTTTCTCTATTTGCCTACCATTATCTGTTTAACGCTTAAAATGCTTATTTAATTTTAAGCATATTGTTGTCGTTCCTCGAGGAATGCTCAACTTTACTTTGCATAATTTTAAACATCATCCTAAATAACTAACAATTAAAGCAAAAAAATGATTTAACTGGTTTTAAGCATGATAAACTGTTTTAAAATAGCTTCTTTTATTTCTTATTGAGTCGTATTTGTAATTCGTTTTTCAGCAATATTCGTGAACGTTTTATGTATTTATATTTTGTATGATTTTGAAGTATCGTGAAAAATATTTATAGTTTAAAGTTGATGATATTTTTAGTTTAAGAAACTTATTTTAGAAGCATGCTTGTTTTTTCTACTGTTCTACTTTGACTTGTGCTTTATCACTTAATATTATTCCTCTTACAGCGATATTCGTAAACGTTATTAATATTTATATGTTGCATAATTTTGCAGTATCGTCATTAATTAAGCGTCAAAAATTTTTTATATTTTAAATTTTGTTTTGACATCTGATTTTCTTATTCCGCTTTCAGCGATATTAGCAAATGTTTTGTTGCGCTTCTTTAACGTAACAGTTGAACCTTTATGCAGTTTAATTTTACATAATCTATTTATTTTTGATATGAATAATAAGATAGTTAAGTAAACATATTCTAAATCGGTTCGATTAATGTTAGTGCATTTCACCATTTCTTTATAAAATTGTTTAATAATACTTTGCAGTAGTCCGACTTTTTGTTGCAGGCAATTTAAATTACGGCTTCCTACGAGTCGGAACTCATTAAGATATAGCTGCCAGGGGATATATCGTTCAAAAAGCGAGATTTTGTATAACAAATTATTTTCCTTTTTTATCGATATATTTATTATAATAATTACGAGTAACAGTATTATCATAGCTCATAAACAATATTAAATAGTAAAAAACCTTTAAATATTTTCTTAAGCGAAATACTTTTTTGCTTTTTAAATATCTCTTCTAAAGAAGATTTATTCATATATAACCTATCTTAATCCAAACCTGGCAGTAGCATTGAAATATTTTCCAACAACTCTTCAGCTTCGTCACTGCATAGAACACTGCTCGATTTCGTTTAAATACAGAAACTACGTGCAGACTTTTAATTATACAGAATCTCGCCGTACAGTAAGCTGATTGATCGCATTAAGTGTCTACAAAGAGCAACCCTCTTCCTCCTACCTCTGCCGATAAACATAGCAACTGTATTGCAACAGTAACTGGTAGAAACTTTGTAGCTGGTTTTATGCCCACAATAACCGCAACAAAAAGTTTTTAGTCCACTTGACTCAAAATGCGCTTTGCCACACGACTTTACAGGCAACACAGTGGCTCACCTAACTGATTGAGCCGGTTGAAAGGGGGGGTTCGAAGGGCGGTGCATTGCACACAATTCAATTCAATTGAAGTGTTTTTGCACTTAAAAGTTTAAACTTTAATCCTTCAATAATATTATTGCTCGAGTGCAAAGTTTGAGCAGCTGCCGAGCCCCCGTCTTCCGCTCCCTTCCACTTGACAACCACCAATAACCAGCTCCAACCACCTCACCACCCATCTACCCACTCTGCATGCTTTCAATTATACGTAGAGGGTATCGAAATTTTGCCTGCGGCCAGGAAAGGCGCGCACACCAATTGCCGTTCGGCTCATTGGCCAAGTTAAGGGGAGCTTTTAGCAAAATTTGCATTATTAAATCCCTTACAGTGAGTCCACCACATTGGCCCACCTTAGCGGGCTTATGCACCACAATCGCCTTGTATTAACGCATTTAATTATGAGCCAACAACAACTGCAACAACTGCAACAAACTGGCTTGTCCTCTCGTTACTGGAACAAGGTTAAGCATTTAAGCACTTTAAATTTTCACCGATTTTCTGCATCGAATTTTTGGTCGTATTTCTCGTGTCACTTTGCGGCTGCATTCTGTGCTATAATTAGCTAATTGATTTCAATTGGTGTATCGTGGCTTTTTTGGACGGTCTCGGTGGTTTTGTGTATACATCAAAATGTGGTTTGCCGACGGTTCGTGCTTTTTGTGTGTTGACTTTAAGCACTTCAACTAAATGGCTCTTTGCGGCCTTGAAGCTTGAGGTGAACAGTTGACGATTTGCAAAATTAAGCTCTTTAAATTTGTTCACTTTTAATCGAACAAATTCAAGGGACATCAAGTGAAATATGCGCAACATTTTACTCAATGTAGGACCCTTATTTATACTGCGAAAACGAAACTCACTACTGACAAAGTATTGTATTTTACATAATTTTCAATCATTTTAACTTATATATTATGTTCTAATACATTTAAAAAAAAACGTACAAAAATATTCGTTTCTTTCCGAATCTTTCTAGTTATCTATGATATTCTATTATATATATATATTATATTATATATTATGTTCTAATACGTTTTAAAAAACGTTCAAAAATATTCGTTTCTTTCCGAATCTTTCTAGTTATCTATGATATTCTACCTCACCTATGTACTTAATAATTATATACATACTTAGTATGTTTTGAATGCCTCTAATATAAATCTTCCGATTTTTTATTATATCCTATCTCACATTTTTACCAAATAATTATATACATACTTATAAGTAAGTCTTTAATGCTCTTAATATTAATCCTTTAAAATATTTTAAATACTTTTTGAATGTATCTCAAGTTGATCGATTACATTCGGACCAAACCAAATATTTAAAGTCTTGAGGAATATCCTTACTTACTTATTGCTGTTCTTAATACATATTATATACTAGAATACCTCTTTTATGATTAATTTTTAATTCATTAACCTTTTTTTACAATATATAAAACATATCCTTACTTAAATCTTAAAATAATAGTGTTCATACTGTCTTAAAAGTTTCTTAAGAAATTTATTTTACCAAGATACATATAAATAGTATATAATTTAAAAATTTCATTTTTTTTTTATCTCAATCAATTTCTAGTTTATATTAACTTTTCAATGGCTAAAATTTAAAACTTCATTCAGTCTGAACCGAGTAAATTAATACTTCAAAACTATCTTGGTCATACATTTTATATACTAAATATTTATTTATTAAACAACATTTTTTCTTAAAATAGTTTTTAAAATCATTAAACGTATCCTTATCTACTTTTGAAATATATTCAACAGTTTATTACTGTTTAAGTATTTAACCTGCTTATTTTATTTAAGCCTTAATTCAAACCAAATATACTTTATTTTCCAAACTTTTATTTAAATGTATGAATTTTGGTTTATACCACCTTTATCTCAGCTACCTTTTTATCTGCGAAATATGTATATGCACTACTTTATATGTATATGCACTACTTTATACTCTAAATACTTTTCAATCTATTTCAACCTTAGTGGTTATTCACTTCTTTCCAACATGAACAACTACTAAGAACTTTCGATGCAAACCGAGTATATAAAGACCTTAAATTTATACCTTTATAATTATATATAATACTTTCTAAATATGTTTATTATATAAAATTTAATTTAGGACTTTCACTTCCTTAGATTTGTTTATATCGATATTAACAGCGCGATCTTAAACCACCAATTAAAATATTATTTTAAGTATATACAGCGAACACAAGCTTTCGGTACAAATCGAATATTATTATTATTATTTTGGCGACTTTTCCCATTTTAAGTATTTAATTGGATTCTATAAGAGCTAGATTTATAAAATTTTATCATTTTGTTTTACACATGTGAATGGAGATAAAGTTTAATGAAAATAATCGTAACCATACCGATATCCCAAATAATTTATGTATCCCGATCCCGAGTCTTTAAAGCTTGCAGATATCAACACACTCATTTGAAAAACAAAAATATTATGAATGCATGTTATGAATGTTGCCCAAAGTGTTAATGAACGTTTTGTGTGTTTGCATGTATAAAAGCTAGTTTGAATGGATGTAAAGGCAATTCGCAACTACGATATTCTCTAGTTCCAGCACTTCAGACTAGATCAGTCTTTTAGTCTTCACTTATAAGATTTCCATTTTCTGATTTGCACTCAATTAGAATAAGCTTGAACAAGGCTAGTCACCATACTAGCCGAGTGTCGGCATGTCAACCAATATCTATGGTAACCACAATTGTGGACTGCTTGCAGTAGATCGAGATTTGGCCAAAACAGCAAGCAAATCGACAGCTTTTGTTTCGGGCAACATCCTTGGCTTGGTCCGTCCTTGTAGTCGTTCTTGTGTGCATGTGTGGCTGGCTAATCAAACGCTGTGCTTTGAGGCACTGTTTACGGTTACGGTTACCTCAACTAAACCAAATGTAAGCTGATATTTCACTTGCAACAGCCTAAAAGCCGGCAACAGCAGCCGCTTCCTTTGGTTTTGCTGCTGCTGCTGCTCTGGCTTCTTGCTGCAGATCCTTCATCGATTGCTCCTGCTGCTACTGCTGCTGCTGTCTGAGCTAATCAAAAAGCAAAAATGCTAAAATCGTCTTTGTCATCATATGTCTAACACCCCGCCCATGAACTCGATGCCTGTAAATTTACATAGGCGTTGATTTTGGGCCGGGGCACTAGCACGAAGTACACGCACAACCTGCATGTAGGTGTGTGTGTGTGTGTGTGTATGCCTTGACGCTGGGCGCATCAATCAAAGGATTACATATCGAAAGTTGAAAGGCGCTTTAAAAAAAGAACAGAGATAGAGAGAAAGGTAGCTCCGGTTCGCCATTTGAATGCAAAATAGAGCACAGGACACGCATACATAGTATATGCTCTTCGTTTTGATAAAATGTCAAAAGTTTCTCATGTACATGAAATTTAAAGCTTTCTTTGCATATGAGAGCCCCACCCCCCCTGACTCCCTTCTGCCCTACTCACTCGCACACACATTTGAATAACAGACACATCAATCACCGAAAGAAAAAAAACTGCCTCGGCTAATGAGTGTTGGCTCTTGTCAATGGGGGGGCAGAGGGCGTGGGGCGGTATTCTTGTTAACAGGCCATACGAAAAAACCGCAGGGCTACGCAATAAAATTGAGCGTTGAAGCATTAATTAAAATGTTGACATGTGCCACAAAAAACATATATAAAAATATAGTATACGCACGTATTTATAGCCCAACAACTAGATGAAGAAATATCGTTAGCTTTTTGTGCACTTGAAGTTTCCATATAAAAACATTCGACACAAAAATTTACATAACTATTTATAAATTTTTTAATAAACCGGATGTGTATAAAAAAAGCAGAATGTATACGAAATATGGATATAAATATATTTAATTTTTTTTTATAACTCACTCAGGCCAAATCACAACTAAAAAATGTATAATAAGAAAATCTCAGATATTTCATAAATTAATAAATATATAAAACATGCCATAGTTATTATCAAGATAAATTTACAGTGAAGTTGAATAGCTTTGCGATTTTGAATTTTAATTGTAACGAAATGGAAGAGCTGAATATGTATGACAACGCTATTGACAAGTGGACGGGGGTTTTATAGAGTTCGAGCTTATAATAATTTAATATTAAGCTTTACTTTGATTACACATATGAATAAATTAAATTTTATATTATGCTTACAATTCTTTTATTGCAAGGTAGCAACACTGTAGCTCTGAGCTAATTGCATATATTTACAACTTAGATAAAGTAGCTTGCAAGATGGCTCTGAGCTAATTGTACATTTTTACAACTTAGATAAAGATAATAAAGATAAAGATCGCAATTTATAATTTCAGAAAGTAGTTTGCAACTATTGCTAGTTAGCTTTGAAATACTTAATTTAAGTATGACTTTCGTGATTATCAAAAACGCTTTTGACCACAAATCGTGAGTGACAAATTCGTGCGGTGTGAACGTAATTACTTTCATGTAGTCGCCACACACTTCTTGGATAGTACACTCAGAGTATTGGGCAGCAGTTGCCAGACGCACATATACAGTCGCATTAATCTTGTAATTAATTAAACCAAAGTCCAACCATAAGCACAAAAACTGACTACTTAAGCCATTTTGTCTCGAAAGCTAACACATGGCCCATGCACACACACACACGCATACGCACACTCACACATGCAGTTGGCCAGTCAACTAACTGGCATATGGCTGCGTGTGGGGCATTAACATTGGCCACACACGCGGCGCATTTACTGAGTGACAAGCCGTTGCCCCACACGCCTCGCCCTCGCGACGCTCGCGCAAACTTACCAAAAACGAAATGAAACATTTACCGAGCGGAAACGGAAACAGCGGCCTGAGTGCGTATGTGTGTGTTTGTGTGTCTGTTGTGTATATGTCATGCTCGTAAAACGTAATGGCGAGGGCCGTCGTCCGGCCAGAGCACATGGCAGTTATCAGGGGAATGCAACTACACAATTTATTTTGTTTTGTGCGCTTTATTCGAGCCTCAGCCACCTGTTGTTATTGTAGTTGTAGTTGTTGTTTATGTTTTTGGTGTTGTTATTGTTATACACGAAAGGCTAATGAAGAACTAATTAGGGAACAGTACTAAAAACAAGTCAATTTGCATACCTTCTTCATTATGTAGAATTTGATACTTGTTCAAACGGAAGATTTATAAACAAAACAAGATATCCAACGTAAATTTACTCAACTTAAAGCTTATAAGTGATTTTAAAGCTCGCAGAAACAATGAATTTCACGAACAGTGTTTAGTGCTATACAAAAGTATTTTCAACCAAGTAGCCATAATACAAAAATATATTAGACCGAGCTACAGTACAGTTGTATAATTTTAAATTATATTTTAATATTTAGTCAGTAATTTAATAGTTTTGAGTATTATATAACACTTATTTGCGTTCGAAAGGCGGAAAGGCGGAAGCTAAAAACTTTAAAGTTTGAATCACTTTGCCACAAAAATAGTAAGAAAAAAAAAATCAATTTGACTACTATGCTATTTATTTTAACTATTTGAGTAATCACAACACAAAAATTTAAAAAAATACTATTTTAAGCATTATACAACACTATAACAAAGATTAATGTAGAATTAAAATTGTGAATAATTTAGTTCCTAGAATAAAGCAATATTTCACATGCTTTAAAAACTTACTGAAACAATAACTGGGAACAAATAGTGTTGATTACTACTTAAAAATAATTTTCTAAAGTGTCAGATATCAGTATTATGTAATTTCAGAGTTTCTAGAAGAAATATAATGTCAGCTTCCAGCAATATTTAGTTAGCTTAGATAAATATTTTGATACTATTGAGCATTAATTTCGTAAAGCTATACATCTAAAATGCCTGTGAGAATAATTACTTTGAAAAATACAATTTTGATTATATATACAACTGTAATTTTATAGAAAATCCTTATAGATTGTCCATAATTTAGAGTATCCATAATGTGCTTAAGAGTGATTTTACATTTTCTCTTTTTGTCTAATATGAAATGCGCCAGCTTTGCGGGAAGAGCTATAAATCATACGAAATACCCAATTTAGCTGGCTCGTTTTTAAATTCGGTAGAGCCTCATATAACAATTTCGACTGCGATATAATATTCATTTTTATAGAAACTCCTTATAGAGGTCTTGAATTAAATGTATCAACATTTGCTTTCATGTGCTTTTAAAGCTGCGAGAAATATTTATTCGACTTGCACAAATATTAACTAGACAAATGAGTAATTTTTGAGTGCTATACAACAATTGATGAGGTTCCACTTTAGATATTTTATTTCGTTTGCAAAATCTTGTGGAAATGATAGTTTTAATAAAAATAAACAATTTCTGTTCATCTGCAATAATTATAATTATAGAGTCTGTATAAACTGTCAAAGGCTAGAATTATCTGTCAATTTCCAAGTAAACATAAACAGTTGCCTTCAAAGATCGCAGATATCACTCATTACAGTCTGATCCAGCTTTGTTTTTACACAATATTATTAACAGACGCTTAATCGCTAAATGAATGCTTTAAGATTTTAGACTTGTAAAAGCCCTGTTAAAGTAAATTTTAATAATACAAAATTTTAAGACTTATTTCAGCTTAAAGTTTGCCATTAAAAGATTTTTTTTATCTATGTTAAGACTTCGCTGTATATCCTGTAGCGCTATCATTTACCGATTTATTGTAGTTAACAGTAAACAAAATGGCAACCTTTGGCATCGTTTTTTTTATGGTAATGACAATAACAAAGGCTACAACAACAATAACAACACTTTACATGTCCATGTTCACCGTTGAACTTCATTTGCATATGTCTCTTATTTCTTTTTTATTTTCTTTTTTTTTTTTGGTTTCATTTTATCGGACTATCTTCATGCACAGATTTTTACTGGCCGCCTACAGCACGAGCGACACGCCTCTGATGCTGTCCGCCCCCAATTTTTATTTACCTTGCTGTTCCTTTTACTTAACATGCAACATGTAAAATGCATTCGAGTTGAATCCGTAACGCCCACTAGCAGAAGGGTATTTAAAAATTTGAGAGACACTTTTAAATATTTATTTTTAGTTGGGTGTGATACAGTTTTGAGTACTGTGTCATTTATTATGAGAGCTTCTTTAATTTATTTGCAGAAATAACATAAATGTCATAATTGTCACGAAAGTGTTAAAAGCAAATTTATAATAATGAATAAAAGTTATAAAGAGTTTATTTAATGGGAAAATGTCATTTTTATATAGGTAATTTAATTTTTAAATAAATGTTCCTGAAAAGGAGACTGTTGATGTGATTTTAATCAAATTTAGTACAAATTAAGGAGCACAAAGCTTGAATTTTCAAGCTTGAAGTACTCTGAAATTGGTTCATAGGTGAGACGGATTCGCTTTGGCTAGGTAGAATATATATGTAATCTTTCATCAAGTTAGCTTAACAGTAAGAGACTGGTTTGATTAGGTTGATTTATCTTATATAAAAATATATAAACATTTTATAGGGTCTAAGATGCCATAGGTTTGATACATTCCATTTGCAAAACCCTCGTATTAATAACTTTTTCAATTATCATTAAGTTAGCTGGCAGGATGAGTACTAAAAATGTAACTAAAGACTAAGAAACTGCCTTGAAGTTTATTAATATTATTATGAATGCATTAATTTTTTAACTATATCCCGAGGCTATTTCTTAAGTCAAGTAAAACTCTCTTCTTCAGTTATTTAACCAGATGTTACGCCTTTTCCAGCAGCCACGCCCCATGCGTTTCATTGTTTCGATGATCCATTGAAATCAATTGCAGTTGCACGTCCATCATCATATTTTGCTGTCGGAAATTAACACACTTTCCGTTTCCGCTACAGCACGCACACACACACACACACGCACGCACACACTGATATTATTTATTCATATTGCCAGCCCTGTCCTTGCGCCATTTTTCTTACCTCTGTGCGACGCACGGTGGTTTTTCTTTGTATTTTTTTTTTTTTTTTGGTTTCTGCTTCTTTTTTTGCCGCTACGAAAATGTGCTAAATAAAAATTAATGACTGCCGGAAGCGAATTGTAATCAACGGCCGAAACGGTCAGCGACCATGGACGCGCGTCGACCAATAAAAATACAACAACAACAACAATGGCAAACAAAAAATGCCAATGTTCATGGCCAAAAGTCTGGGAATAAATTGTGTTGCCTTTACTTTTATTTGCACTCATTTCCGGCGGCCATTTTTGATGTGTGTATGCGTGTGTGCGTGAGTGTGTGTCAATAAATTTGCGCCTTTACTTGCCGCAACTTATAAAATTTTAACTCTCTGGCCGAGTTCTATATTTAGCACCAGCTTTCAAATAATCAATCAAATTTAACAAATCGATTCGGAGCGGTAGAGATTATGACATCAGCAACAGCAGCGGGAGCAGGAGCAGCAACAGCTGCAACTGACAGCCATTTTGTTGCTTCAACTACCTGGCTAAGCAACAGATTGAGTACAGCTTCCTCTCTATTCTTTTTCCTCTAACCTGACTGCTATTCAAGCGTGCCCTGTTGAGGCTTCTGCTCTGATGCTGACGCAATGTGCTGTCTATTGTTCTCGAGGCTATTGCAAATTCTTAGGCGAGCTGTGCTCTGTCAGCCAGTTGAACTAAATTGGATGTGTCCAGCGATTGCTTTACTGAGAATTTGTGCAAAGTTCTAAAGATAGCTAAAAATTCACATGTATTCAGCTCAAGGTTTCAAGTAGAATATACTTGATAGGTCAGAATTTGAGCGAATAATAATCATACCATGATAACCCACGAAACATGTAAGCTCTAGCAGGGCGTATTATAAGTCTGTGACGAAATGTGAAGACAACAACTTTAAGCCCTTGAAGAATACCTTTAATTTTTGTTGAGTACCAACAGACTAGTTTTTTAAGCCAGGTCTATTCGACTGTAGGCAATGCAAACTGGTCTCTCAGTTGTAAAACAACCTCAATGAAAATCGACTGCAATCGGTATATATGTAAGAGTCAGTCAGATCGGATCCTAAGGCTTTTACAAGAATTATGTGGGTTGAAAATTATGTTTTTGAATAAAAATTTCTTGATATTTTTTTCATATCCCAAGCTAACTTTAAGTTTGCGAGTTTTTGTCTGTCTTTAGCAAACTTCCCTAATTCCAGGTTAATATATTACACATATATCAAAAAGCTCTCACAGAACTGATCAGTCATCAATTTTTTTTTCAATTGATTATTTATTTAATATTTGTTACCCCAAAGATAATCGCTTCAACTATTATTAAAATAATATAAAAAAATTGACGATAAAAAACAAACGACAACGTTTTGGTTTCTAGATTCATTCTTCTCTAATCTGAATACATATATGTGCATATCTTTTATTATTCTAAACTATTCAGCACATCTTATTTACGGTAAATTTGCCACAGCTGAAGCACTGTTGTTTCCATTAGCACAAATCCCCGCCAGGTGAGCTGCGCAACACGTGGCTACATTTTGTCTAAGCCCAAACACGCAACATATTTTTATTATGCATATCCGGAAGAAAAAAAAACAATATGAGGATTTGCGAATATGCGACGAACAAAAAGTCTACTGAAGCTGTTGCACGTGGTGCGTTTATATATATAAAATATATATATATGTAAGTTTTGGGTTAAAGTCAACTCAATCCGCGCTTCAAGCGAAAACATTTTCAGCACAAAAACAATATATACGCTGTTAGCAACTGGAGCAAAATGTTTTCATTGTATAGAGCTCTTCGTAGTGTTGCATAATGTGCTGAAAGATTTTCAAGTGTTGGGATTGAAGGATTGTGTTTAGTCTTAAATGCGAAAAGCTGCGTGCGCCTTAAATAAATTTAAGATTTCTAACAAGTTGGGTAAGAGTGAGTTTTTCTTTTAAAGAACGAATATTTTAGCTATTTGCACTAAGTGTAGAAATATGTAAAAATATGGCTAGATCCACTAAAACATGCGAGCCGGGGAAAATAAGGGCAACTTATGGTACGTATGTACAAGATATTTCTTAGATTAAAGTACGTACAAAAATCATTGGCCACATTTCCGGACTAGTATATAGACCTGAATATATACTTTTCTCACTTTTTAAACGCAGTTCGTATTGAATTTGGTTTTTCTATTCAAATATATTTTTGTATATTAATTACATATCAGGTCAACTTTTTAATTACCTTACGCTGCCCTGCACAAACAATGCATGAAGCATGACGGAAATGAAATTTAAATATATTTGACCATGTCAACACTTTTGGCAATGGCTTTATCCCACTGCCACGCCCCCCAATCACAGGCAGAAAGCAATCAACAAATATCAACAACTTTTGCTCATTCTCGTGTCCGCAAACAAAAAGCGCAAACCAACTGTGAAAAATGGAACCATGACAGCGCAGAGTGGGACAGAATAGCGCAGCTCGCAGCTCGCAGCTCAAAGGCCGGCTTTACACAATTTTGACTACACCCTATACTTGACTCTTGCCGCCCCTCCACCCACAGCGAGCATTTGCCACCCAACTGTGTCACTTGACGCAGCAAACCATGAATATTTTAGTAAACGTCGCGCTTTGACTTTGAACCAGCGCCCAGCACTTGGACACCTACACGGCAGCAGGTTGGGGCGGGGTTGTGCAAGGGTTACGCAGCTCGTCCTCCACAATTTACGCTATTTTCGAAAAAAGTTTGGGTTTATTTTTTATTTTGTTTTTTGGCGCTGCCCAGGCGCAGATTTTAGTTTTCAGTTTTTCGAAAAATGTGCAAAGTTTGCGGATGTGTCGACAAGGTCTACGGTGTGGTGTGATGCGGGTCGAGGTGGGCGTGCGGGGGCGTGGCATGGCATTTGAATTACGTTATTGCCTAGAAGTATGCTTTAGTGTTTTGCGGTTGAAAAAGTTTCAATTGCGTGGGTCGACAACGTCTACGACGGCTACGACGGCTTCTCGCCGCACCGTCCTTAGCTGCGTTCGCACATTTTATTAAATAAATTGCAGCGGGACATCCTCTCGTTGTCGTCACTTTGTTATGCAAAAAATCCCAAAAGGGTTCCACCAACCCCTACCCCTACCCTTACCGCAACCCCAACCAACTACTTCAGCCTACCCCTAACAATTCCCAAGTGCTGAAGTGTAAAAAACCAAACAAACAAATTGAGAGTTTTTCATGCATGCATTGAGTTTGTTTTATAATTTGAATATGCAACTGAATGCCTGATTGGGGAGTGCGAAATATGATTAATAAATGAACGGCAACTGTATTGAAATTGAAAAGCTAAAGGCTGCGGAAAGTTGATATGATGCAAAATGAAATTGTGCAAGCCGCAATATAATATAACATATAAGGTGGCTAGCCACAAAACTTTTGTTTGTTGTTTGATGCGTTGTAATTCCCAACGTGTTTAAGCTTCAAACGACTAACAAAGTTGGCTGCATACCAGCGATCATTAACAAAATTTTGCGAATATAAACCGGCTTTTATTTTGTAAATAGTTAACAGGCAAGCTGCTTATTTATAAATTTTATAAAAGGTGAGCCACTTATTATTATTTTGACAGCTTTAATAGTGCAAGTATGAAAATATGGCTCCATATCAAATATGTTTTGACGTTCAGCATTCGAATATGCATTCTAAAGACCTTTAAATTTCAGTAAAATGGGAAGCCTTAATTTCCTTAATGTCATTTCGAACAAACCTATTTTATTTATCCTAGATACATAATTGTCATAATATTTAAAAAGCACTTTTAAATGCGATTTTTCTCATATCACAATTTGTGTGCTTCATAAAAGCATTTAAATCAGATGGCAAACATAAACCAATGCTCAATTTTCTCTCAATTTTCGTTTTATAATGGACTCAACAAAGCCCCACTTCAAATATCACATACGTAACATATGTTTTTTTGTTTTTGGGGAATCTTTTCATTTGATTTCATTGTTTTTGTGGGGCAGAGAAAGAACAAACAAAACAGAAGTAAACTAGACAACCTTATCCATGAAAGGCAGCTAAACAATTCAATTACACAAAATAAAACAACTACAACAACAACAACAACAACAACAACTAGTTCAAGTCTAAATTGGCAAACAAAGCAAACAAAATGAAAATGAAAACAAAACACGCAGACTGAGAGAAAGAGAGGAAAGCTGAAAATTATCTGAGCATTTCGTGCAAATGGAAGCAGAAAATTCATTTTTGCCGCAGTCAGCTGGTATTCTTTTTTTTTTTCTATCTAGGCCTCAGAGGAGCCCAGCACTATCTCTGTAGCCGCATACCATGCTGCCTGCATTTAACTAATTACAATAATTAATTAGGACTAACAACTGAAGTCGGCAAGCGGAATGCAACCAAGGCAACAAAATGTTGCTAAACGAAATGTACTGTTGCAAGCGGCCCGACACGCACACACATGTCTGCCAACTAAAATCCAGGCGATAATCCCAGTTCATATAAGTTTACATTTGGGCTTATGCGAAATGCTGTTAATGGGTTAACGCCGTGTTAAAGAGCGGCAAATAATTTCGAAACATTTTTCTTTTTTTTTTTGTTTGTCTTGTAAATGCAAATTTTCATTATTTCATGATTCCAACATAAATTTGATTAATCAAGTCGTGAACTTCGACTTACATTTAGAAGAGCAAAGGAGGGATATATATATGTATATACTTAATTATTCTAAAAAAAAATTAAGGAAAATAAAAATAATAAGTTGTAGTTAAATTATCTGAATATCGCTGGAGCGTTGCCACCGTTTTATTATATTGCTCATACGTAAGCTCTGTAACTGAATCACAAGTATAGCCATATTTGTGCATGCGCAGCGTTGCCACAAATTCTAAATGTTTTTGACATGAACTTTAGTAAATTTCTAGCAATTTAGCCAATCGACAAAATGATCCTGGCCGCTGTCAAGAATTTTACCTTAAATTCTAATACTTAAATATTTTAATGTAATGTAACAAGATTAACTCTTTTTAATTGATTTAAATACAACAATATTAAGAGTAAGAATATAATGCAACACGAATTAAGTTACTTGAATTCAGCACAAGATTAAAATATTTTTCGTAAAAGAATTTGTTTGGTCGGACAAACTTACACAGGAGTAAATAAAAATATTTACGAAATGCAAGCTAGCAGCTTTAAGCATACCAATACTTTATTCAATGCCACAGAGATGTTTTTTTTTTTTAACAAGCAAAAGAAATCAAGGCAATTGCATATAAAATGTAAAGCATAGCGAAGTAGTTGAGAAATAACATAAAACATCAGTAAACAATCTGCATTCTGAGACGCAGACGCAGACTGGAACAGGGCTACGGACAAAGACATAGACAATGAATAAAGCATTGCCAAAGGATATGCCAAGGCAGAGTCACGAATGGGTGCGTGTAAGTGACAGTGAGTGTGTGCGTGTTTGTGTGTGTGAATGTGTTTGTGTGTGAAATCTTATCCTAAACACATGAGTGCGCCAGGGAGAATCGAAGTCAGAGTAGCTGCAAAAATCTGCACTGATAAATAATAAATATCCGACATCAGCAGCGTGTGGAATCTCTCGTAGCATAGACAACTAAACTTTGATATATGTCTCTCTTTCTATATATACGTGTAAAATATATATTGGAATTTGCATGGCATGCTTAAATCTAAAGAACTTTAACATGTTTGATAATGAACTTTAATATTGCAAAAAGCGAGCCACATTATATGTATATATATGGTGGTATATGGCAAATCTGGCATGTCTTTTCGCAGCATTAATAGCATTTTTGTGTTTGCTTTGTGGGCTGCGCAGTAATGTCGATAGGCAAGGCGACAAAACTGAAACGACACAAGTTTTGCTTATAGCCATGTCGAAGACATGCCAAAAGTCCTGCCGCGGCATCTTATGATACCCTATAAGTGTTGAAAATATTTAAAGGTGTATAATGAAATTGTTCAAATGTATGTAACTGGCAGCTGAGGGCATTTTTCATCCGTTTAGTTTAGGTATATATATTCTTGATCAGCAGGAATTGCCGAAAAAACCCAATTAGTTTTATTTTTATTGTTATTATAATTATTATTTCTTTTTATTATTATTATTTATTTATTATTAATTATTTATTATTAATATTATTATAAAAATTTTATATCTTTTATTTTATTAATATTTATTTCATATTTGAACGATAGCCTTTCTTAGCTTTACGTAATCGAAAAATATCGGCTATAAGCACCGATCTTTTAAGCTTAACTCACAGATTATAATATCAAGATACCCAGAATTTACCATGGTGATTCTCGTATAGAATACATAGATCAAACATTTTTCAATTCTGAGATACCAGCCTCCATTCTTGATGATTATGGGGTGTACATACACTTAAAACCAACGATCGGAAAACATACACAAAAGTAATTAAAGAATTATTTTTTCTAATTGTGAAGGGAAGACGAAGCTTCCTGCTGCGTAAAGTGCACAGATATATATTGCATGTTTTTGGTTAGGTAAAGTATATAAAGTATGTAAATATTAAGAACTTCGTATTTAAGCGTTATCAAAATTCGGCCATGTCAAGATATCTTTATCTAAGAACAAAAAAACTGATTTACAAATTTTGTTTAATTGTATAATTCACATACACACAACAAAAATAGATAACTTTATCAAAAATGCGACCTTGTAATGGACACGATAGATATGAATATTTAAAAAAAAAATCAAAGTATTTCGAAAAAATATTAAGATTTTGTACTCATATGTAAAAGAAACGTTGGAATTTTATGCCAAGTTTTTCTCAAAGGGTAACTATCAGTCGGGCACGATCGACTAGAGCAGTTTTGCTTGTTATTATTATTGTTGCAATGCGAGAGTTGTTATTGTTGGCGTCTTGTTTGGACACAAAGCAGCAAAGCTGGCCAAAAACTTTTCGCTGCGCTCAACTTTTTGCACCAATGCATGTTGCGCAGCACGCATAGCGAATCCTTTTCGGTATGTGCATGTGTATGTATGCGTATGTTTGTATTTCACTGCAGGACATGTGCATAATGTGAGCAGCAGAGAGCGTGGCTACAGTCTGTCCAGCTCAGAGACCACAGCCTGCTGGGTCCCAGTTTTGGCCAGCAGCGAGCGTCCTTTATGCCTTTTGCTTATAATTAAGCCTCGTCCTGAACAGCAGCCGCCTCGTGGTTGGCATTAAGTGTTGGCATGTGGTTTTGCTGTTGTTGTTGTTGTTATTGTTGTTGTTGTTATTGTTGTTGTTGTTGTTGTTATTGTTGTTGTTGCTTTTGTTGGCCAGTTTGTGTTGCAGTTTTTTTCAGCTTAATTTGCACAATTAACGTTGCAATAAACTTTATGCGCAAACATTTAGGGGATTGTAACGTGACCAAGTGGCCGCAGAAGCAGCATTTAAAGTTTATTAGGCATTGAGAGCGTTATTAATTATATTTATTTAGAGAGCGCTTACTAAGGTAAAATTCTAAATTGTTTCTTTTAAACGACAAGTAATATATGCTAAAATATACCTTTATTTCCGTTCTGAATATAAAAGCTGCATAGTTGTGAGTGCATTTAGGAATGTTAATTAATATTGCTTTTATAAGCGTGTATCAGAAATAAAAATATAGACAAGATACTTTGCATAAATTATAGGAAGAACCGGCATTATCGGATCACTATATATAAAGCTATCGTAAGATTGGTCAAAAATGGAGTTATTGCATGAATAACTTTTTGTTTTTCAACCTACCCTCAATAGAAAATATTGTTCGTATATTAAGCTTTTGTAATTGAAAAACAACTATTTCCACAACTTTAAGCCAGATAAATACAAGAGGGTTTTAATTGAAGATGTCCGACTTGAATATACTCTTCATACTTATCAGCTCTAAGTAGCCGTACACTCACACATATACGTCCAACTAAACAAATGCACACTCGACCAATTCACAGCAAACCCACACTAAGGTTAACTTATAGCTTTATACTTCTAAATTTTTTAGAGCAATACAAATAATAGGCTTTTAAGATGGTATTGACCGGGAGATGGTACCATATGCCAAAACTTAAGATTATACATAATGAAAAACTTTTATTTTTCACAAACTGACGCGGTTATTCAAAGAGTGAATAATTTGTAAGCTGTGCATGCTATACGAAAGGCTGCATACCATATTTTGGCTCATATAATACCCGACATATATTAAAATAAACGGGACTACAAATCAATATTTATCGTTTATCAGGTAAACAAAAAGACTTTTTGATATGAATAAAAAACGTATGACAATTTGATGCGATTTTGACTACTGTCTGGGATCGTCGCCTTTATGCAGATAAGCGCGATTATCTCTTGATGCTGTTTATCAATATAAATACTTCATGGGCTCAGATATGTCTACTGTTATGCGTTCAACGTGTCGTAACATAAATATAGCACCCACTGTAAGGGTATAAAAGCGGCTAAATAATAGAATTGTGACGAGATAGCTTGTCATGCTAGAGCTTTATGGAAGAAGAACAAGAGAACATAAAGCCAGTAGCTTATTATGGCTCATTTCACAAAAATTGTGGCACAAAAAAGGGCCAACGGATAATCAGAGAAGCCAAAGCAACGAGCCATGCAGCGCACACACATACGCACACACACATACGCACACACACATACGCACACACACATACAATAACACACATGTGATTAAATGGCTCTATTGTTTCCGGCTTATGTCGAAGGCGGCTTCTCAACTGCTTTCAGCGCTTTGTATGGCAATTTATTTGAGCTTGACCAATAAATTGATTTTTGATTAATTAAAATATTTATTTTGCTTGGGCAATTAAATGATCAACGAAATTTATGTGAGGCCCCATAGCCGCAGGAGATGCGTTAAATGTGCATTTAAGTTGTACCGGAATTACTCATACGCCGCGTGGGCAAGCCATAAAAGGGTGAGAGAGTGAGCTGAGCTGGGTTGTAAGGGGCTATGTGGGGCGTATTAATAAATTTCCAAGTGTTTGAATTCCCGTACATGGTTTATTTTATGGCTGCCTCAGCTTACCACGCACATGTGTGCGCAAGGATATCTGGCGGTAAGATATTGTCCTGCCGTGCGTGCGGCCATAAAACACTCGAGAGTTATGTCCTGGTCGCCTGGTCACACAGCTAGCACTCGCTGCTCAATGCTAAATGCATTGGTATGCGTTGCGTAACGAAAAACAATTAGCTGCGGCAAAAATAAAAATGGCCGGAAACGGGTCGCTGCTTTGTTGTGTGTTCGAGTATGTAAGTACGTGTGTGTGTGTGCAAAAGTTTTATATGGCTTGTTTTCGTGTTCCTGTTTGTCTCCCTAGCCCTCCCTCTCTCTCTTTCTCTCTCTCCGGGCCTTATCACTTTTATACTTTGTTAGCCAGCTGCCCCCGTTGAGTGATTGGAGCTTGGCAATTGAGTCTACATGTCCTGCATAACGACGCCAACAATGTACCAGGAGACACGTTTCTCATATGAATTGTGTGTGTGTGCTTTACTTTGGCCAGACTCAATTAATTGAAGTTTTATTGGCTGATTGAATTCGGTGTGTTATGAGTGTGTGTGTGCGTGGGTGTGTGTTCTCCACTACAACAATTGGCCCATAATAAAAGTGGATTTCATACGAATCAAATTGATTGATTGTTAACGTGCTTGAGAAAAGTTAGCAAAATGCGCTAGTTATGAAAACGTTTTTTTTTTTGTAAATGATCCTTGACAACAACATAAAGTAAATAAATTAAATGACAGTAGAATAACGAAGGAGTTTTATAAGCAATCAAAACATATTTAATTATGTTTCATTATTGCTCAGTTGTAAAAATAATTAACTAAAATTATCAGTTTAATTACCAGTGCAATTGCCTTGGTTAATAAATAAAATAATAATAAACATAATAACGATAATAATAATCATAATCATAATAATAATAATAATAATAATAATAATAATAATAATAATAATAATAATAATAATAATAATAATAATAAATATAATCATAACATTAAAACGTAATGGTAATCGTAATCATAATAATAATCATAATCATAGTCATAATCATAATCATATAATCATACTAGCGGGTATAACCCGGCCTTGCCCGTGGCACGTATGTTATAAAATCAATGCTCTCAAACAAATTTTAAATGATTTTGAAACTGATTGGACGGTAAACAAATAACTTTCATACAAACGTTTTCCGCCAATTTACCACTGTTGCGAGTGGAATTTCCCAAATCGTTGAAACACGTATTCATTACATTCTTAGGTAGAGCTTTGAAAATAAGTTTGAAGCAAATCGGACACAATTTAAAACTTCGCACAAAAAATCATTGAGTCGCATTCCAGCCGAAAAAGTTTGGATTCTGCGAAAAGTGTGAAACACGTATCAAATGATTTTTCATATAGATCTCTGGAAATGAATTTGAGCGCGAAACGTCACCCACCAAATCTTTGACCTCCATTTCCACCAAGGAGGAAACACCCCTCAAATCAATTTGAACAAAGATCTTTGAAAATAAGTTTGAGGCCGATCGAATGGTAAACAAAAAAGTTACATACAAACGTTTTTCGCGATTTTTCCACACTTGCGGGTGGAATTTCCCGAAACCCCGTCTTAACGTGCACCTACATCACATAAGGTAGCTGCAGTGAAAATTTCAGCTTCCTAGCTCTTCCGGTTTGGGCTGTGCGTTGATCACCAATCAGTCAGTCAGTCAGGACAAACAGTTTTATATATAGAGATAATCATATAATCATATAATCATATAATCATATAATCATATAATCATATAATCATATAATCATATAATCATATAATCATATAATCATATAATCATATAATCATATAATCATATAATCATATAATCATATAATCATATAATCATATAATCATATAATCATATAATCATATAATCATATAATCATATAATCATATAATCATATAATCATATAATCATATAATCATATAATCATATAATCATATAATCATATAATCATATAATCATATAATCATATAATCATATAATCATATAATCATATAATCATATAATCATATTATCATATTATCATATTATCATATAATCATATTATCATATTATCATATTATCATATTATCATATTATCATATTATCATATTATCATATTATCATATTATCATATAATCATATAATCATATAATCATATAATCATATAATCATATAATCATATAATCATATAATCATATAATCATATAATCATATAATCATATAATCATATAATCATATAATCATATAATCATATAATCATATAATCATATAATCATTATCATTATCATAATACACAGACATGACTTAAGAAAGTAATAAAATCTATATATAATTAACCAATTTCAAAATTTTTCTTTTACTATAAACCTAACCTGATACTGAACTATTTCAGTTATATGTTATGTATTATCTGAGAGTCCAGAGTAATATTTACAAAAAAAACTCGAATATACATAATCACAATTTGCCTTAAATATTATGTTGAATTGTTACATTTCAAATTGGGCAAGATATTACAAACCAAGGCTCGAAACAAGACCTGGATTCAAGGATATGAAAAAAAAACTGGTTCACGTACTGGGACTAAAAGTGAAGTCATTGGATCAAATCTTGAAGACCACCAAGATTTTGTTTTTGTTTTACAATAATTGTATTTAAATAGAAAATTACTTTAAATCTAATTCTTGGTGAAATCAAAATTTAAAGTCAGAGAATAATAATCATTTTATAATATTCATAAGTCAGGCAGTTGCACACATATTAAAGATTTATCTTTCGATTCTATAACTAAAATAGTATTTAATTTATATATCATTTTGTGGCATTTTGTGAGCTTGTTAATGTGTGCACATCAAGAGATCAGCCAAGCACAGCTGCATGTCACATATATCATATTTAACGAGTTGAGTTTTTCCCTTTTTATTGCTCGCTGCCCATCTTTCTCTATTTAATTTCCTGTGAACATATAGATGCCACACAGCATGACAAGCAGAAGTAGCTAGCAATGGCCATAATATAGTAAATTCCTAACTAAGTAATCCTTTAATGCCTTTTAGCTGTTCCTGTTCGCCTGCTGCTCCTGTTACTGCTGCTGCTGTTGGTGCTGCGTTTGCAGCATCTCAAATAACTTATTTACTTTATAGGTAAGGCAAAGTAAACCAATACCAAAGCTATTTTAGTCGCTTACCTTGCCAGCAATTCTTTTGGCTTGGCCAACAACGACCCAAACGACGCCGCTTGCCCCCAACCCCACTTCGAGCTGACTTTAATCAGTGGCATTCTTCGATGCGAATCCTGCATCGTCCTGCACTCAATTCGTTTTCTTTATTTTCCGTCCAAGCGGAAGTCATGTGTGCCGGTTGCACATCCTTTATGCGCTCAAAAGGAGCAGCAGCATTGCCAGAACGCCGCTTACACATATTTAAACCATACCAGACATACACACAGGCATTTCGCAACTTAATACATATATATAAATATATATAGATATCTATCTGTAGGGATAATCGCTTTACAATCAGACAGGAAGCTATTGTAAGCATGATTGTTTCCGCGAAACGTGTTTGCTGCTGCAAATATTCTACGAAATAGCTTCAGAAATGAGATACAATTGAAGCAAATCAATTTTCATCGAGATGAGCTTAAAACTATTTTTTGTTGGTGTAAGTTGGGTATTTGGGTAACTGGGCATTTTCCATGTAAATGTTGGTTATCAACGACGAAAATATAGTCAAATTATTTTATTTGAATGCACTGACAGCTTGTCTAAATTGTCAACACGACTACAAGACGTCTTTATCATACTAACTTACTCTTGAATTTACTATCTCTTATAAATGATCTATTTATTAATAAACAGGCATATCCTCTATCCTAACAATTCCTTTTTATAAATATTAAGTGCAAATACATAATTATAGAGCAATTCGTACAAGAAATATATAACTTCAGGTTTTTTAATTTAATTATCCTTGATCTCGATTGTAAAACGAAATCGCACAATAATGCGATCTTAACCAAAAGGAACGGACCCCATATATACAAAATAATTCATTCGGAAGATAGTAATTGCAATCTCAAGGCCTACATTTTTTTTTTATCGCCGTGTCCTCAATTATCATTTTCTTCAAGACCTTTAATCAGTTTTAAACAAGTTCTATAAGCAGCTTGGAGATTTTTTCTAGAGCTTTGAGAAAATCGCAAACCTTTCACAAGTAGCAGAGTGGAGCTTTAATACATGCTCAAGCTTTTTACAAGCTTCTTGGGTTATTTCTAGCTTTAATAATGAAAGACCTTTTTAGAGGCTTCAAGTTTGGAGCTTTTAGACAAGCTCGAGCTTTTCACAAGTTTTCTGAATAGTTTCGAGCTTTAAGAAACATGCGTGCTCTTCCCAAATTATAAAAACTATTCAGTTCTCCTACAGTTTCCTTTTGGTTCATTTTAAGATTAATCCAAATATAAAACCTAACTTGTTCAATTACTATGTAACCTTAAAAACATTCAGTATTAACACACCTTACCGTACTTTGACCTAAGACACAAAATTTCAGCTTAAGGCCAACCACTCCACAGGCCAATTTCGTGAGCCATGTAAACGGGCAGTCTGGCAAAAGTGCGCAGCAGAGGGCAGACCACAAATAAATTACCCTGGCACGTTGAAGATTTGTTAATAAAGATAAATTTACTTATCGTTTATCTTGATTATGCAAAATGCCTAAGTGAAAATTCAAAGAACAGGCGAATTGCCATAGGCTGTTACCCGCGCCCAACCACCGCTTGTCGGCTGAAAAGCAGCTGCGCCTAAAACTTTTCCATTTCCTTACCACATGCCACGGTCCGTTTGTTTCATTTGTGTAGAAGCGGGTACAAGAGTGCGGTGCATGAATAAACATAATACATATTTCAATGTTTTATAATGAATTAAATAAATTGTCGGTCGATCTTGAGCGGCGGCCAAAAAAGAGGACATTCTTGAACTTGGCTGCTGGCCTGCAAAGAAAAGCCAACAATGTTTGCCAAGAGCGGAACGAGTCTATTGGGTCGCAAAAGGGCACGAGTCTAAAGAGTCTAGAAACGGACTCGAACTGGCGCCCGACACTGACTTTGTTGGCCAGCAAGGCGCCCAGTGTACAGCTGCTGATTAAGTCCTTAGTCCTTTTTACAGTTTCATTTAGGTAGATTTATGCCCAGTTCTGTTGTACAGTGGACAATAAACGGATTTGAGCTGTCGACTGATTAAATATGCTCAAAACACCTAATTTTCAGACACTGGTCGTGTTTTTTTTATTCAAATGGATATTCAGTAAATTCAAAATGGTGTCGATTTCCTATCTTATTAACAAAATTAACTATACTCTTCCCTCATATTATCTCTTATGTTTTCCATCACATTCATCTTTAATAAAATTTTCTAATAATATTTAGTCCTGTAAATCTGAGGGGCCCGCATTCACAAATTCCCTTTTGGTCAAGCCGTCAGCAACTGTTTAAGGAAGACACATTTCCACAGTGCCCACAAATTTCCCTAGAAAAACAACAATTTCAAAATAATTTACACTTCTCTGGTCACAATGAACAACAACAAAAAAAAAAAAGGAAAGAGAAGAGAAAAAGAAAAACTGTTTATACATTTATTATGCAATTTTATGGCCAAAACCAAGTGCAAATAGTTTGCGGACTTTCGGGCTAAGGATATGTAGCCAAGAGAGGGTGCACGGCGGCCAGGCGGAGACCCCAAAACCAACATCTCAATCAACAGAAACTGGACAGAGCAAAGTTCAGCTAACGATTAAGATGTGTGTGCGAGTGTGTGTGCGAGTGTGTGTGCGGGTGTATGTGCTGGTCATTTAGGAGCTGTAGTTCTTTTGAGTTGTTTTAGAATAAGCATGTTTTGGGCTGGGGTTTGTCTTGGTGAACGGACACACTTTAAAATTTGTTGTCGACTGTGTTGGCAAAGGTTTTTATTTATTGGCATATAAACCACAAATGGCAAACATGCCAAGATGCCAACGCACCCACAATAGTCCCACGGTTAGGAAAAGTTTGAGAGAGGGAGGGAGAGGGATGGGCATACACACACATAAATATTTCATGTCCTGACTTTCAATTTCTACTTGGCCTGCCATTCCTTGGACTTTTGTTTCGTTGCCTTTCCATTCGATTTGTTTGTTTGTTTCGAATGAAAAACCACTTGATTTCGAAATGTTTTATTTATGTGCACGATTATTATTTTGGATTGTTCGTATAGTATAAACTTGCCCCCAAACTCTCTTCTATACACACTCTCACCTAAAGGCATTTTATCATAATCCCAAGTCCTGTTCCTGTCTGTGGTCGTGTTTGGCTCATTGGTTTCGTTTTGATGCGGGTTCATTGTATGCGTCCTTGGGGACCATTTTGTGCACGAGCTGTATTCTTTTTTCTTTTTTCTTTTTGTGTATTTTCCAAAACCATTTTATTATCGTATTTATTGCTCATCATATTTACTAGTATTTTATAGGATGTTAAATCGCTTTTAACTTCTACACGACTTGCCTTTGCTTTTTGCTTATTGATTCGACCCACATTATTTGAGAGCTGCCCACACACAAATCATTTTGTACGTATTCAAATGTCTTTTTGCATTAAATTACAGTTAATTAAGAGCTTCCAAGTAAGTTGCTTGACTTACAGTTTTGTAATTGAATATAACCAGATATCCAATTAAAATATAACGCATTGGAATTTCAACTCAATTAGCTGAATTTCACAGTCTGCGCCATGCAACTTCCACAAGTTGTAATTTACATTGACGACTAATCAATTTATGCAGCTTTTAGTTACATGTTTACTATTTAAATAATGTATTAATAAACTGTATGAATGCATTAGATATTTCCATTTTAAATCACAGACATATTTGCTTGTTAACTTAACCATATTTTACGATAAGGAAATCACTTTTAGCCAAAATCAACAATAAATAAATGGTAAATTACTTTTTAAGCAATTAAACAAGTCCAAATTAAGCCAATTATTATACCCTTGGGTATTCTAGCTTTTCCACAAATTGTGTAGCTATATATGTATATACATATATATATATAAATAAATAACAATTCCATTTCATTATAAATTTAAATATATAAATAACTAAGTTTGTTAATAAACTCGTATCTTATTCAATCTCTCGTTCAGCGCATTCATGAGACACTTCAAAAATAACTTCTACAAAAACTTTTCAAGTGTATTGCACTTTTCTGTCGCTTTTATTGCTGTTACCACTTTGTCAACTGGCTCATTAAAACTAAAAACTCTTTTTTAACTTCTGCCGTAGACATTGATTGTGGCAAGTTTTTGTTAAACATGACCAAGCATGAAGCAACATATGTCCAAGTTTATGATAAGTTTAATAAAACAAAAATTTGAAAAAAGAATGATATAAAAGTTTATTTTCAGCAGAGGTTGTTCATTCAGAAAGCCAATGAACCTTGCTAGACAGGCTGCTGTGGCAAAAACTGGCTCGAATTGAAAACAATATCAATCATCCGCACTGTTACAGGCCTTAAATAATTTGCAGCTAAAACAATTTCCTGCTGTAGGCCAAGACTTGTGCTTGTTTATCAGAAATTGAATTTGAATTTGATTAGGATTTCGATTTTTGTTACAAGCAAATGCATAAATTTTGCATAACTAGCAGATGAGTTGTTTTTTTTATTTTTTACTATACTAAACTCAGCTGTTTTAACATGTTTTGTCTGTGTGTGTTTGTGCGTGTGTGTGTTTTGGGCTACATACATACAATATTTATGTATTTACTGCGCCACAAATGCATTTCACTTTAATTATGCAAATTGAATTCCAGTCAGGCGTAAATATACCTCATTGACGTCTCTTGGCAGGCCACGCCCCCTTAGAGCTCACCTCCCTCTCAGGGTCTGACTCCCTTTCTCTGTCTGCCAGTTGATTTGCATTTATTTTGGAATTTTTATTATTAAATTAGCACTTATGCAAATTCTTTTCCTTGGGTAAATTTCTTCTTGAACATTTTCTATTTGATGTTTGCAGCACATTTTTAATGCAGTCGTCCGCACTAAAATTTGCCACATAAAATGTTTTCAAGTATTAAATGCATTTGAATGAATGAATATGAATATGCATAAAAATAATGAGTACACTCAGCTAAGCACACATTGCCAATTGAAATGGAATGCTGCGGCCATGTGCCTGCAAGTATTTTAAAAGCATTTTATGGCATGCTTCAAGTTTTTACCGACTAAATCCAAGTTTAAACTCAAATTTGTCAGAAGTTTAGTCTAAAATTGGTGGTATTCTTTTTTTTTTTACTTATATGCAGGAAACTTTTGTATTTTTGCATTTTGCTTCACTCATCAATGTCAGGCACTCAACTGAGCTGCAGTCGGAAATATTTTTTTGTACAGTTCACAAAAGTACACAAAATAGCAGTTTACATGTGTGTGTCTGTGTTGCATGTGTGTGTGTGCACACTATTTCTATTGCCTAAAAGTTGTTCTTAGTCTACCTGCCGGGCATTAGCTAGGCGTTTATCAACTGCCTGACATTCTCGCAAATGTTGCAGCTCCTGCAAATTGTCCTTTCATTGAAACCAAAAAAAAAATAAAAATAAAACTACCTTCATTTTGTATTTTAGCATCTAAATCGTATACATGCACGCTTTTTAATTGAAGCTAACAAAAGTCACCTCTTTAAGCTTTTAAAAGAACTGCATCATAAAGATTTCTTGGAATTGTGCAAATTGTGCGCAAGCTGCAATTAAATAGTTTTGCATTCATCGGAACAACATAATAATCTGCAAGCTTATATATAATTGGAGTATTAGAATAGGTAGTGGAGACGTATGTGCAAAACGAGCTACAAGAAATAAATTTTATTAAACAGCCATTTTGTGGGCTATTTATACGGAAAATTTAACTCAACCCAAATTGCTATGCACTTTAGTCTATAAAACTGGTCAAGTTGGGCATGATGACAAATTTGATTTGTCAAAAATCTCTATTCATGAAATAATCCATCCCATATAGTTGAATATTGAAGTTGAATTTGAAGAGCTCAGTTATTTTATAGAAATGAAAAAACCCAGTTGCTGCCTAAGAGACGTTTTTGTGTACGGACATAGGGTTAGGGTAACTCACAGTCGGGCACTCTCCACTAGAGAATTTTGTTATGATATGCAGAACGCATAGAAGGAGACATCTCCGATCCCATAAAAATCGAGATATCTTGACCAAAGTCGGCATTTACCAATTTCATTAAGTTCCTAGTATATGTACATGTACATATAATCTTATCAACTTGTGAAAGATCGGGCGAAATGAAGGTGACGTCGTTTTCTTTTCTTTTATTAAGATAACTCGGCCAATCTCGGAATTTAATAATTCTATTATGATCCTCATATATATCTTATCTAGCTGACATAGGATCTGCTTTCCACAATGATTGACAACAAGGGTATTAAATCTTCTGTGTGGCGAGTATATCCGTTTTATTATACTTTATCGTCATTGGAAAACAAAGTTTATAACTTACAAAAAGCTAAAAAATTGCTGTCTTTGCTTGGCACAAATTATGACTTTGCCTTTGTTGTTTTTAATAACGTTTTTTACGAGTTTCTGATTACATGTAATTATTTTAATTGTTTATATTTTGTGAAATGGCACATTTTGTTAAATTAAAGTTGTTCAATGGCGTGCACAAAATCTCTTAATGAGAAGTTGTATAATTTTGTATGCTCTGCGGCTGCAACTGGCGCCAGCGCTTTTGTTTATTTACTCATATTACAGGTATTTAATTTATTTAGGCCGCTTACCCAAACACGGTTGGTTTATCGATTGTAATGTGAGTGTGCATGTTCATAGTTGAAATTAACTTTTGGTCGGGTTTTGTTAGAAATTTGAATGCATTGCATTTAATGCTATTATGTTTTATAATTAAAGCATTGCCCTTTGATTAATGATGTAGATTAAATGGAACACCATAATTCTGTTTGAGTTTCAGTTAGTTGATAAATTATTTATGGATATTTCTTTAAATTTGTGTTGACTAAGCGGACTTTACATAAATTATTAACGCGCATAAACATGAAATTCTGTTTAATTATTTAAAATAACCACCAACGAAATGAAGCCATTTTATTAAATTCAAACACAATTCAACGTGTCAACACTTTGAAGTGTAGAGAGAATAGTCCTATAAAACAGAAAGTGTATGTGTTTTTATGGCTGCGTAAATAGTATTCCCTTTCATTCTAAATATTTAAAAAAAAAAATATTTATACAATTGTTGCTGTATCTAGTACCCAAAAAATGTTGTATGGATTGATGATTTCTTGTCCCACCTTAATATAAAATTATGATCGCGAATAAGGTTTGCAATATGGTATATACACACACATAACATTACGAAGTTAGATTCCACTTTGACCGAAATAGAAAATAAGATGAATTTTTTGTTTAGGGCATTGAGCACTTATCTCAAGGATGTGTACGTAAAAATTTGCGCTTGTTGATATTTTCGCCTAATCATGCAATTTATGCCATAGCCCAAATAAGCTCTTTAAGTCCCCTTTCCTTGCCATTCTATTTGATCATGTCTTTGGTCGTCATAATATTCACAACATTTACAGATTAACAATTCAATCATTGTATATATTACAGATTAATAATTTTTTTATGCACACTAAATGGGCCAGATATTCTGGTGTCCGGTTGCTTTCAGTAGATTAATCCCCCCACTTTAAATAATCGTAGAATTATGCTTGCTGTAATAATTATCAATAATTCAACTTCCCTGTTCCGACTAGACTTGCACGTACCTCTTGTAAGCTAGGCTTTGCATAAGCTGATCCTTTCCTATTAGTATAATCTCAATAAGCATCATTTGGTAATATTTTTGTAGTCTTCTTTTTCCCGCATGAAATATTTTCTTCTAAACTATCTAGCATGTCACTAACCTTATCCTGTAGTCTTAGTCTTTAACCTTTCTTGTTTTTCGCAGCAACGAATGCCTCTTATTTGGTTGGTTGAGTGAAATCGTGAATCGCTCGAAAAAACATACCAAAATCTCTATTTGAATAACAATAAAATCCATCACAACATCAATGAATAACTTTTGGTTCATAAAGTTACATAACTTACAATATTATTGATCACATTGAAAGGTTTTAAAACCAAAAAAAAACATAATTTATCGAAGCATTTTATAGATTATATAAAAATAAATCTCATTAGCAAACGCAAGCTCAAAGACTCATTCAAAATGAAAACTATTTAGATTAACCTCTTGGCTAAGAGCTCCCATCTTGAGCAGTAAAAATAATGCTACTAAAATTCTATCCTAAATTAAATATAGAAATATATTTTACTTAACTATTTCTGCACACACAGGATATCAGAAATTGGATGCAAGATACAAAATCAGAGCAACAAATCTTTTATAATTTAACTAAATAACTTTTCAATTATATGCATCAAATATTTAATTGAAGTCGAAAAACATATCTCAAGTCGGATATGGCAAAATGCAATTAGATCTGTTTCCAGTCCAATTGATGGCCTGGCTGTTTGTACATTATGGCTTTTGGCGGTATTGGTAGCATGCATAAATCATGAAACCAAAAGCTGAAATTTACAAACACACACACACACGCAAACACAGATAATTGCATGAATATACACACATGGTCATGGAAATAGAACATTTATAATGGCATAGAAATAGCTTGGACTGTAAATGTGGGAGTGTGGTGGGTGGCACAAAATGTTATTGTGTGCGTGCGGCTTGGACGACACACGCATAAATCTCGGCAAATTTTGAAATCTCATTGACAATTGGAAATGTGACCGAAATCATGCATTTCCGCAAAAGGCATCTAACATGCGCTGGCTCCATCTCATTCTCGCTTCGCTCTCTCTCTCTCTCTCTCTCTCTCTCTCTCTCTCCCTCTCTGTGTGTCGCTCGCTGCTCCTTTCTATGCCTCGCAAATTGAAAATACATTTTACACAATTACAAATTGCAATGAAATTGATTTATTACGCCCAAACGCACGAAGGTCACGCAAGCCACATAAATTTGGACACACCAGCCAGCGGCAGGCTGGCTGGGCAAGGCAGGGTCCTTAAATGTCCTGCACTTGCGACTGCAATTTGCAACCGTTTTGGGTCACA
The DNA here is from genome assembly GCF_035044405.1 of Drosophila montana. Classification (NCBI taxonomy): domain Eukaryota; kingdom Metazoa; phylum Arthropoda; class Insecta; order Diptera; family Drosophilidae; genus Drosophila; species Drosophila montana. Next base: position 200,185 of record NW_026998009.1, read on the forward strand.
TTCCTGCCACACACACCCAAACACACACTCACACACATCCCGGCCTGTTCCAGTTCTATTTAACGCTTTTAAGCCTATGAATAATGCGCATTGCACTTTGCCACCAGCCGAAATATATATATACATATATTCAAAAGTATTACTCCCCACAGACGCACACAATTTGCTATCAGCTACATTAAATTGCCTAAAATATATGCGAAAAAGTTTCCTAAATGAGCTCCAGTCGCATCGCTTCCAACGTCTGACGGCAATAAAGTAGTCAGAATGCGCCTACGTGACTTGCAGTATTTGCTCTATGCAGAATACTTGACCACTGTGGAATTTCTTTAAGATGTGACGGAATTCCATGCAGTTTTCTAAATAATTTCTATGTTCCAGGAAACAATTTCGCTACAATTTATAAATACTGCATCTAGAGTAAATAGGAAATACTTTCATCGCTAGGCTGTACTTTAGAAGTTTCCTTATATGCATATATATACTTTCTCAACCTCAAAAAAGGTTAATATACATATATCACCTTCTGTACATAATGACGAAAAACACATTGATGCCTTAATATTTCTGCTTTCATTACACGCTAGGGGAGAAAAAAGTGGAAACACAGACCACAAGTTTAATAAATGACTAATCCCATCAAATAGCATATGCTTCTTTAATTGAAATCCTAATTTATTTAATTCCAACAGAAACTCTAAGTGAGAACACAAAGACACCCACAATTCTACGTTAATGCAATTAACGCTAGTTTGGTTTAAATTTGTTGAGGGTAATACAGTTTTCTAATGATCCTAAAAAATATATATATATATTTTTATTTAGATATTTTTTCGAAATTTGACCAAGGCAAAAAGAGAGGAAGAGGCGTAATAAATAATAGATCTTGTAAATTCGATTTAAAAATAATATATGGCCGAAACCGATTGAATAAAATATGTTTATAAACTCAACTTTTAAAGGAAATTAAGAGGAAAAATCCTGTTTAAGTCCCCTCGTCTTTATAGGAATATAGTTTCTTTAGTAAAACTTGTCTTCCAGGGTATTTAGTCTTCGTCAATTGCTAGGCTTTTCGTACTTGTCTCCCAGTTTCGAATGTCCAGCTGGCATTCCATGTGTTTATACCATACTTATGTATGTGCAATATATATGTGGCATCGCCGCCTGTGTAAATAAATGATAATCGCTGGGGTCTGTCGCTGCATGACTCAACTGCATAGACGAACTTGGGACTAGACTGGCCAGAGCTGTATGGAAGGGAACTGTTCTGGTCTTTTCTGTCGCCTGTCCATCTGGCTGACTACTTTGGCTGATTGTTGTGCGCCGGACAACAACGAAGTTGTCTACATCAATGACATTTTATTTAGTACGTGTTGCATGCTGCAAATTCCTTTGTAAAAATGTTGTTTGTTATTGTAAAAATATTTTGCTCGCTGGGGAATTTATGATGAACAGTGTTTTGCACGCCACCGAAATACTAGAGGGACTTCCACTATACAATATTAATATAAATCAATCTGAATTTAAAAAGATTTTTTATGCACTACGGCAATAAGAGCTTAAGTCAAGCCTTACAATATGCCACAACAGACATAATGTGGTATAAATATTTATGAGTGTCTGTGTGTGTGTGTGTGTAAGTACAGTCAGTAATGCGCATACCATATCTTATTATAATGGATTTAACAGACGATTAATTACTTTTAATATGCATGCGCCATAGACTTGTAAAGGGCAATTTAATTACGCATACCGAATATTGCATTTATATCAATAATGCTGCTTTAATGAGAAATAATCGAATATTTGTCAGGAATATATTAACTATCACAATACATGCATAACCATGCACACACACGAACACACAAACAACAACACTAACCGCGGAGAATTAAATTGAGGCCACTTTTGTAAACTTTTGGCATTGCAACTGTTGTTGCTCGTTATTTTTATTATTTTTTTATAATATATATTTTTCACGCGCCTTAAAAATATTTATGAAATTTTTGCATGAAATGAATGAAAGGAATTTGTTTTAAAATATTTTTTGTAATTTATAACATTTTCTTCATCCTTTATGCATTGGCCTTTCGAATCCCTTTTAAAACGCTACCTATTGTAAGTTTTTGGTACTATTTAATTATGCTTTAAGCTTACAAAGCTGCAGCAATGGCGGCAGCGTAAAAGCTTTAACTGTATTTAGTTTGGCAAAAGCTAACAGGGCTTAAATTCGTTTTAACCACCACTTCTACAGTCGCGGCAAAAATATTAGTAGCGTGTCGGATACTTGTTTATTATAGTCTTCATTTTTTATACCCTTAAAATCTTATATTAAAATAATTATTAATTAGCTACTTATTAATTTATATATATGTATATCCTAGTTTTAAAATTTTTCTTTTTATTTCGAGTTTTATGAAATATATTTTAAAAATCCTAAAAATATCTTTGCTTCTTTACATACCTCGTATAAATTTAAAAATAAATTTTACAACTATTAAGTTTTGGAAAATATTATGAATTTTTAATATATATAGTTATTCTTTTTGCTGATTTCACAATTTGATAATAAAATGTTCTGATAGTCCCAAATTTGTACAATATACTTGAGATGTAGTCTACTTTTCTAACACGATTTAGCTCTGATTAAAGTATATAAACACTAGCCTTATTTTGTTTTGTTGATTGCTTTAATAGAATCCACTTTTTAAAACAGCTGAATTTGGTCAATGAACATTTATGGCTCGAATTTACATTGAACCCAAAAAATAATAATAACTTTTCTATCGCGTTCTTTAATTTTAGTTTGCTTTAACATTTGAGAAAATTGTACCACATAGTCGTTTTACAAATATCGATTCCTAACCGTAAGTTTTCATAGTTGCCAATTGAAATCTATTCCTATTTTCTTTTGCTAGATATGTATATATTTTGCGTGTGTGTGTGTGTGTGTGTGATGCTTGCACATTGCCATTGTTGTTGGTGCTTAAATTGTTCTATCAATTGCATTATGCATGAGCATCAGCCACTAATACATGCACACTCTGGCATCTGCTACACTGTAAGCATATGAATATTCAAACACTCTTACACGCACACACACACACGCACACACCTAGCCAACCTGCCAAGTGCTAACAATACTGCCAATCGTCGCAAGGATGTCTGTGAGAATGCATGTCCTGTTAGTCTCTGGTTGAAGCCAGTGACCAGCATTTAAGTGGATTTAAGTCCTTTTAGTATTTTATAAAGGTTTTCCACATTGGCCACGACGTGTACATATCGCATTTGGAGCTCTGTGCAAGCGAACTATTCCCATTCAATATGATATTTACTTTGGTCTTGTCCTTGCCATCGCCTTCATTGTTGACATTTTAATTAGTTGCATAATGACAGATACTTAGTATCTCAACACGTTGTCTTGTGTTTTGCCAACCACGTTTAACCCTTTTTCCATTTTCCACTCTCTCATTTGCTTGAGCTTTCTTGCAAGCTGAGTTTTCCTTTGCAGCTTTAAGGTAAAAACATTTTGCGGCATTTTTGTGTTGATTTAGGCGACAAGAGATGTTCTGCCAAGTTATTTCTGTGTCTAATGAAGCGCATCAAAGAACAGATAGTTCAGCTGTATCAAAGAGTTTCTTTGCATCTTTAATATCAAGGGCTTTAGATTCATTTGGCCTAACAGACATATTTAAATAGAAGAGAATATATTATTAATCTAAGGAAGCAGCAACTAAGAGACCTGCTCTAGACTATCCGTAAGCACATCGTGGACTCATTTAAAAACCAAAACCACATTATTTAAATTTCTTTTCAAAGTTTTAACCCATTACTAACAGAAAATTCTCTTTCGCACAAAAAGTATATCAACTTCACTTATTAAATCCCTCGCCTATGCTTGCCAAAAAAAAAAAGGTTCTCTCTCTTAGTAAAACGACAGTCATTTAACATTCCTTTATAACGTACGATTTCCAATTTTTTGCCACACATGCTTTCTGGCAGCCAACAGTTTTTGCTGCTGGGAACAACAAACCAGCCGAATTTCTCTTGTGACTTTGCAGTTTTCGTCTCTTTCTATCTTTTTGCATATCAACATCGGAAGTTTTCTGAAGCAAAAAATTGAAATAATAGTCAACTGGGCAGCGCATGCATGTCCATAAATCATAAAACGCCCATCATCAGTCAAGGACAATCAAGCAGCAGTAGGCGTCCAAAGCGCCAGCCAGGCCCTGATCTGTCAGCCTGGCCAAAAGTCGTTAAATACGCTCAGGCGCCTACACAGTTGCCCCTGTTTGTCAACGTGTCCCCAGCATGTCAATGGAAATTAATTGCTGTTGCGTACCGAAAATACTTCTAACTGCAGCCTAAAGCTAGCAGATGTCCACATCACGGCACCGAGAGGTTTCAAGCAAAACCTAGGCCTGAAAGTTTGTCGAAAAATTAAGTTTGACAGACATTTAGTTGGTCAGATGAATGTCGATTATCTGCCTAAAAGATTGTACAGATTTTTCTGCCGGATTATCAACGTTCAAAGTCGTGCAAACCATATCGATATCTATTTTGCAATGTCACAAAAACTTTTGCCAATTTTTCCCCTATTCTTATATACAAAACAACAAACAATTAATCTGCCGCACAGACTTCCTTCAGCAGAATTTCTTTGGTCGCTCCAAAATATGGCCGACCAGTTTGTTCAATTTTAAAGTGTTGGCATACCAATTATCGGTCTGTCTAAACGTAAGGATAACCATATATTTGGTCACAAGTTTTTGAGCAGAGCCCGATTCGGGCAGAATAGTTCAAAAATTTTTGCGGCTCATTAAGTTTAATTTGTTATCCACAGATTTTGCTGGCCAACAAAGCAATTATCGATTACCGAAACAATTGGTATTTATAGCAGACCATGCCAGAGTGCTTCATAATGTTGAACTTAACCCAAAACCGAAAGCAATTTATTAAAGTTGAAGCGTTTCTGTGCCAAAACGAGCAACTTCTTGCTCTCCAGCTAAATCTCGTTCAGAAGGTGGCACAAATTAATTGAAGATGCTGGCAACGCGTTTTCGTTGAAAAGATAAATTAAGCAAAGTGGCACAGACAAAAGCGGCAAAAGCAAAAAAAAAAAAAACATAAAAAGAAGCCTATTCAAAAGCTCTCACGCCTAATTAAAAAGTACGCACAGCTTGGCGTGAATTAGTAGAAATAAAGCCAACATTAAGACCAATTCGCATTTGGCATTAAACAAATGAACAAATGGTGGCAAGTCGTTGCGATATGCCAATCCAAATGCCAAAGTTGATGCCAAAAGAATTATGGATTAGCATTTCGGGCAATTTGTGCGGATTAAAAGCGAAGCACAGATTGTGGCCAGACGTGGCCTAAAGTTGCCTGTAACTCGCGAAATTTAATCATTGAAATTGGCGTGGTTGAGCCACGCAGCAGAGCTTATCATTAATAACTTGAGACTGAATTGTTGGGGAACATAAGTTGATTAACAGGATTAGCAAAAAACTTGCAAATAAAATATCCTAAGACATGCGCAAGTATGTAAGAGAAATTATCTAACAAAGGGAAGAGTAGATGAGAATTAACAAAGTAAGTCGGAGTATGTTCCTTATCTGCATCGTCAGAAAGATGTTTAAGCGATATTCAATTATAAAACGTATTGGTTACTCTTCTTTGCTTAGCAAAAATTGACCACAGTAGATGCTCCAAGCGTTTATATAGCGCCAGGAAAATAATTTGCTGATAAATTGACGTTATAAGCAACTAAAATATGTCACATTTTTATTTTTCCAAGAAATAAGCCAGCAGCTCGTATGAGCACGTACTTTTCCAACAACTTGTGTCCCCGTGACTACGTGCTCGCTTAAACTGTTTGAGAATTATAAGCTTTTCACCTTTCAACACAGTTTCCAAGAATTGAAATGTGTGTGTGCTAATAGTTAATCGTTGCCTGTGATATTTTTTAAATACGAATCATATTTGAAACCGCATTCCTGGCAAATTCATTTAATTTTGTGCTTAGTTTCTGCAAAAGCATATCAATTTGTTTCAAATGTCACGTAAATTAAATGACATTCAAAAATGTAATCACTTTCCAACACTGGCACAATTATGACTGGATTAATGTCCAACCAATTAGCGGTTTTATGTTTTTTTAAAACCGCAAAAATTTTAAATACACAAACAACGATTTAACAGTTTTTTTTGTTGCAATAAGGCTAATTGCAAATTAGTAAAAGAATAAATTAATTAAATTGCGGAATGCTAAATGAGGACATTGCGACATCACATATAATCACATTTTGACTGTGTGTGCGTAAATAAACGATGTGTCAACGGCAGAGCTCACAATGTGTGTGTGTGTGCAGAGACAAAAAGGATACAAGGACACGTGCCAAAGTGGCCATAATTTACGGCATAAGCACAGTAAATGGGCACAAGTTCATAAATTATCGTCCTCGCAGGACGAGCGAACTTGTCCGTCTGAGTTCGTCGAGAATTTATGTAGTTGTTTGTGTTGTGAATTCGAGTTTGGGTTTTTGTCATCTGATATGCAATTAAAAAACAATGCAAGTCCTTGAGCGCGAGCCGGAAAGTATGCTACAATTATGTGTTTGCTTTATTTGCACTCGTGCTATAGCTGTCACAGCTAACGTGAATGGACACCCCAACACGGCACACGACAACAATATTGTTGTGTATTATTTCAAAAATGTCAACTTGTTCGAACTTTTCGTCCATCAAAACCCACGCTCCCCCTCCAGTCTCTACCTCCCTGTTGTGCTCGATTATTTCCGCTGACTGCGCACGGTCACATTTTGCCAGTGGCAGCAACATTCTCTGGCTAAGGACCTGCGGTCTTAATGAAATGCTGGCTGGCTGGCACATAAAACAGCGTCAGCCAACTGTAAATAACAGTCAGCAGCTCAGGCTATGGGCGCGGTCAACAAAAGGCACTGCACACAATTTGAGCCGGTTGGGTTATGGGCAACGTATCCGAGCCACATAAATAGATTCAAGTGACTCAAAGGACTCAATTGCAATTCAATGTCAAACGCCTCTTAAAAATTTCACCGAAATTCGTGTTGCAATAAATGTATAAAAAATTCATGACAAAAAATTGTCACAAACGGATACACACACCCACGGAAGAAACTCGTCGTGCAATTGGCATCAGTCCAACTGCAAAAATGGCAAATGACAACTGACACGGCTGTCAGGATCTTTACAATTTTGTAGCTGCTTTTGTGGCTGTTGTTGTTGCTGTCACATTGGTGACCGTAGTCAAGAGCAGCGAAAGAAATATAAGAAAATAGGTGACTGTTCAGGCATTCGTCTATTCAAACACAGGGTGGTTCATTTTGAAGTATGAGTAGCAAAGTCTGTCTTAAAAGTCTTAAGACTAAACTTTACCGATTTTCAAAGGTTGGCTTAAAATTCCATTCTCTGAGCTGTAACTTATTTATATAAGTTTTATAATATACAATTTCTTATTTGGTTAATTTGAAATTTGATTGTTAAACATCTCTGGTTCTCGTTAAAGAGTTTCCGAAGAAGGAACACCCTCTGCTCTGCCGGACTTTAAGTCCTGTTTGCTGTTTTCAATTTTATTGCTGTTTCATTTTCTTTATTATCAATTCGATTTTTCTTTTAAGCGTGGTTGAAAAAAAACAAACGCAAGTTGTTGTTGCTGCAAAATAATGCCGTGGATTGCCCCAGGGGAAGCGAATAACTTAAAAACAAAAAAAAAAAAAGGAAGCTGGCAAAAGTTTGCAATTGCTAAAACTTTATGAAATGCCTCGAGGCGTTCCATTCCATCGCTTTTCCCTATTCTGCGCTGTCAATTTTTTCACACGAGTAGTTGAGCCTTTTTATTTGGTTGGCTGCTACTAATTAGGAATTCAGTTAACTTCGCGGTTAGTTATTGAAGTGTAATCAGCATCAAAGGATGTCAGTTACACGCGACGCGCCGCGTCGCTAAGTGCGGTTCACTTATGTCTGGCAGTCTTATCACTTGTGGCCTGCCACGCGGCTCGTAAATTCCACGCAAATGAAATGCACACGGGCCAAATCTATGGGCGAACAAGAGCTCAAGCGCGAAGCGCTTGCCTTCGTGACACGGCCCCCAAAAAGGTTTCAGGACATGTCAGGCCGACACACAGTCACAAACCATAACAAATACTTGGGCAACTTTGCGGTAGTTGCGTGTTTGCCATCTGCCGCAAATTATGCTCATTATCATGTAGAGCGGGTCGCGCGCTCGGGCTGCCCTGAAAAGTATGCTATGCGAAATAAAAATGCCAGCTCGTAATTAAGCCTACCTCAGTACAAGAAAGCGCATGCCAAAAACAATATGTGAGTGCCGAATATTTAATATGCTTGCACGTATTTCAATCGTTTCTTGGAAGCTATACAAAAAATTTCAAATAACGTATTTGAGTATTTTGTGTATAAGAATGTAGTTTTTATATGGATTATTCTGTTACTTTCTTTGGCAGTCTGTCAAGTTGAACGTCAAGATATCATATAAACGATTTTTTTTAACAAAAATAAAAAAAACATAAAAATAAACCCTTTTTTTGCATTATAAACACAGCTGCTAATACTGCTTCAGAGTAAAACACACATAATATAGACATCTGCATGCACGCTTTACTTTTTTTTGCAACCCGACGCTTGCAATTCTCAACAAGTAAAAGCTTCAGAAGGGAAACAAGGCGCTTCCGACTGTAGAGTTGATAGCAAAGTGTGCTGAATATAGAATCGAGTGGATCTTAAAGTAGCTTAATAGACAACCTGCTCATTTTTATGTGTTTATGCCTAGCTTGTTGGTAAATATATCTACTAGACCAGAACTTCTCAACATAATATTATTCAATATTCCCTATTTTATGACAAATTCAAACTACCCTCTGGTATACCCTAACTCATGCCACAGACAAGTTGTGCCCGCTCAGCCAACTGCACTAAAAAGTGTCCTTCGTGTTGTGATCCTTGTGCAGATGTTCTTGTTTTTGCTGTTGTTGTGGTGCTTTTAAAAGTAAAACGCTGTTGAGTTCATTAAAAATTTGACTAAGTGCGTTGTCATCATAATTATCATCATCATCATCATTATCATTATCATGAACCGTGTCGCTACCCCACAGCCAACAGGCCATGGAGGGCTCAGGCATTTGCTATCCTACATGTCCTTACAGCTGTTATGACAATGTGAGTCGTGACTACGGCAGGCACATACTTGAACTGTATATGGATGTATAAGTCCATGTGTGTGTGTGTGTGTGTGAACGTGTGCGTGTGCGAATGTGTGTGTTTGTGTAAATTGCTTTGCCCGCAAAATTTGTTATTCGTGCTGAGTTCAGCCAAAAAAAATAATTTGCCGCGAATTTGCGCCGAAAATTGCCCGCAGCCTAATTTGGATTTATAAAGCATTAACATCAGGAAACGGCAGAAAATGAATTATTCATCAAATTAAAAGAGCTTAGGGATAATTTACATCAATCAACGATGAATTTTTGATTAAAAATTGCTATTTTATTGCGGCTTAGGCATTTCAAATAATGCAATATTGTAATTGAAAATGTGTTATGCCCACACTTTCAGGCCAATAAATGGCTATAAATAATTTATTATGACTGGCATTGTGTGAGCCACGGTAATGAAATCGCTTCTAAATGGTTTCGAACATGCATATGCAGCTCATCAAACATTTATAAGAACATAAATAAATATTCAGGTTTATTATTCTATTCAATAGTTCGTATATACAAAAAAATAATTAGTTTGCGATTTACCCCAAATGTAGAACTAAAACAATCAACTGAAGCGAATTAAAACTGATTCCAATTTGCAATTAGTTTTAATCGTATTCTTTGATTTTTCCATTTTTTCCTATAATAAACTATATATTATAAATATTATTTATATAATTTGGTCAATGTTTGGAGGTTTCCCGATTTCTATTCAATAATAAGAAACATAATTCTCTACAGTTTCTAAGGCATTCCAAAATATGATTTCAAATTCTAGGTTCTATATTTAAAATCATTTAAATCCCATAAAAGTTGACAATCGCATTATTACCAAAATCCAAAAAAATATTTTTACCCCACGAAAATGGGCCAAATGGAATCATAAGCAAAAATTATGCAAATAATAATAAAAAAGACGCATAAAAAATTGTGAAAATAATGTTATAGCCAAGAAAAATATACTTAAGAACCACACACACACACACACACACACACGCGCTCTCTCTCTCTCTCTCGCTCGCTCTCTTTCTCTGTAAAGCGGCGCTCCCAAAATTTGTTCTCTGTTATGAATATGCGGCGTAAAGCGTAGCAGGCAACAAGAAGAAGAAAAGCAAATGGAATGCCATTGTATGAGGCGCTACGAACGGAATCCCTCATGACAAAATCAATAGGATACCAAACAGCTGTGCTGCCGCCTGGTAAATGTAAACGTAAACAAGCAAGCAGAGAAAAACTGAGAGGCAGGCAGAGAAAAAGAGAGAGAGTGTGTGTGTGTGTGTGGGAGAGCGCAACTATAAATAGGGCAACGTCAGAGAAAGAGACGCGCGCTCTCTCTGTCTGTGGCCGAGGCAGCATTCAGAAAATTTTCAGTTTTTCCAATTTAGTCAAACGCAGCTCTTCAACGTTGGCGGTAGCCGAAAATCAAGCGGAAAACCAAACAGCGCGCGCACACACACCAACACAACAACACTCACTCAGGCAAATATACAACACACATACACACACACACACAAATACGCGCGTGTACAGCGACAGTGTGCCATATGTGTAATCAAAACGGGCCGCGCTAAGAGCAAAAGTTTATATATAGAAAATTGTACGCACAGCTGAGGGAAAAATATAAATTCGTTGTGTAGCTGAAAATAAATTTAACGAAAACTACGAACAACAATTTATACAAATTCTAACTTGATTTTGCATTTCAATCATTTTTATTTTCGTTCTCTTGTTACTTCTATGCAATAACTCAAATATTACGCATACGCCGCGTGTGGTGAAATATAACTGGCGTGAAAAAACTGTGCGCCTGGCGCCAGCGTCAGCGTCAGCGCCGCTGCTAACGTCGCGACTCCACCCAAAATTGTATACCAAATTTTGGGAGCAAACATAATTTTGGTCAAATGCATTGTGCACTGGTCAAATAAAATATAAGTGCGTGTGTCTAGGTTAACAACAAAAAAAAAAGAACAAAAACAGATTGAAAAATGCTAGCAAAATGTTTGGTACATGCGAAAAGTTGATGACACATTTTGCTGTCATTTTGACCGCATTTCTTGCCGCCCAGCCGCTGTTGTTGTTGCTGATCTGCGGTCCGCCAGCGACGCCGCATGGCGGCCCCGCCTCCACCACATTTCTGGTGCATGCTTCCGCCGCGGACGAAGCGTAAGTTTTCAAAAATAATAAAATTACCAAAACCCAACAAAAAAACATAATATTTATGGAAACTTGAGTTTGTTTTTCGGCTTCCATGAAAATGTTTTTTGGCGCGTTAAGAACAAGCCCATTAAAGGGCGTGTGCTCATCATCATCATCATCATCCACGAGAATGTCTTCCCCCCTCTCTTCCACAACGCGTTGTCGACGTTTCTCATTAATTTTTCGTGCATTTTATGCTAATTTTTTTTTGGCAACTGCCATCGTCCCTCACTTTTCTTATCGAATGCCCTGCGAATCAAGCGTTCGGCATGTGGACTATAATTATGTGTAGGGTATGCGAAGCAAATCATTTGCAACTTTGCTCTTCGAAATGTTCGTATCTCAGACTTAACGCATGCAATTTCCTGCTAATTGACAGCTAAAATATGCAATTTAGCTGGTGATCTAAACTTTAATTGCTTTAATTGCGAAATTTAACTCTGTTAGTCTAGTTTGTCAGTTGATTTGAATGCATACAGCAATTGCAACAGCAAGAGGATTTTTTTTTAAGGATTTGTACCTAGGATAACACTTATTAATCGCAGCAAAAAACAGCGAATTAAATGGGCAGCTCAAATAGCTCACATTTTTTTGAGGGGATTTTGTAGAAAAAAAATATATTCAGCATAAATGAATCGATTACATCTAAGGATAAGCTATATAACTTTTTAAACCACATACGTAAACATTAAGACATTCAATTGCTCCATAACTTTGCCAATTTATCTATACATCATTTTTACATCTTCGTTATTTATTAAATTTGTGCTTTCTTTACTTTAGCTAGCAAGCATTTTGGGTGTAATAAAGTTGTATTATTTTTGGTCAGCTTTTAGATTATATATTTATTTCTAGCGATAGCACAATATTTAGTTAAAAGCATATTACATGGATTTAGTTATCTTTAGAAATATAAGCCATAAGACAATTGGTTGGTATTTGTTGCCTAGCAGAAGCAGCTTTTGCAAGTAAAAACAAGAAAAAGGCTATCTTCGACACGCAGAATATTAAATACCCTTGTATGGGCTTGGTTTTATAGTTATAGTTTTGCGAACATACCAGGAGAATTGCTTAGCTCTTGTTGTTGATCGCGTTTTCTATAAATCATTTTAATATTGTAGTCCGATATTCGGAGGATTATGCCTATGTTCCTTGAAACATGTTCAAACACGTATATGCCAAGTTTGATTGGCATTTAATAAACAACAAAAACGTATTCGTATAAGAACCTCATTTTCGGCCAATCGCTTATATGGTAGCTATATGTAATAATGATCCCAACCGGACATATAAACTAGAACTGAAGATACGAGCAGAATGTCGGGCAGGGTCATATAGACTCCGCTGTTGATACCGAATAAGAATTAATATATTCTTCAAGGGTATCTTATATGTGTTACTCATTTCGTGCCAAATTCGTAATATATGCCAAGGACATAAAAACGCAACGCTATTTTGCTGACTAAAAACCTCAAAATCAATAAGATTGTAAGACAAATTTGAACCCTAACCTTTTTGGCTTAAGCTTAATCTTGCATTCGTACTTGTAAATCAAAGCTTAAACTAAATATTTAATGACTACAATTCAACTTAGTTTAGTTTAGGCAACTGAACAACGTTGCATCTGTTTCAAATCTCACGGTGTATTCATCTATTATTGTTTTAGTCTTGGTACATAGAAGCTAATAAGATTTGAAAGATAGTTTAATAGTTAATAACTATCTATAATAAATATAATTACTTATAGCCATTAGATCCTGTTGGTAGCTTAAACGCGATTTATAGCAATGAGCTTTTAACTAGCTTAACTTAAACATTGGCCGTAGCGTATTAGATGGTCGTCTAGGCTTAATTGTAATATTCTCAGTGTTGTTTTTTCCTGCCTTTTGCCCGTTGCGTGTTTACGCGTTTTGTCTTTTGTTTCGAATTTTCATTTTAGCGCTCGCGTGTGTATATATATATGTGTGTGCGTGTGTGTGTGTGTGTGTGTGTACGTGTGTGTCTGTAATTGTGCGTCAGCGTATTTGCTCACAAATTCAGCTGCGGCTGCTGCCGACAACGGCGACGACCTTTTTGCTACTTATTTCTCGTGTTTTTTTTCAGGGCGCACTTTTCATAAGTCACATAAAAGAATTATATGTCTGACATGTTGACTTGGGGGCAGAGCAGGTACTACAGACGTCTATTTACGCGTAATGCATATTTTACTGGGCATTTTGTGGGGCTGCTGAAAGTCGAGGTTCTATTCATTTAACGCCACGAAATGTTTACCTGTGACTGGGTAAACGGCCAAGTAAATACAATTAGCAAATGTAATTAAATCAAATGGCAAATGGAATATCTAATTAACAGTCTTCAAATATTACACTTTGACATGCACTGACCACAAATTCCATACAGAAAAAAGCCCCAGCTGGACAATCCTTCGTTTTTTTGGTAATGATTTTCAAAGCAACGCCCCGAAAACTAATAAAAATGTACTTATTATTTGGCAATTTATACATTTTGCCAGATTAATAATACAAATTTGTGGGGCGCGCTACGGAGCTGTCGAATTCTCTATGATATCATCATTTTTAATACTAGACATATTCAGAAAGGTATATATATTGTATTTGTATATAACAATGCGCTTGTGTTTTTGTTAATATTTCGAAGCGTTCAAAGTTAATTTTATAAAATAGAATGGAATACTTTATTTAATCAGCTCAAGCCATGCGCAAGAATTTAAAGCGTGACAGCTTTTTTAATATTCAAAAATATTATTTAGATTTGCGCAAATAAATATATATCAACAAAGATATGCGCACTTGATAGTCGGAAAGCTAAATATTGCAATATTGCTATTTACCAAGGCTTGATTTTCGGGATGAACATAAGTAGCCCCATTTATTTTACAAGATGGTAAAAGGTGTAAAAGCTAACAAAATTTGGCTCCTATATTTTCATTTCAGAGTTTATCAGTGTTGTATCCCACGTTTAAACATATTGAGAATTATATCATTCCGTTAAGTCACACAATTTAAGTTTTCTATAGAATGTCATGCAGAAAAACACTTTAAAGACAACAAAATAAGAACAAACTGGCCAAATACTTTATAATTTATGATCTTGGCATATCTAATGCAACATTTTATGCGATTTTTTCGCTCTGGCGCACTGCGCACAATGGCCATAAGGCAAGCGCACATAAAAAATCAATGTAAATTGTAAGAAAAACCAAAAATAATCATTAAAAAGAGAAAAAAAGAAAATAAATAACACAATGTACAAAGGCAAAAACTTGGCAACTCACAAGCACCTACATACGTCCACACCCACGACCCAGACAGTCCGATATTTAGTGCAGATAACAACAAAACCCATTCAAAAACAATGTGAGAGAAGCAGACGTTGTGGGGGTGCCCCATGGACTGCTGCCACAAAGAAATGATGCAAATTTAATTGAACAGCTCCAAAATGAAATAAAAAGCTTGTTACTACAACGACAACAATTACACTTAAGCAGACGCGGCACTTCAGCACAGGCAAATAATTGTGTCAAAGGCAAAGCGGCAACTACAAGAGCATGAGAGCAAACCGATAGAGAAAGAGAACGAAGAGAGCGCTACAACTGTCAAATTTCATGATAGATATAGGGAGAGAACAGACACTATGCACAGGTGTGTCAGAAAGCGGACACTACGACTTTGTAATGATCTAAAGTAATTTTCCTTAAAATGTATCCAAAAAAGTATTGCAGAACGCCTCTATGCGATTTTCATAAATGTTATTTAGTACCATCAAGGGTTAGCAGTAGTAAATTTGTAATTGAAATTAATTATAATAAAGTTGCTAATTTTTTTTGCTCTTTGCCTCTATCGGTTGCTCTATTTAAATTTTTCAATTCACGCTCGCACATTTTTCATTATCTTTCGTTTCTCTATCTCTCTCTTACTCTTTCTGTAGCTATCTTTTTTAGCTTTCCTTGTCGCTGTTTAACAACTATCAACAATCTATATTTTCCTTTCGATCTGTTCCCTTTCTCAATTTGTACCTTACTTTCACTCTTTTTTTCGCTTCCGAACCTTTAAATATCGTCTAATAATTTATTACACTTCCTCCTTACTCCCTCTCACTGCACCTCTCCCTCTCTTTTTTTCTTTCTCTTTTCCGACTGAGAAATCTCTTTCCAAACCTCTTCCTATATATCCTTCTTACCTTTATATCCATTACTAGTCTATTATATCTATCTATTATATACACCTATTATTTCTCTCTCCCCTAAGCACACTCTCTCGCTGGCTACTCTCTTCTATTACTTTCCTTGAAATTCATTTTGTCAGTCAGTACATAATTCGGGGTCAAACTAATGGGATCACTTTATTGTTATATATGTTTCTCTTTACGTCTCTGTTCTCTTTCTTACTTCTTTCTGTCTCTGACCAGCTCTTTGTCATTTCCTTTCTCTTTCACTGACTCTCTTCTTCTTCACTCACCGACTCTCCCTCTTTCTCTCTTTCTGTCATATTTCAGCTCTTTTTTTATTATATTTTTCTTAGTTTCACTTGGTCACTCTGGTTTTTCTTGCAAACATCGCCTTTCTATGTGATTTTCATTAATTTTTTTAAGTAATTTATAAATATGGCATTGATTAATTATGAGGGGACATTTTAGATATGGCTTCTGTTTGCTTTGAAATGTTAATTTTTTAATGTTTGTCGTATGTAAATAACGACTTGTATTTAAGTTAGCCCCGTAGAGAAGGTATTTTAAGTAGCTCATCTTGTGGATCTTTAATTGTAACAAAAGTAAATATATAACAACTATGAATAAATAAATGATCAAAAGAAAGTTAAGCTTTCATTTTATAGATCTAGATAGATTTTTTACATACGTTTCATTGTAGCAGTAGTTATTGCTGGCGTTAACTAATATACATAATTGTTTTTTAGCGCACTCTTTAATTTAAGAGCATAATTTTTAAGAGTATTTTAAATCGAAGAGTTTTATGAAAAACCTGCGCGCGCATTATCTAGGCACTTGTTGATTTCTCGCACACACACATACGCAACACTCGCACACACTTAAGCTATGCCCAAGCACAGCTGATTCTGCTCGCTGCCTGCGTCGCGGCGCTGCTGCGCTGCTGCTCAGACTGCTTTTGGCTTGGCTACTTTCTTTGCCGCGCACACACACACACTCACACTCACACACACGCACACATAAACACCTTTTGGCCGTATTTACCGTTACCAACACACTCGTGTTAGACATGTGCGCTAATTTAATTAGTGGCCTTGTTTTGCTTGCAAGTCGACAGGTGGTTGACATTTCTATACGGGGCAGCTGCCATTTGGCGTTGCCAGATTGCTGACGAGTTAACAGGAAATAATAGTGCACGAAATTGGAACTTTTGAGAAATTGGAAAGATATAGAAATTAAAATTGTGAAATATGTGTGAGTTTCAGACCCGTCCGATTTGGACTCTCAGCTACCAAAGTAAGGATTCTTGAGGGAAGAAAATTTTTCTTTTTCCGTTTTTGTCACTTCAGTTTAATATACCCAGAGTCATGTCAATATCTGATAACTATATATAGTGTACCAGTAGGAATCACTGCCTGTATTTTGTTAGGTTCTCACTTCTTTTCGACTGGTTCTTGAACTTCCCATAAACATATCAGTGCACAGAGATTTTTCACTTAGTTTGCTAATGCAATCCATCTTATTTTTTGCTTTTCAGCGTTGGCAAATGGGCAAGCCAATTTGGAGACGAGCTATTTCTGCTGGCCCAGAAGATAACCAAATCGCAGCAGATCAAAGAGAAATATAAAGGGTACAATGCACGCGTGGAACTAAAAAATGGCTCCGAACTGATCAAGTCCATCACAGCGAATGTGGGCAAAATGCTGGCACGAAAAATGGACGCAGTGCGCTGCATACAGGAGAAGGCGGAGAGTGTTAACGAGAACTTTGAGTTCAATCAGACATATGCGGAGACGAACTTCACCTACTACTCCAGCAAGTACTCGGCATTCAATGGGAACAGCTCGGAGCAGTTGGAGCCCAATGAGGAAGAATATGCGTATATGTACCGCGATATGATGCTAAATCCGGACACCCATTTCTACAATATATCCGTAGATACGGAGCACAGTTCGGTGCATGTGCCCTCGAATGTGTGGGATCGTGCGCCGCATGTGCTTAAGACAATACAATGGTCGGAGCAGCTGGATGAGGTGTTCCGGCAGAACTATCAGTCCGATCCGGCATTGTCCTGGCAATACTTTGGCTCCGATACGGGCATATTGCGTCACTATCCCGCCGCACAGTGGACAGACTCGCGCGCAAATAAACTGGATGCTGATACCTATGATTGTCGCAAACGTTCCTGGTACATCGAAACGGCCACATGCTCCAAGGATATTGTCATATTGCTGGATCACTCGGGCTCGATGACCGGTCATCGACATCATGTGGCCAAGTTCACCATACGCAGCATATTGGACACGTTCTCCAACAACGATTTCTTCACAATTTTTCGGTATTCCAGCGAGGTGCAGGGCATTATACCCTGCTTCAAGGACGCACTGGTACAGGCCACACCCGAAAACATTGATGTCTTCAATTCGGCCATTGCCGAACTGGAGGATCCCGAGGGTTATGCGAATCTGACGCTGGCCTACGAGCACGCTTTTCAAATTCTACGCAATTATTATATAAATCGTCGCTGCAATGAAACCTCCACCTGCAACCAGGCTATTATGCTGGTTACCGACGGCGTTGCCGGCAATACCACCGATGTCTTTGAGAAGTACAACTGGGGTGATGGGGAGAACGGCACCTCACGCATGAACGTGCGTATCTTTACGTATCTGTTGGGCAAGGAGGTAACCAAGGTGCGCGAGATACAATGGATGGCCTGTCTGAATCGTGGCTACTATTCGCATGTCCAGACGCTCGACGAGGTCCACGAGGAGGTGCTCAAGTACGTCGATGTTATAGCCACGCCCTTGGTGCTGCAGAATGAACAGCATCCGCCTACTTGGACGCATGCTTTTACGGACAAAACGGTTGGTCTGATTCTCTCGTAGATTCCCAAAACATGTCTTACTCTTCCATTCTTGCAGTATGATCCCATGAATAGCACGGAACGGCGACCGCGTCTCATGATAGCGGTGGGCGTGCCCGCCTTTGATCGCTCCTATCTCCATGAGAACAGCACAAGGAAACGCGCCCGTCTACTGGGCGTAGCCGGAACGGATTTGCCAGTCGAGGATATCGACAAGCTAACCCTGCCCTATAAGGTAAGAGCTACTTGGGAATCCTATGAAAGTATATTTTAAGAGGTGATCAATCCTTACAGCTGGGCGTAAATGGCTACTCCTTTGTGGTTTCCAACAATGGCTACATGCTGCTTCATCCGGATCTGCGACCCATTGGCGTAAGCAAACTTCATTTGAGTAAAAAAAAATATAATTATCCATAATCCCTGCCCATCAGTCCAATGGCAAAATGAATCCCAACTATAACAGCATTGATTTCACCGAAGTGGAGCATTTGTTTGAGGATCAGAATCCACGCGAGCCTGGACAATCCATATTAAACCTGCGCAGCGCCATGGTGCATCATGAGGCCAACGAGTTTAGGGATATTCCGGTCAAGTTCCATTATGATAAAATGCGTCGCGTCTCGGAAGAGAAACAGGATTATTTCTTTGCGCCGCTGCCCAATACCCCATTTACTCTAGGTATTGTAATGCCCAGCGAGTATGGCAAGACTTGGATCAAGGTGGGCGATGAGGTGGACAAGAACAAACACATGAAGGTTAACATATCGGAGTTCTTCATTGGCGAAAACTGGAAGGTGCATCCCGATTGGTATGTGGAAGACTTATAAGTAGTAACCCTGCACAGGGTATACCCTAGTCAGGCATTTTCTGTACCTACACCAAACAAAAAAAAAAAACATTTTTCTAGGGTCTACTGCAAGTATCACTATCTTGAGGGTCACGAATTCAAGACGCCTGAAGCGGAGCTGCGCGAATTTCTGGAAAAGATGATGAAACCCGACTGGAAGTGGCCGGAACAATATGCCGAAGATGAGTCCGACTGGGATGACAAAGATGATCGTGAGTATTCCCTAGCAAGGCCGAACGACAACCAACGTTTGTTTAATGTTGTTTAATTAATGTCTTTATTAATCGCAGTAAACTGCGGTCGCAAGACGCTCGGCGATGATGCCTACTATTGCAACAAGGAGCTGGTGCACTTGCTCATCTTCGATGCCAAGGTCACAAATTTTAGCTACGGCGAATGGAAGTTCCAGAATGATCAGGAGCGACAGCTAATTGAACGCTTCGGTGCCACACTGCGTTTCGTGGCCACCATGAGTGGCCTAACACGCTGGCAGTTCATCTTTGGCGAAGTGGAAGTGGATACGGATCGGGAATTTGGCGATTATCATACAACAGCCATTGATGAGACCTGGTACAAAAGCGCCATATTGCAGCATCATCAGGAGAACACCGAGAGCTTTGTCTATTCGGTCAAACACTACAACGATCCGCTGGAGGATAGCGATCTCAAGGTAACCGCCTCGCATGCCATCTTTCCACGAGATGGCGGCAAAGAGGCGCCCGCCTGCGTCGTCGGTTTCCAGTTCTCGCATGCGCGCATGTGGGAGCGCTTCTTCAACATCACCGCCGTCGATAATGTGAGTGCAGAATGCAACGCGAACCGCAATCGGATCTTTATTCTTTATTTCACGCACAGTGCAACAATTGCCTGCCCATCTGCACAGATGATGACGTCGACTGTTCGGTTATCGATAACAATGCGTACATTGTTGTAGGTCAGAATATAAATACGACGGGCAAATTCTTTGGCGAATTCCATGGCGATGTTATGGCCGCCATGGTGCAGAAGGGCATCTTCAAAAGCATCGAGGTCTATGACTATCAGGGGCTATGCAAAGTGGAGCCAACAACGCCCAGCGATGCCCACAGTCTGTTGCATGTGAGTGAACGGCTTAAAGGCTATAAGACCACGTAGAAGAATATTTTTTATTTAAAAATTATATTTATAATTGTTAACTGACTGAATTCTGATTCAAGCTTTTTTTTAAGGGCGTAAAGCCCTGTTCCAAAATCTGTCGAGAGTCTCTTTCAAGCCTGTGTGAGACCTGTTCGAAGTCTGTTTCATACCTGCATGAAACCTTTTTGTAACCAGTATGAAACCAGAATAAAACCTTTTCAAACCTGTTCGAAACCTATTTCAAAACGGCTTGAGTCCTATTTCAAACCTGCTTTGAATGTGCTTTAACCCCTTTTTGAACCTATTTCCAACTTGTGTGAAACCAGTTTCAATCCGTCGTGACATCTTAGAGACCATTTTTAGTTAAAATATTAAAAAGTTTATAACCGATAGAAATATTTATATATTAGTTATTTAATTATATATTTCACAGCCACTACAAGTGCTCGGCCTAGCTTGGAAATGGTTAATAGCGCAGCTTTTCTGGCACTATCAAAGAGTTCAATGGTGGGCGGATGGTGCGCCCTGTAAGTAAATCGTAGCTAGCAAACCAACTTTAATTAACCAAAAAAAAACGTATAATATATTCTTATTAGTCATGGAGTATTTGGACAACATTGAGGATGAATATGTGGCTGTGGGCGACAGCAATTCCCCATCAGCTGCCAAGCCCAAGGAGGATGGCGACGATGGTGAGGCAATATTTCAAGAGCCCGAACCGGAGCCGATATACAAACCCTGCGATATGCGCTCAACGCTTTACGCGCTGCAACCCTCCGCACTGATGGGCATCAATGACTACATAGAGGTGCCATCGACGCGACCATTTCTGGTGAAAAAGATACCCAACACGAATCTGGTGCTGATGGTGGTCAATGTGCTGATGCCGTCGCGCAGCGTACGCCTAACCACCGAACCGCAGCGCATAACCGACTACGAGGAGGAGTTTCCCTGCTACAAGCTGAATATGAGTTTCTACGAGCGTCGGCGCATCGAGGAGTGCTACACGCGGCACGACGATGTGAGTTAGCCATTTCAATTTAATAATCATATTTCATTATATATATTTTATTAAATGTTCTTTAGGAGGAACTGTTCACCTATTGCGGCAACGCCTCACGGCTGGCTCTGACGCTTCAGCTGCTGCCGCTGACCACACTTTTGATGTTTTACTTGACGCGTTGCTTTATGCGCGTCTAGTTTATACAATATATGTGTATATATAAGTATATATATACTATATACCTATGTACTATTGCGATCTGTTTGTTTTTAGATTGTAAACTATTGTGTAGTACAATTCTAGTCGAATGTTTAACAACAAATAACAGAAACCAACTAAAAAAAACAAAGGCACAATCTTATAAAACAAAAAAACCTAAAGCAAATTTAGTAACAACAATTTCAACTCTTAGACTTACAAAATACGCCAAATGTTAAGAATAAAAATCGTTTTACTTTACAAATTACAAAAAAAAAAATTAAGAAATCGTTGCTAAGCAGTCGAAGAAGCAACTCCTGAAATATTTCTAAATTCTTATAATTTCAACCACTTTTTTAAGCTCTTACGGCTGTTTAACGAAAACTTCGAAAGAAATTTAAGTTTTATACTAAATGCATATAGCTGAGAGGCGCACGTTTCATTAACTTTTTTGATGGTTTAAAAATGGTAAAACCTATGCCAAATATTAACTAAAAAGTGTATGTAAACACAAATAATTCAAATAATTATTTTTGTAATTTTATAAAATTAGTTGGTGTTTTATAAACGAAGTGAAGAAATCTAAACACAGACACACACACAAAAGCACACTATAAACAGACCTACATATAAATATTTCGTCCCTTTTGCCCAACCGAAGATTATATATACTACTTATATGGAAAGTCTTGCAAAATTCTTTAGCTTTTTCGTATACAATCAGATGGATTTTTAAATGGTAAAAATCAAAGGATATGTTTAAATATAAGATATATATACTAGCATATAAAATATATTTAATGTATTCAATGTTTTTTATAGATATTTGTTAACCGCTATTCAAAGTTTATATATATGGTTTTTGTATATGTATTGTAATAATGTACGGAAAGTATTTGTAACGATTTTATTGTATTTTTTAATAATGTTAAATTTGTTTTACGCTCGAAAGCAGACGAACATATGCACTAACTTCAAGAAGTTGACTTCGGTTAGGCCGAAGCTCTAAATACCCTTGCAGATCTTAAGACCATACAACTTTAAAACGTCTAGAAGAGTCCAAAAATGGTTTCAAATCATGAATGAAATTGCAATTTCTAAAAATAAGCAGAACTTGAGTTATGTTATTTAGTCTATTATTTGAATTAAAGTTATCAAGATATTTTATGATCTGTTGTATTCAAAATTGACTTAGTTCGTCCTGGCTATAACTTTACATAAATAGTATCAAACAAGTTAAAAAGACCCACTGCAGGGGTATTCAAATAGGACCACCTGAAAAGTATGCAATACTTATTTCGAGAACCTCAATTAAGTTGCACAAAAGAAAAAAAAACTTCTTATAACTATATCGATTTTTTGGCTAAACAAAATTCAGCGCAACATTTACACGAGCAACAAGAATATGTAAAACCAAATACCCAAAAAAGAAAAAAAAAAAAACAAACAAAAAAAGTAACAAATATTGTTGAAAAAACAACCCAATTGCCTTTGTATCGTATTTCGAAACATTTTATGAATTTATGCATAGAAAAGTAAATTTGATGCAAGTACGAAGTGTGGTGAAATGTTTTTTAAATTCAGTTTCTTATCGAATTTGAAACATTATTGAAATCAAAATGAAGATGGAAATTTTAAAACCAAACAGTTAACTATTAAATGTAATTTACAAAAATACAAAAATAACATAATGAAACTAAAACTAAACTAATTAAATGTTTACGCGTACTAATACGATATTTATTTTTTGGAGTGTTTAAACGTTGTAAAATGTAAAAACTACTAAACTAAATGATGTGCATAAATATAACTGGTAATATTTCGCATGGATTCGCAATTCAAAACGAGCGACAACATCGCAATGCCATGTTTAAGCATTATTACTATATAATACCAAATGTCCACTAAACTAAACACCCACTAATAATATTTAATAATAGTAAAATTATTTTTAATTTCATTAGAAAATGCAAATGCATTAGTGCAAAATTCGTATGCAAAAATTTGATGTTTAAAACAGAAACGGTTTAAAACTGATACAATATGAATTAAAAAAAAAAAATAAGAGAAGCCAAAAACAATTTTACAGCTAATAAGAAAAAAAAGACCAATAAATGTTTAAATAATAAACGTAAGACTCTGGATGGATAGCTCTCGTATGAATACTGTTTATATTACTATAATCTCTATGCTCTTTTTATATTTTATAGAAACTTTTCACTTTAAAAGCGAAAACTTTTCTTTAAATTACAATAAGCTTCTGTGTGTTAAACCTCGCTGCCGGTTAGCACAGTCTTGAAATAATCGCTGTCCAGCTGTTTAATATCCTTGGCAAACTGTGCCACCAGCTGTGTTAGATCCTCCACATTGATATCCGTATTATTGCCAGCCGTTGACAGCTGTTCTATGGCCACTTGTATCTTATCCAGCAGCGCCTTATCCGCCTCACTCTGCTTGCCCGCATGTTCGTCCTCGAACTCATTGTACACCTCCTGCGCATTTTGTACCACATGCTCCGGAAAATTGGCCAGTCGTGCCACCTGTATGCCAAAGCTCTTCTCCATGACTCCCGGCCGCACATGATACAGCAGCGTGAAGTTATCATCATCCGCCACAGCAGCCATGTGAACGTTTTTAACTGTTGGTAAGGTTTCGGCCAGTTTGGTGATCTCGTGAAAATGTGTGGCAAAGAGCGTAAAGCATTTCGTTTGTTTTGCCAAATGCTCGGCTATCGACCAGGCAATGCCACAGCCCTCATAGGTGGATGTGCCGCGTCCCAGCTCATCAATGATGACCAGTGATTTCTCCGTTGCAGTCTGCGATTTAGAAAATTATAATAAGCTTGTTGGTGTAAAAGCTGGCTTTGCCCGTGTGTTCCTAAACTTGTTAAGCCATCAGCCGCCCGTTTAGAGTGACATTTTTGTCATCAAGCCAAGGACCGCCAATTTCCATACAAGGGTTGAATTTTTGGATGTCGAGAAAGATTAAATTCCAAAGCAGTGTATACATGAATCTTGGAGCTGAGTTTGAAAAAATACAACCATACAGGGTGTTGAATTTTTGGATGTTGGTAAAAATAAATGTCCAGTAAATGCTTGCACAGAGCTTGGAGTTGAGTTTAAAGCCAATTGATTCAAGATTTAAAAAAGTGGTTACTCCGGGTGAAATGTAATCCGGGTGAAATGTACTCCTTTTAAAAGAAATTGTTCCAACACCTCAAAACACAACACAAAAGAAAACTAACTCAAGCACATCTTCGAGTCTTTAGAAGAAACCCGAAATGCTTGCCTTATGCCCAAAAAAACAAAATACAATTAAAAAAAATAAATAAATAAAGTGAGTTTTGATGTTTTCAAAATAATTGAAAACAGGCACAAAGTCTGATAATCAAGTATATCCGCTACACAAGAGTAACGCAAAGGCAGTGTCTCTCAAACTGTGACTGAAGGTAATATGGATCGTAGCATGGGCGGGAGTGGGCATGGCGCGTGGAATTATGACTTCATCTTTGAAAGAGATCATGCGCACACACCAAATAAGATGCCTCTAAATCTCAAACTAAGGAATATTAATATATTGACGATTTAAAAGTGCGGGAGTGGGCATGAGGTTAGAGTTAGTACTCGATGTTTAAAGTTGATCATTAACAAACACCTAATTAAGTGTCTATAGATCGCAAACTAGGGCAGGCATTGATTGTGGCGCTTAAAGGGGCAGGGAGCGGGCGTGGCAGGAATATTTTTATTAAATTTAAGTCAGCCGGGCAAAGAATTCAATATTTAAATATCGTCTGACTTACCCTTATTATGCCCGAAGTTTCAATCATTTCCACCATAAAGGTGCTTAATCCCTTAATTATATTATCACTGGCGCCAACGCGGCCTAGTATGGAGTCCACCATGCTTATGGTAGCCATGCTGCAGGGCACAAACGCGCCAACATGGGCCATTAGAACAGCTGTGCCCACGGAGCGTATGTACGTGCTTTTGCCGCCCATATTTGGGCCCGTTATTATAAACATGTTGCACTTGTCTGTGAAAATACAAATAGAACATAAATGACAGTCTTAAAGTAAATCAATACACACGCACCCTTCTCAAAAGCCACGCTATTGGCTATAAAGCTCACGTGCTCCTGCAGTTCCAAGCACGGATGACGCACATCCTCAAGTAGCAGCTTTCCAGCGCCCTCGGCCAGCATTTTGGGCCGCACATAGGGCGTCGGAGCAGCACGTGCGGCTATGGCAAAGCTGACCAGACAATCCAGCTGGGCGAGCTCATTATTTAGAGAGGTTAGCGGAGCCGCATAACCAACAGCCACTTGGATAATCTCCTCGACAATGGACTGTTGTTGCTCCTCATAGCGTGTGCGGCAGCTGGCGAACTCATCTGCAATGCTCTCTAGCTTGTCGGAGGTGAAACGCACGCCGCCCTTAATTACATCCACAATGCGATAGTTTTTATTCTTGCGCAGCACAGAATCATCTTTGATTGTGGTGCGCAAATGATAGCCCAGCTTGGCCACATTCTCCAACTTGACCATCTTGCCATCCAAATCAAGCTCCTCACAGCACTTGTTCTGCAGACGCTCCATTTTGCTGTACAATTCCGTCATGGTCTGCTGCAGCTCCATGAGGCGATTGTCGAAGGTGCTCTTGACCAAATACTCGCCCTTCTCAATGGACTCAAAATCCACTACTTGCTCGACCATTTGCTTCAGACCAGTTAGATCTTCCAAAAAGCTTTTAAAGGGCGCACAAAGCACGCTCTGTACTGTGCTGTGCTCCAGACTTAATAACAGCTGTAGAATCTTTGGTGTGCGCAAAATAACCTGATAAATGCGAAATAGATCCTGCAGACTGGCCTTGCGACGCATCAGCTTTTTGGTGAGCATTAGGATATCCGGTATGCGTTTTAAATAGTCCAAACTTAGCGTATCCAATGTCTCTGGTGACTCCAACAGGCATTGCACTATGTTGTGTCGATCGTTGAGAATCTCGGAGCTGCGCAGCGGCTGCTTCACCCACTGCGCCATGAGACGATGGCCCTGTGGCGTTCGGCAATGATCCAGCACGCCCAGAATGCTCTGCCAGCGATACGAAGGCATTGTGGGATGTGTGCCGGGCTTGGGCATTATATTGAGAGCGGCCACAGCGGCCGAATCTAAGTGCACAAATCTGCAAAGCGCAAAATTGAATAAATATAAATATATAAAACGATATTCTATACATACCGCTTTAGGTCCAACTGCTTGAGCTCGTAGTGCCCCAAATTTCCGGCATCATTGATCAAATCCAAATACCTGATGGCCACACGCAGCGCTTCGGCGGCTAATTGCATTTGCAACTCCTTGCGACCATTGGCATCCTCCTGCTGTCCCTTGGCAAAGCGCAGCAGACGATTCAAGTCCTGCAGCAGATCATTGCGCTCGGCGGCGCTGCCACGCTTGGGCACCGTTATCATTACACCATTGCGTTCCAGCAGCGTTTTTACGGCTGTGTATTCGCCATCAGCTGACGGCAGCAGGCACTCTTTGGGACCCAGTAGCACCACAGTGGCCTCCAGTTCGGTAAAGAAATCATCGTCCACAAATTCAAGCAGCTGAAATGTACAATCGTTTTGCTCTACGGCAGCCACGCCCACGCGACGTTGAGTGCCGCCCTCCAGCTTAACCTGCAGCGATATGATGCTATTGCCCACCAGCACCTCCTTATTGGCAAACAAAATGTCCTCGAACTGTAACAGATTGCCCGGCGAGCCGCGGTATTCCAGCTGCCACTCGGTGCGTCTCACGTATACCTCAACTCGCAAATTGCGCACCAGTAGCAAATCGCGCACTGCCAGCTCAAAGTTGGCCTTGGACATTGCCACATACTGCAGCGTCTCCTGTTTGTCGTCCGGCAGCAGCGGGTGCACATATGCCGTGGATTTGTAGACAATTTTTGCCACCTGTTCGCAGTCATCGCTGCCGTGCACCGTATAGCAGTCGGTTTGATCGTAAAAGCGCACTGTCGACCTGGGTTTCTATGGAATATGTAATCTAATATGTAAATTAACTAAATTAAACCGCAATAAAAATCTGCAACTCACCTCCCCCAGCTTGTTGTGGAACTTGATAAAATTGCGACGTGCATTGGTATCTGTCCAGCAGAGCGATTTTAGATACTTAAACTGCAAAATGTGTGTTTCTTTGATGCTCACCTAAATGCAACACCGGCTCCTGTCTGCTTACTATAGATTTTCCTTCCATTTTATGGTTTTTATCTATATTTTTTCACTAAGTTTTAAACAATTTGCCGATTTACGCGCCACTTTGCAAGAACGACGCGACTAAACTAGTGCTGGTTAACGCCAGAGCAAAAAAACAGCTGCAAAAAATACGCAAGCAGTGGAATGACACGTGCTAACATTTCGTCGCACCATGCATCAACACTCAAATTAAACATAGAATGTCATTCCACCATTCGATTGAACGTTATTAAATACATGTTTTTATCATATATATACTTATTTAATGCTTGCTAAATTTGCAAAAACATTTTATAAGCTCGACTAAAAATTATTCAATTGTAAAATGAAAATTGAAGAAGAAATCGACGTCAATTCGCAAATCATGGCCCAAATCTTTACAAGAGTTCACAGTTATATAACTGTTTATTTAAAGTGCTGCCACCCTATTCGTATTTTCACGCTTCATAAATTCTGATTTTTTTTAATATAAATTATGAAAGCTTAATTATTATTGAATATTAATAATTAAAATTAAATTAATTACATTGCTTCCATACGTTTTGATTTAACAGATATATATATATTGAACTTATAGATATCTACATAAATATATTTGAGACATTTTAATCAAATAGTGATTTATATCGACTTTCTACAATACATTTCAATCGTACGTTAGCATATGAATCACTTTAAATACTTTTGATTTAATGGATTTGATTTTTCTTGAATATAAGCATTCACCTTTGTCATTGGTTGTTAAAAAAAAACAAACATTTGTGCAAAAATACTGACTATTCGAAACTTAATACAGCATTGAAAACAGCTTATACTTAGAGACTAACATCAGTCTAATTATTGCATGATGGACTGACCGACTGCGCCGTTCACAGCTGCTTGTCCGGCTTTGGCTGCTGCTGCTGCTCCTGCTTCATCAGCACAATGTCCCAGGCGCCGCCCACGCCGTCCGCCTTGGAGCACAGATCCAGGCTGATGCTGGCGCCCTCCTTGGCAGCATCGGCACGCAGACAGGTGCCCTTGGCCATGTTGTAGACCGGACTGTTGGCATTGCGCGTGTGTCGCCACTGCTGATCGCCCAGCATTTCGTGGCATTTGTTGATGATGACCAGCGTGTCCGCTGCCGCCTCAAGGCACAGCAGCTTGTCCAGTATGATCTCCGATTTTTCCGTCTCGTACCACATCTGGTTGGCTGCACGCGTTCGGCAGTTTTGCAGAGTCAATGAGCTGCCTTTCTTCCAGAAGCCCTTCACCTTGGGCGCCACCACAGCGGCGCACAGCTGTGTGCCGGACAGACGCAGCTGGAACGAGTCTAGGTAGTTGCGTTTGCGCGAATGCCAGGGCTGAAATACAGGCGCCACAGCTGGCTTCTTGGACTCGTCGCCGGGCACACGCAGCTCCGGATAGACATGTTTCAGATACCAGTCGAAGTCCTTGCAATGCAGACGCTCGCGCAGCTCCAGCCGCGCGCTGATGTCACCAAAGTCATAATCCTTCGGCACCTTCTCATGCTTTAAATAGTAATCCTTGTACTTGTCCATCCACACATGGGCCAAACGCAGCGAATTTTTCAACATGGTATTGGCACCATCGGGCGCCGTATAGGGACGTCGCTTCCTGAATATGTGACCAACACGTGAGCAGGGCACAATCTTAATGGAGCCTCCGCATTGCCAGACGCGAAACGAGATCTCAATGTTCTCGCCGCCCCAGATATCCATGGCCATGTCGTATTCGCCAATGTGCTGGAAATACAAGCGGTTCACTGCGAACAGTCCGCCCGCCATGGTGGGCGATCGAAAGGGACCCTTGAAATCCTCGGGCAACTTGAGCGTGCCCTCGGGCAGATTTTCCCAGCGAAAGTGCAGCCCCCAGTTAAAGCCGCCGCGAACCAGCGGACTTGGCGTGTACTCAAATGTGTCCGCATTGATGAGATCAATCACGGGCACCGCGAGCGTCGCATTCTCTGCGTGGACCAAGCGCAGAAGTGGCTCCAGCCATTGGCGATTCACCTCGATGTGCGAGTCCAGAAAAACCAAAACATCGCCGTTGGCATCGCGTGCACCAATAACGCGGGAGCGTATCAGACCCTCGCGCCGCTCGTTGCGCACATAGCGCAGATTGTCGTACTTGAGACGAGCGTGCAGATCCGCCAACAGATGAAATTCCAGCTCCGGCAAATCGCTGTTGTCATCCACCAGAATAATCTCCTTTAGCAGATGGCCCGGCGTACGCTCCAGCACGGTTTTAATGGAACGCATCAGCGTCATTTTGTGTTCGTTGTAGAAGCACATAATTACCGACGCCTGTGGCAGCTGTTCCGGCTCCAACGGCTCCTCGCGCTTGCACACCTTGTGCCGTGTATCGGGTATATCCCGGTAGAGACCAATGTTATTGGATACAAGTGCATTGAACGCATGATGCTTGTAGCCAATGTCGCGTATGTACTTGTCCTGCTTGTTGCGCACCACGCCCAGCAGCTCGAACTGATCCTGCGGCGCCGCCCCCGCCCCCGCCGACGCAGCGTGTGTGGTGTTTAGCGAGATGGGCGAACAGCCAACGGTTACCTGTGCCTGATAGCTTAACTCCGCACGGGGCGTTGCAGAGTTATTAAAGCGCCAGCCAGCCGCCGGAATGGAACTACGCAGATGGTGCATGTAGACAAACAGCGCCAGCATCCACACGCCAGCGATGAGCAGGGAGCCGAGGGTGCAGGATTTGCATAGCAGACGCTTAATTTGCATCATATGTAGATTAGCTGTTGTAGCTTAACGATTAGCGCAGATTTCATCACAGCGAGGCCAGAAAAACCGGAATTTGTGCCATGTCGTCAACACAACACTTGGATTACCAGCGCTGGCTTAATTAAATTCAATTAATTTGCATACTTGATATCGATAGTTCGGCTATCGATAATAGCGTTGCCATCCGTTCGTGCGCCAGGGCGTGAGCGCGCATTCGTTGGTTTTTGATTTGACAGCTATATCTGCTAGCATGTTACGTTATTGCTGCTAATGGCTCTATACGTTATAGGATTTAAAAATATTATGCCGTCATTATTTTGGTATATCTTGGCTTACAAACGCCATCTTAATTAGATTAATCAATTTGTAAGCCTTGGCTGCTGACAGCGTTGCCACCTGTGTGTGTGCGCACTGTAACCAGAGCCTAAGCGCGCACTCGTTAGTCTTTTGATTTGGAATGCGTATTTTTCTTGGGATTTATAAATATTTTGTCTTTATTATCTATAGCATTTTGTGTTACATACGTCTTTAATATTCATATAACATTGCTCGCCCAATTTTGCACGTTTATAATACACAACATTCAACAAACTGAGCATAAAGAAGTTACAAATTCATATTATAATATATACATATTATTTCTAACAAATTGTTGTATAAAGAACAAAGAAAATATGTAAAATATTTAATGTATAAAGTATATAGAAATAAGAGACATTCCAACATTTGCATAATTTTCTTTTCTAAATATCAAAACAGTTTCATAGCTTTTGCAACGATTAATGAGAAGTAATGCAACAGTTTAATTTCGCTATTAAATTTTCTATCAATAGCTTACTAGATATTACACAGATATCTAAATGTCGGGGACGTTTATATATTTTGGTTGTTTGTTCACACTTTTTCACGACTTAATCCAATCATTTACCTACATACAATTGTATTTTTTGTTTTCATTCTCATTGCATATTTGTTTACGTGTTGGTTTTAGATAGATAAGAAATCAATATGATTATGAGTTGCACTAAAAATTAAATTTCGATTGTTTATAACTATGTGTGTATATAAAGTTAATACATTTAACACGAGCACTGATCCTTAGCATGCGTTGCCTCGCTGCTGAGAGATGGACGTGACGGCTGCGAGGGTCGATGCTGCACACCCGACTCGGATGCATTTAAATCTAGGCGACCCTCCTGTATATTTTGATAGATCTTGCGTGCCGTTTCAAGAAATGCCTCCTCCACATTTTGACCACTAAATTAATTAGAAAAACACTTAAGGCTTACATCTTTTTCTACTATGTCTGCATATTTACGTCATGGCGCTGGCTTCCAAAAACATGAGACCATTCTCATCGGCGAATTCCTTAGCCTCTTCGTATGTTACCTCGCGTGTGCTCTCCAAATCGGATTTATTGCCAATGAGAAAGATCACAGTGCTGGGATTTGTGAGATTGCGCGTATCGGTGAGCCAGCTGCTCAAATGATTATATGTGGAGCTGCGTAAATTGTTAAGTTAATTTTATTAATATAGTTATTTTGGGATCATTTAGGTGACTTACCGCCTGGTTATGTCGTAAACCATTAAAGCACCAGCAGCACCCCGATAATACGAACGGGTCACAGCACGAAAGCGCTCCTGACCGGCCGTATCCCAAATTTGTAGTTTGATTTTCTTGTCATCAACCTCAATGATCCGTGTTCCAAACTCCACGCCAATTGTGTGCGGACAGTTGGCCATAACTGTGGATTAAAATGTGTTTAGTAGAACATTCAACAAACAGCAAGCTAGGTAACAATATATGAAAGTAGAATTTAAAATATAATATCCTGTATCGTATACTTCGCTCTCAATCAAATATTGAAATGGAATATCTATTCTAAAGCAAAATATATTCTATTCCATTTCCTTTTGAAAAGGAAGAAGAATTTACGAGTTCGAATATATATATATATATATATATATATATATATTTGGTCGGTGTAAAATCGTATATATTCTATTTCGTATATCCAGTTTCCGTATACTGTATTTCGCGGTCTTTGAAATGAATCGGATAAAATGCCAATAAACATGGATAATCGATTTCCACTCTTGCTGAAGGAATTATACAACAAAATGTAAGTAGTTTCAAAAACTCAGCTTTCTAGGCTTGACGGTTGCATTGATCATCAATCAGTCAGTCAGCCAATCAGTCAGATTTACTTTAATGCATATATAGATAAATATCATACTTACATTTCTTCTCGGTAAACTGATGCAGCAGACAGGATTTGCCTACGCCCATGTCACCAATTATGATGTACTTAAAAATATAGTTGTAGTTATAGGGTGCTGCAGTCATATTGGGACCTGTGGATTGATATTAAACATAATTTAAAATATATGCTTAGAGAATGGTTTCTTCTCGTTTAGGTAACTCGCACATTTTTCTATCAGATAATCAATGCGTTCGTAGAGTTTGTTAACAACACCCCGCATTTTGTGCCGTTTCACATCCATTTTGCTGCCGCTTTGGCGAACCACTCAAGACAGTTAACATTTGTTGCCTTTATATCGGACATATATATATATATATATATATATATATATGGAGAGCGCAACTTTAGTGTGGTGTCGCGACCTGTGCTTATCAAGCATTTGTAACGCTGCATTAATTCGTTTCAGCGTCGCTTCACTTCTGGATGCCTTTTGTGGCACGTCGCCAGCTTGGCCTGGGCCTGTCCCCAATTGTGAGTCTTGTGCCTCATGTTTAAACAGCCGTCCAGTTTGTTTATTGACTGAGCTAAAACCGAGCGGTTTTATTTGAAGAGTTGTCTCGCATTTGGGTCTTAACCCCCTTTTAAAGTTTTTCACATAGTCGCAAAACAACGCTCCCCGCGTGCCTATCAAATTACAGGCATTAAACAATGCCGAAATTATCAAAGTTATGGTAAAACTGGTGAGCTATCAAAATGTGGGATGTGTTTAAAAGAAAGCAAACTCATCAGAGGGATATTAAATGAAGATTGCAGTAGTGCGATTTTGGTAAGCAAAATGAAATCAGATTCTTAGTTTGTGAACTAGTTTTATCCACTGTTTCCCTGATAAATAGGTACATATATGATATATATACAGGATTAACTGACAAATCTAGTACAGGGATATGAAATAAACAATTCAGCAGTACGATTATGATAAGCCAAATAAAAGATGAATATTAGATTCTTAGTTTGAGAACTAGTTTTATCCACTGTAAAACTAGTTTTAACTCTGTCAAAATATGCAGCTGTATAGAATTATACATTCGAATTTGTCAATATGGGCTATTTTAAATTAATTTATTTGACTTGATTCGTGGTTGTTTATTAATAATAATCAAACACAACAATCAATGGATCGGCTAACGTTAATTTTAATACAAAATACATTACATGTGTCACGTAATGTACATATAATATTATGGCATGAATAAAGCGAATATAACAATGGCAAAAATATTATTCAGAGTATAATTTATTATTTATATGATATGTGTTTATTGAGTGAGTTACGAAGTTCGCTGTTGCCGCAAAACCATTTAGGCTCTAATGTTATTGTAGGGTTTACATATTTCGTATTGATTAATGACAAAACTAATGAATTTTGTTTGTTCTTAAAATAAAAAGGAATTAAAGAAAGTCTGAAACTTGCTAATAGTAATGACAAAACTTGTTTTAAAAAATCCTGATTGTGCTTAAACTAACCCAAAACGGCAACAATATTTTGGATTTTGAAAATTAACTTCACATAATTATTTTGTTTTTAAAACAAGTACAAACAGGCTGGGGAGAATTGCTTTTTATACCCTGAACCCATTAAAAATGGGTAATAAGGGTATAATGTATTTGTGCAAATGTATGTAACAGGCAGAAGGAAGTATCTCCGACCCCATTAAGTATATATATTCTTGATCAGCTTCAACAGCCGAGTCGATCTAGCCATGTCCGTCTGTCCGTCCGTCTGTCCTTATCTATGAACGCAAGGATCTCAGAACCTATAAGAGCTAGAAATTTTGGCTGTAGGTCCTCCTAGTGCCCGCGCAGATCGAGTTTGTTTCCGATATTCGATAACTTGCCCCGTTTCCAAGTAATCGATAAAAATCGATATAGAAATCCCGCTGTTTCCCGTTGCGCAATTTTGGTAAATAATAAGAGCTAGAGTCGCCAAACTTGACATGTAGCTTCTAGAATAGTATATATATATCAAGAATTTTTTATTTTATACCTATCGCCTGTCGGAAGAAGAGGGCTTAGAGTATCCCCTAGTCGGGAGCTCCCGACTAGAACCTGTTACTTGTTTCTGAGTTAATTTAGTAGCATATTGTATTGCTTGCAGTAAAATTCTGCATTATTCTAGTGGCTGTGTGTTGTGTGCCTATTAAACAAACAATAAATTATTGTACGCATTGCACACAGTATAGATTAAGGCTTCCCCCTTATCAGTCAATCACTGAACAATGAATGAAAGCGGGTGCAGCGCTTAGGAAATCGCAGCTCGTTCTAGTTGACTCAGAAAACAAAAAGTTGAAGCTTTAAATGTCTGTTGTGCATAAAAGACGTTGATAATGAGTTTTAAATTTATCGCAAAAAATAATTAATATATGCGTGTGTCTGTGTGTGTGTGTGTGTGTGTTCACATATATTCGTGAATATTCCCTGTGGCATGCTAAAGCACCGTTATTTGATAAAATAAACACAAGGCGCGCCCGGGCAATTGAGGGGAGTAGACCACAGCAGAGACCTAATATCAATTACAAGGGCAAGAGCGCGAGGGGGAAACTGCGCTGCCCTACAACAACATCGACAACAACAACTTAGCGAGTACTTTATATAGTACAAGGGAAAGTTGTCTTTGCATTACTCCCAGACGCCCTCACCCTCCCTTCGACAATGACACCCACCCACCCACACGTTACGTACATTATAAGACATAGTTTAGGACGCAACCAAATCTGCCGAACTATATAATTGGCTTAACAGCAACAAAATAACATATTACTCACCGTTTTAATTTTTCTGTATTTTGGTTTCAGCTAGGGAACAGGAATGTAGGGCGGCAACAACGAGCACGGGCCTGTCGGGGGGGTTAATATTGCTGTGTGCTTCTTTGTGTATGTGTGTAACGCTTCTGTATTTGTTTATATTTTCATTCAAGCAAAGGTGATACCAGCACAATTATGTGGCTATTTCAAATGCAGCACAATAAGCATAAATATGCGGGAATTTATAAAACACCAAAAGAAATAACTTTAATTAGCAAAGACGAAAACTGTTGGCAGCAAGCAGCAAATTTCTTTTGCGTTTTCTTGTTTGCAAATCTAGCGACGAGTTGCGCGGTGTTGCCACACTGGTTTTTGATATATGTATATATGGTAATCAAATTAACAGCTGTGCGCAGCACTTGCTGACAGTGCTGTAAAATTATCCAGTTATCTTGCTGCACAGCACTGCTATACCGCACGTGTTTTATTTTGTTTATGCACGATTTTTGATTTTAAAATGCAGTAATGTTTGTCAACGAAGTAAACGATGTGAAAATTTATAACCTGAGCGCCGGCAAATCGGTGCCAGATGTAAGTAAACGTTTATTAATTGGGCACAGCAGGCAATTAATGTTTGTTAAATTAAGTGGCTCACCGATCGCCGCAAGCGCTCACAGCTGAAGAAGAAGGCGGACTCCCGGCGCCAAATTGAGCTAATACAAGACTTTGATATGCCCGGCGTATGTACCAGCATACGAATGAGCCCGGATCAACAGTATATACTGGCGACAGGCACGTATAAGCCACGTGTTAAATGCTTTGAGGTCTCCAATCTGTCCATCAAATTTGAGCGCTGCTTCGACTCGGAGGTGACCACGTTTGAGGTGATAAGCGATGATTACAGCAAAATGGTGTTCCTGCAATGTGATCGCTATGTGGAAATCCATGCGGCACACGGACGACACTACAGGCTTCGCATTCCACGCTTTGGTCGTGACATGAAGTATCATAAGCCCAGCTGTGATATGTACATTGTGGGCGTGGGCAGGGTGAGTATACTGAAACACTTAGACAATCAATTCGTGCTTAATATTTCTCTTCGCCAGGATATCTATCGTCTTAATTTGGAGCGTGGCCAGTTTCTGCAGCCGTATGAATCGGACGCGAGTTGTTTGAACGCTTGCGAGGTTAACCCTGAGCATCAGCTGCTTACGGTGGGCAGCAAAGAGGGCACAGTTGAGGCCTGGGATCCACGCATGAAACAGCGGTGCGCCATCTTAGATGTGGCCATTAAACTGCCTGACGTCAAAGTGTTCCCTTCTGTCACAGCACTCAAATATCGCAATGGACTGCAAATGGCCGTTGGCACTGGCTCGGGACATGTGCTGCTGTACGATATACGTTCTCGCCAGCCGCTGCTCATCAAAGATCATCTAAACAAGGTGCCTATCAAGCGACTGGCATTTAATCCGGCACAGAATGCTGTCTACAGTTTAGACGAAGCCACGCTAAAGCTATGGGATGAGCAGACCGGCAAGCAGATTGCCTATGTGGAGTCTACATCGTCTTTTAATGACTTTTGCACCATACCCGATACGGGCATGTTCTTTTTGGCCCAAGAGGATGTCAAAATGTTGACGTACTATGTGCCGGCCATGGGCCCAGCGCCGCGCTGGTGCAGCTTCTTGGATAATCTTACCGAGGAGATTGAATCGGAGGTTGTGGAGAATGTTTATGATGACTATCAGTTTATTACACAAAAAGAACTCGCCGAACTGGGCCTGGAGCATCTCATAGGCAGCAATCTGCTCAAGGGCTACATGCATGGGTGAGTCAATGGCTTTATCTGTTATCAACTTCTTTTAAATGCGTTCTCCTTAACCAGCTACTTTATGGATGTGCGGCTGTACAATAAGGCAAAGGCTGTGGTGGAGCCGTTTGCCTTTGATCGCTTCCGTAAAGAGAAAGTCCGTCAAGAGATTGAGAGTGAGCGCAAATCGCGTTTGCAAATTGAATCCAAACTACCCAAGGTTAACAAGGAGCTGGCACTTAAGATTATGGACGAGCAGGCGAATCCCTCAAATAGCGCCAAGCAACGCAATATGCCCAGTTTGCTGCAAGATACACGTTTCAAGGCAATGTTCGAGAACAGTGACTTTGCGGTCAGCAAGGAGGCCGAGGAGTATCGTCTGCTCGCGCCAGTGCTCAATCGCCTGGACAAATCTAAGGCGAAGGCGATTAAACAGCGCATTGAGGTTGCACGCGTCTCTGAGCTGCACGCAGAGGAGGCGCAGACGCGCGAGGATAGCGATAACGATGAGGATCTGTTTGGCTTTGAGAAGAGCGATGGCGATAGTGAGGCGAGCAGCGGCGATGAAGCCTCCTCAGATGATGAGGATAGGCGTGAGTATGTCAAAGAAATGAAGCAGGCCTACAAACAGGTCAAGCGGCAACGTGATGACGAGGAAGAGGCTGAGCAGCAAGCAGAGAACGAGGATGAGGAGCCGGATGGTCCGGATGATTATGCGGCGCCACTGGCAAATGGCAATTACAACACGTCCAGCAGTCGCACGCAATTCAAGCTAACGGCGATGGACAATAACCATGGCAACAGCGAGGTGGAGCAACGCATCAAACAGGCCAGTCTACAGGATCGCGTGCGCGTCATGGCCAGCCTGGAAGGGCAAGTGACTAACGTGGGTCGCTCCCTGGGCAATCGTCAAATAACCTTTGAGGTGAATAGAGAAAAGAAGAACCAGCATATGGTAAAGAAACGCGAAGCGGAGCTGAAGAAGCATCGCGAGGAACGCAGAGGCATTGTGAGGAATATTAAATCCCTAAGATTGAAAAAGGTTAATTTTAAGTAGAATTTCGTAGACAGTGCTTGTACATAAAGTTTTAATTTATGTAAAAAAAAATCGTTAGAAAACTATTAACTGTAACTGGACCAAAATGATTTGTTCATTCTTCATTCAAATCGGCAACACGTATTATAAACTCCTGCTCAAATTCCAGCTGAGGATCATCAATATTGAGCAGATCTATGGGCTGTAGATCAACAAATTCCAATGGGATTAGCTCAAAATCGCTGTCATCGTTATTTTGCATATTATATATAGTTGAACTGGATTCTATGCTCAAATCACTATCGGATAATTGATCAATCATTTCTTCCTCCGATACCATATCAATATCTTGTTCCTCCTCACTTGTTTCTTCCGTTTCTAACTCGTCGTTTTCATAACCCGAATCGGGCTCTTGTTGGCAGGCCCAGTTGGCCTGCTCTCTGGATTCTACAGCTGAATTGTTTTTAATTTAATGGGAATTTGTTTCTTATTCAACAACCTACCCAAGCTCTGTTGTGGCGCATTCACTATCAAGTGGAGAAGCGCTTCTGTTACTGGTCCTGTTTTGGGTTCTGGCATTTTATCGAAATACAGTTGAAAATATTGTTCGGCATTTTCCAGCCTTAGAGGCCTTTCCGGTTTCCCAGTTTGTGTGCAGACCAGCAAGGCTGATTGCTCAGCTCCCATATTTTGGATTCAATTAAAAATTAATAAACATTTATTAATAACTAAGCAAGGACTGCTAAGATTTGCTTTCGCAATTCCTATTTGACGTTTCAGAAACAAGAATTATTTGTAATACCTTTCGCCAATCAACTGTTTAAAATGACAGAAAAGCGCAATTATGTGGCAACACTGGAGAGGCGCCAGATCCATGAAAGTTTATGCAACGCAACAAAAGCCGTTATATTAAAAATGTTAATGCAAACAAATGTGCAGATTAAGTGAAAATTGGAAAACTTTAAAGCATACAGCAACAGAATTTGCTTTGAAGTTAACGAAGACTTAATACCCTTACATACGTATATCAGATGTGAAATTCTCTATTATACAGGAACTTAGTGTCCAACTGGGCTATTTGCTTATGCAATTTAACTCTCCTTCAGTTTTGACAGGTTATAATATAATATGTTAGGAGCCTATTAAAATAAACAAATGCCAAATATTGAAAAATACTATTTTAAGGTGCTCTAAGCTTTACATGAATGCATTTTCGCACCTAAAAGTCTCATCAGTTTTCTATTTATCTTTCCAATTAAACGCTCTGACATTTATTAGCGAATTTCTATTGAGAAACACGGAGGCAAAAAAAAAAAAATTTTAATAATAAAAATAAATGTATGTCGCTAATTGTTTGGCATTTGTTTTTTATTTAGATTAAAGCATTAGTCAGCGTTTAGCTAGGCACAACAGTTATGAGCCATGCTACTGGAGCATGCGTCGGTATTCCTGAAACGATCCGAAGCGAAACAGTTCTCATTTAAATGCCGCCTCAGCCTCAGAGCTTTGAGCGCTTAGCTTTTGGCAAAAAAGCTCGGCTCTGACCGGTCCACAAAGCTATTGTTTATTATAGTTTAAGTGGACCGGCTTGTAGTTGGCTTTAATATTTTCTTTTTGGTATAAATAGGCGGCTGTTGTAGAATTTTCAGCTCATTTCAAGTTTTTCTTTTGTGCCGTGTGGTTTTGTCTTTAAGCGGTAGGTAACGGATTAACAAACTTTAACTAAGCAAAAGTGCAGTGGCATAAAAATATTATTTAAATAAATTACTAGGACAGCGGCTCAAAGTTCAATATTTAAATAACAGACTAAACAAAGGAATCAACTTGAATAAATTAACTTTGTACTTTTGTTCAAGTTTCATATCAAATTCAACTACCATTAACAAAGGCTAGGCATGCTGAATATAATAATTACATATAATTAAAATATTGTTAAATATTTTTGCCCGTTTTTCGCATTTATATGTTGCGTGCCATTAAACAATGGTTGCTAGATTACCATAATTCCAATAGTTGTACTCGAAATTCAAGCTTCAATGAACTCAACTCGAGCTGCATCATTTTTGAACGATACAAAATCGAATAATTGATGTTATTGTGCCGAGCAGACGTCAAAAAACGCTGATGTTTTATTTAAACAAATAAAGTAACCGGTTTGGCCAAAGGCCTAAAGCCAAAAAACGAGAAAAAAAAAATTGATTTAATGTAGCTAGACAAAACGCCGACGCCAACTTGTCCAATGCTGAACTTTAACATATAACAAGATATATATGCTTGTATATGAATATAGCTATATAAATCTCAGACTTGAGGCTTGGCTCTGTACCGCGACAAACTGGCTTGACACTTTTTTTGTTTTTTTTTTTTGGTGGGGGTCTTTAGGCAACGACAAGGTCTTCAATGCTCGACTGCGTCGGCGTGTGAAGAGCTTGCTTTGAAAACAGATCGTAGATCGATAGGAAACTAGTGAAGCATATATCTTATAATTTGCCTTGAACTTGAATTATTGAAACTTCAGGAAATGTTTAGCGCAATTGAAACATTTCCCCCTCACGACGCAATAAATTATATGATTTCTTGTCCCAAACGTAGCTCAATGTTCAGTTAAAGGTAATGGAATTGTACTGAAAACGGGTTTTATTTTTATGTATTATTTATTTTTTTTTTGTTTTATCGAAATTCGTGTAGCTCCAAAAACCAGTTGTATGTTTTTTTACTTCTAAAGCTCTTTTAATCAGCATGCAAATGCAAGCTGACCAAGTTGATAATTATTTTGTTATACATCGTATATACATGCGTATATATAAGTGCGTATATATTGAGAAGTCTGTGTTCCCATAATTCTCTGAAACGATTTATGGGCGACGCGTGTCTGAATTGCTTAATTTTTTGGTTTTGAAGTCTTAAGATGATCTTTGGTCAGTTGAACTCGGCTTTAAGATAGCCACATATCATTTGGGAACGACTTCAATTATTCAAGGCTAAGAGCCAGATGTACAAACTGCATCGAAATAATAAAAACTTGTCGTTGACAAATTGCATAGGCGGATTCTGGTTTTCAATTCATACATAAATTTAAAATGCAATATGGAGATAAAATATTATACACGTGTAGCTGGACAAGCTGGCCAAGGGCAGCGCATTGGGAAAAAAAATTCGCACAGCAGTGCAAATGTTAATTAATTAATTAGTAAAAAACAAGCATTTGCAATTAGCTGCAAATTAAAATAGATATTTAACGGCTATTTGAAAA
The DNA here is from genome assembly GCF_035044405.1 of Drosophila montana. Taxonomy (NCBI): domain Eukaryota; kingdom Metazoa; phylum Arthropoda; class Insecta; order Diptera; family Drosophilidae; genus Drosophila; species Drosophila montana. The sequence continues at coordinate 241,946 of NW_026998009.1, forward strand.
CGATAAGCAGCAGTGCATAACACTTTGCTGTTAAGTAACAGTACTGCATAATGTTAGCATTAACAGAGGGGCAGATGCTAATTTTAATATATGTATCAATGCTGAACAATTGTTTACATTGAATAGTTTCTGAACTGTATTTGCTTACTCCCCAACTTACAGACAATATGTTCCGTTTGCTCTTGATTGCCGCCTGCTTGGCTGTTAGCGTCAATGCCTACTCTGAGGGCGCCCCAAAGGCTGCCTGTCGGGACCTGACGCCCCAGCACGGTGCTGAGTTGCAGACCAAAAAGCCCCCATATAGCTTTTCCGGCTCCTCACATGTGCGTGGCGATCAGAAGTTAACATTAACTCTGGGCGGCGATGAGTTCTTGGGCTTCATGATTCAGGCTCGCGATGGTCAGAATCGTGTTGTGGGTCAATTTAAGGTGGTGGACACGGCTCACTCGCAGACATTGGACTGCTCCGGACCACAGGTGAGGCGTACAGCAATATAAATAAAATAAATTCAAGTATTTACTGGAACATTTATGATTTACAGGACACGCTCACCCATCTGAAGGCCACCAAGGGCAGTCCGCTGAGCGGAGTCACCTTCGACTGGATTCCACCAGCAGGTTACAAGGGTAACGTCAAGTTCATGGCCACTGTGGTGCAGACTGGCTTCGTTTATTGGGTGGGCCGTGTCACCAAGGACATTGATGTGGAGTAAATCAATTGTTATCCATATTTGTCAAATTGCTTTTATCACTTTTGATTTTCTAAATGTGTGTGTGCTTTCGTTTTATATGTTTATTTCGTCCTTTTGAAGGCTAATGGAATTTTTGTGATACATATCTCATGATTTATGTACATGTTTGAACTTGTTTGTAACAGTTAGTTGATCATATGCCAGTGTTAGAAAACAGTATTTTTTGCGCAATAAAGTCAAATATGAAAATGAAAAAAAAAACTTTAAACCTTACTTATAAATAAATGTGTACATATAAGAAAAACTAAGGAATACTTATAAGTTAAAACGAATACTTATAACTTTTATACGTCAGAAAAGGTCTGTTATTAATACCGTAAAGCTTTAGGACTAGTATTTAGGTCTGTGCCGCCATATACATAAATAAGTCTAAGTTATTAGGTTTTAGCATTGAATGCTTGTAAAAACAACTTCCAAATAGTTATTTGCATAAATAACGGTTTCGTCGTCATCGGGACACGGATTGTGCTGAGGTAATATCTCGCGATATGGATTCTCTGTGCAATTGTAGACGCGTTGAATGGCAATTTTATGACCTCTGGCCAGCACATTAACACAATTGAGATCCGAACGCGCCTGCATCTTAGTGGGCGAGGTAAAACAAATTGGGACGCCATAGGTGTAGAGAGTCTCCAAGAGGCAGCCATGCCAGCTATAGTCATCCTGCTCCGATGGCTGTACAGCATGCGGATATTTCCGTTCCACGATTCCTTCTGTCAGAGTGTCCATTGCAGCGAAATCGGGATTATATATAATAATCAGCACGGGATCTACTTTATGTGTCTTGGCAAAGCGCTCGAAAGTTTTTGGAAATGTGCACAGGACGACTTTACGTTGGCAGCCCTGCGGTTAGTTCAAATTAGTATGATATATATAGATATATAAATTTAATCTGCTTACCCCTTGCATAAATGTGAGCACCTCCTCGCCAGCTCGGGCCAGCAGCTTGTGCCCAATAAAGTACACTTCCAGCTGGCAGATATCTGGATATTGCAAAAAGAAGAACTTGAGATGCATTTGTTGAAAGTAGCTCCGATGCAGGTCCTGGGCGCCCACCACATAAACGCTGAGAATCTCACGAGGCGCGGCGACAAAGGATATATGGGTAAGCGCCAAGCAGAGGCTGGCAATGCCGCTGAACGAGGAGCAAGCGGCAAAGCGTTCATACTGCTCTAAGGAGCGCCAAGGCTGGCTATCAATTCGAATTTCTGTGGCAGCGTAAAACGCTTCCACCAAATGGCTGTGCTCCAAGTCACTGCGCTGCTTCAGCTGCACAATATCCAGCTTATTGGACAACAGTCGGTAGGGTGAATAGTAGAGTGCCAAGGTCCGGCACACGGCCGGCGTGTGATTGCAGCAATCCAAGCGTCGATGCTCCGCGGAGCAGTAGGCGACGCCCGCGCAGCCCGTGCAAGCTGTTAGCGGCTCTAGGCGATAGCAGACCACACAAAAGCCGGGATAGCCAATAAGTTCGCATTCGCGACGCGTCAACAGACGCCGCAGCTTGACACGGACCGCCAGCATAAGTTGAGCTATGGCCTGCTGTAGTTGGGCGCGTCCAAGGAGCGGGCCGGCTAGAAGCAGGGGATGTGCAATGTTTTGCGACTTTTGCAGATCAATGAGCACTCGACAAAAGTCACGATGTGCTTGATCCTCGACCAGATGTTGCAGGCTACAGTACCGTTGCATTTTACAGCCTCTGCAGATAATTTTGGGCGTGTCAAACGCTGTGGGCTCAAGCTCCTTGTTGTCATCTGCATCAGTCGACTGTTGTTGTTGTTGTTGTTGTGGAGGTTGTTGTAGGAACAGCTGTTGTTGCTTTTGCAATTCGCTTGCTTTATTTATAACACAAACATAGCACTGCAACGAAGACACATATTGCACTTGATTAATAGTTAAGGCGGACATATTTATGGCAACAAATATAACTCAAATTTAAATATTGTCTCAGCTTTGCGCGCAAGGTTCCATAAATATCCAGTGTCAGGGCTGGTATGCATGGGCCCGCCTTGCCAGATTGCGTAGCTAGAGAGCAAAATACACGCCGATGCAGACTGTGGCAACGCTGTGCATAAAACAGCTGTTCGGTAAAGTTTTTCAGCGCGTACAAATTGTTAAGTTTAAGTTTATTATATTACAACACAAATAGAACGCTAAAACATAAAATGTTGCGCAACCTGGTGCGCAGCTTTGAATGCACGCTCAAACTGCAGCGCCACACTCAAACAGCGCGCCTGCTAAGTAGATCAACAACTGCACGCCGTGCACTCTTTACACAATACGAATGCGAGAGTCGCTCGAAAAACAAGCAGTCAGTGTTGGCTACGGCAACGGCCGGGCTTAGTAGCCATGTCACGCCCCCTTCCAGCGAGGTGGACAATGAATATGTGCCGTATCGTGCAGAGGTGGAAACTGGCAGTCGCCTGGGACTTTTAATTTCAGCACTACGTGAACGCTTTCGCCTCACGGAAGATGAAGTGAAGCGTATTGTGAACGATGAGCAAGTGCAACGCAGCTATCGCAATCGCTGCCTAACTAAAACGCTGGACGCGCTGATGCTAGAGGGCGTCAGCAAACAAAGTTTTTTGGAATATCCCTGGCTGCTGGTCTTAGATCTGAGTAAGTGCGCATTAACATTAATTCTGACGTCGAAATGTTCAGTCTCAATCCTTGCAGAACGTCTGGGTCTCAAGCTACAGCTAATTAAATCCATGCATGTGCGCGACATTAACCACTTTGTTCCCTTTCTGCGTCTCACGGTGCCACGTCTGCGCAAGCTGGTGAGCGCTTTGAATGCAGAATCCAATGAATTACCGCAAAAGAATCGTGTTTACTACATCAGTGAGAAGCTAGACGTCAGTCCAGAGATAGTCACCAAATATCTGTCGAAACGATTGTTCATACTGGAAATGCCATATGAAATGTTTGAGAAGAACTTGCAGCACATGATACACTACAATGTATCGCCCATCAATATACTAAAAGATCTGTGGGCATTTCGCTATACGCCGAAATCGGTGGAGCTGCGCTTGGAGCGCGCTCAACGTGCCAAGAAGGATAAAATAATGCCCTGGATGGTGCGCTGCCCGGAACCTATACTGCAACGGTGAGATAAATCAGTTTTGAGCATAGTTTACCAATTGGACAAATGATTTCTTGTAGCTCGCTGAAGCTATCGCTGGACGAGCTGCAAGTTTTGGGCAAGTTCTCCTCTGTGGTGGAGTACATAGCGCATCGCTTGGGCTTCACCGTTAGCGAAACAAAGGCCATTATGGACCGACATCCGCAAGTGCATACAGTGCGCGTTACCAAGGTTCGGAAAAGTCAGAAAGTCAACTTCATTTATATATGTGCATATAGCCAACCCATTTTACAGATTAAAGAAGTGCTGGACTATTTGCTCGATGAAGCCAAATTTACGCGCTTTGAAATAGCTCAAGTGCCACGCATTTTATGCCACAGCTTAAAGACCACACGACACCGCATGGATGAGTTGGCATCGTTTGGCTGTCGACCCTCCTCGCTGGTCATATTGTGTCGCAGCAGGCGGGAATATGCCAAATTTTTGCAACAATGGAACAATCAGAATGATAGTGCGCCACCAAAGGCAACAGATAAACAGCAGTTGACTAGGTAAGAGCACTCTTTTATCTGTTGTTCTTTTACGTCGACTGATTCCTATATAGTATATATTTTTCTATTAATCTGCGACAAGTTGTTGATCTGTTTAAAAATTCTGTCTGTTAATAAAATGAGAAAATGTTTTTGGAAAGCTAGAAAGCTCGTTGTTTAGATCTATCCTTGGAGAAGATACTGAAATATTGTCACAATATTTTATATTCATGTTCATATTTAGTCATATCATATTTTTAATCAGTAGATAAGTCGATGAGTCCGTCTGCTCAACCTATTTTTTATGCTAGCTAGTGTCTGACTATTTTCTATATTTATAATACTGAACAAAGATCAGTTTTCTTGTATAAGGAGAGTCGAAACTAGAAATGGAATTGGGATAGGCGGGATGGGTGTGGCGGTTATGGATTTTATCGTAAAATATCGGCGGATCCAGGTATTATGTCTGGGTCCTAAAATTATATTTAACCAACGTTTAACAAGAAATCATAAAGTTTAGCAAATCTTCTACGTGTGCTCAAAAGATTATGAGACTGTTTATATAGTAGTTTAAACTAAAACTTATTTCAGAATTTATTAATTAATATGACTTGTAAAAGAAAGTAACGCAGGTATGATAATGTTAAACGGTGAGACGAAATGGGAACTGTCTGTTACGGAATGAGATCGAATTTTCTTTCCCTGATAATCAATAGTCTAGACCCTCATTGGAAGTATCACTCAACTCAACGTCTGACTACAATATTATAAATCTCTAGACAGTTTTTGTATAGAAACACCATTCAGTTTATAGACACATAGATGGTGCATTTGCTTTAAGTATGAAAGACATTAAATAATTGATATTTTTCCCATATTTCTGTCTTAAATTTTTGACGCATTTATTTTCGACAGCAACATTTTAAATATTTGAATAATTTGCTTATTTAATAGACATAAATACATTTATATTTAATTAATGAAACAGCATAATGCGTTTTATAAATTTAAACAGCATGCTTAGCTAAAATTTAAATATGTTTTGTGCTTTTTGTGAATACCATTCAATAATTGTACTTGGAACAGAACAGCGATTTAGCAAGTGCCCATCGATTGATTTGTGTTTCGAACAGACTTAGTAGCTAGAGAAGACATTGAGAACAAGCAACCGGCTGAACTTAGTTTAAATATAGTTAAATATAAAGCTTTTGTTTAAACATTTGTGAATACCTTTTTCTTTTGAAATTTTGGGGCGCTTTTAGAACCGCCAAATAAGCTCGTTAAAAAACTAAAAGCTAAGAACCTTTGTGTGATAGCTTAGAAATATCTTTGGTTGGTAGCGCATTTGTAATTGTATATAGGTGTAAATCAACTAGTTATAAAGATTGTACTTTGGAATTAGTCGCGTAACGCCCGGCGTCGCTCCCAGGCCACTTGCATCGACCAAATGCTCAGGGGTCGCATATAGCCAATCGAGCGATAACGTTTCTCGCCATATAGTGCTTCCGGCGTCTCATAGTTCATGCCAATGCGCTGCGATATGGTCTTGTACATGCCGCCAGCAGTTTGGAAGGCCTCCTCGAACATGCCCTCTTGTATCATGGTGGCCGCTAGAGCATACACAACGCCCGGCCAGACCTCCTCGGCCTGTATGTTACTGTTGTCCACATGGCCCGGCTTTGAGGGCTCGCTGGCATTCGCTATGAAGCCATTTGCGGCGCCAATGTTGCCCTCATGAAAGCCCATCACATTGTTGTCGTAGATGCGTTTGAGAGCTGTGCGCACATTCTCCTTGGGATAGATCTCATAGTCAAAGCCGCAGGACTTTAAATACCAATGACCGCAAAGCTGATCGGCCATAATCGTATCGCGATGATTGTGTGACAAATCAAAGCGATAATAGCTGCCATTCCACAGTTTCTCCTCCAGCGAGTGCTTGCCCTTCTCCAAGATATCCTGATAGCGCAAACAGTCGTTGGGCTGATCCAAAAGTGTGGCCATGACGGACATGGTTTGCAGCGCAGCCAGCCAGAGGCCAGCACAATAAGCGCTCGGTCCATCCATGACCCAAGAGTCATAGGTCTGATCCGGCATTTTGGTGTTCTCAATGAGGCCATCATTGTCCTTGTCATACTCAATGGTGCGCTCCATAATTGCCTTACAGGCGCCATACATGGCCTTTAAATAGACCATGGCATCCATGAGATAGACTTTGCCATTGGTTTCATTGATGTACATAGAGGCAGATTTGCGATTCTCTTAAGGGATTGAGAGACATGTAGAGATTTTTATATAATACACACTAGTTTACTCTTACGCTGCTTCTCCTCCGCCGAGTTCTTGCGCTTGTTATCCTGCGTGTACAGCTCGTAGAGGCTCTCCTTGTCAATGAACTCAATCGAACTGAATTTACTGGCATTGTCCGCCTGCGCTTGGGCCAGTTCATTGAGCACATAGTAATCTCTGTAGACCTGCAGCACAAACTTGGTATTGAGATCCTTCCAGTCATTCACATCGTGTATGTTATAGCAATTGATCAGTGTAAAGGGTTCTACAAAAAAGTTTTATATTACATTTTGCTTGCAAAGGGAAGTGCGTTGTAGGATTTGCTGATTTGACCAAGTACAGACCAAGGCCTTAGCAACTTGCCTTCATCGGGATCACCCAGATCGTGTGGCACGCAGTTTTTGACCTTGCGCGGCATTACTTTTCCATCGTAGAGCATTTTGCGTGTATCATTCAGCTCGGCGGCAATCGCATCTTTGAAATCATATTGCAGGCTAACCTGCAAATTGGGCCACAGATGCGCCAACGCGGGTGAGGCATAGAAATGCACATCGTACGTGTTGTACATGCGATACTCATGACCCTCCAGATAACCAAAGCGACCATATGCCAAGCGTGGATCATCAAAAGCCAGCGACTGGCCCAGCGATGAGTCGCATTTCAGCCAGATTGTGCCGCCATCCGAGATGAAATAAAGCTGATTGAATATGGCGCATTTATACCAATCAGGGAGGGCGCTATAAAAAATAAACGAAAGTTAAGCTTGGGATTAGCTATATATAGCTGATATTTAAACCTACTCATCATTCAGTATGGGTCGCTGCCAGGCATCGATGAGCCGCTCCCAGCTGGCATAGTGCTTCAGTGCATATTCGCATATCCTGGGGCCAGACTCGCCGCTGTCATCAAAGTATTTGGTATAGTAGCGTGTGTGCGTTTGCAGTTTGCGCGGAAATTGTATCTTGGGCATGTCCCAGGCCAGCACAAACTCCAGCTCATGGTAGGCCTGCGGCTTGAGTGCCAGCTGTGCGCACACAGCTACACCTATGTCCTTGGCTGTGGGCAGAGTTTCAAGATTAATGTAACCAGATCCAAATGTACTTGCTTTTTTGTTGATTTATAAATTGAATTATTTTAAAACTGTGAAGAATACAGGTTCGAACCTCAAACCTTGGTGAAAGCTTCTACTTACATCTCAGAGTCTCCGCGGTGGGCTGCTCGCTGAGCTGGCCATGCTCCTTGAGCTGTGCCCACAGCTGCTCGCCGTTGCCAGCCGGATCGAATTGGGGACAACGTGTTATGCTTATTTCGGGTAGCACGCGGCAGGCCAGATTATAGCTGCAGGGCATATCTGCAATTGTCTGCCTAATGGCCACGCCCTTGGCATTGCCCTCGCTGATTAGCTGCGACTCGGCATTGCCGTCCGCATCCTGTTTCTTGTTGCCGGTGCCATTCTTAAACGTAAACGTAATGGAAACCTTGCGCTCCTGATCGCACACATTTTGGGCAGACCATACGAAGACGGCGCAGGGCAAACTGGACTCCTTGTAGTCGTGCGGGATCACGGGCGAGATCTGGCGACAGATCAAACGGACACCATAGTGCGACAGATCGTATTCGGTCCAGGCGCGTGGATATAGACCCGTATAGCTGCAACGGGAGTCCTCGATGTTCGAGTGCCAGGCACTCAGTGGCTGCCTGGGTCGGCTGCTGCAATTGGGCAGTTGACATTTAGATTTTTGTGCATCGGCCTCATCGGCCTCTGCATCGTTGTTGTTGGTCTTTGACTTAAATGATTTGGTGCTACAGATTCGCATATGCATATATATGATATATATATATTTTGTTTGCATTTATGAATGGATTGTTGATAAGCAAAGCAAACCAAATCGTTTCCCGAAAGCAACAAAAATAAACCCAATAATAGTTTTTCCATTTTCCCCAGTTTCAGAACGTGTTTTGATTGTTTGATTGTTGTTGTTGTCGATTAATTTGACGTGTTTTGGGTGCAGCCAAAATGAGAGAGAAAAATATCACGTTGTGAAAAATATAAATTAAATTCATTGACATTAGACCGTTAATTAGTGGATTACCAGAATCTTAATGTGGTATTGATTAGTGCTCGAGTGAAGAGAAAAGGTTTAGCCAGGGGGATAAAGGAATAGTACGAGATCAGAAGTAAGTCATGGATGTGTTACTAGTAGAAGTTAAAGTAGAAGTATAGCAGAAAGTATATATACTACAGGGCATTAAAAAGTCGTGTTATAGGGTGTAAGAAATTAGTTTTAGAATTAAAACATATGGAAATATGAAAAATATACATGTACAAATATGTAATTTTATAATCATACGTGATTTTTTATTAGTCATTATGAAGATTAGCTTTGTAATTATTTTTAATAACATGTTATCAAGACAACAGATAGTACAGACTATGTTAGCTGCTAATGCAAGACGTGCTGTTAACGTTAACATTAACAGCATAATTTTCACAACTTTTTGAGGCTTTTGAACAGAGATTATGCCAGCTGTTTGCCTGTAATATTAACAGCAATATTTTAACAGCATCAGTTTAACATTTTTAGGCATGAGAGCCCAGTCTGTTAAATAGTCAAGACCTTTTAGATTCATGTAGAAGATATAAAAAGTTCATCAATAAAGTCAGCAAAAGCTGAAAAAATGAAATGCTAATTAAAACGAAGACGAATTGGTGTAAGCTTATAAACTTTTTCATGAGATGACTTTCACGGCATCAAATAAACAAAAGCTCAAAGCTGAAAGCAAGTTGTGTTTACAAATACAATAAACTAAATTACGCGAATCGCGTGCTATTGTATAGCACCAGCTGCGTATAGAATACAACATGCTATGAAAAGTACAGAGTAATAAATAAGCATGAATTAAGAATTCCCAGTGGGATCTCGAAAATAGCGAGAAAATCAAAAGCAGAAAGTCAAGCAGAGGTGAAATATTAAATTATGAAAATTAATGGAAGACTTAAAGTTATATTTGAGAGATATATCACAGTCAAGATAAAAGTCACTCACCTGCACCTGGAGAGCAAACTCTGAAAGATGGTGCAACCTTTGTGATCCTTGATGGTGACAATAAATTGATTGGCATGCACCACATTGTACTCATAGATGCCGGGGCGCATTTGAAAGCGACAGAATTCACCGGCATAGCCGCGTCCAATGCTGCCGCCACCAATGCCACCGATGGGCACGCCATAGATCTGTTTACCGTTCTCCATATAGTAGTAGTCCATGTAAACCCGACGACCTTCGCGCGACACCTTCCAGTAGTAGGCGGCATATCTGCAAAGGGAGAGCAGGCCAAGAGGTCATTAGATTTGAGCCACCCTAACGGACCCCTCACTTCATTATGTTGATGATGTCACATTGGCGCGTGAATGTTTGCCTAGCCCCAATACGGCACCCGGCTGGTCTTTGGACAAGGGGTTGGTTTGTGGGCTTTGCCACACACACAACACACACATATCGAATTTAGGGCTAGTCAGCTTGGCCAGCTTAACATTCCAGCCCGTGTCTCGATTTGAAGGTCAGTGTCTCTCAGTGGTGCCCAAGTCAAGTGCACGTGTGGCGGAAGCCAAGCCCAGTTGCAGGGTCAATGGCGTCGGTCACCAAGCGGAAATATGTGGGCAACACTCTAATATTATGTTAAGTGCTTCGATATGTGATGAGTGTGAGCCAAGTCAAGCTGCATTAAGAAACAAAACATTCTAGAAACTAGACTGTGGTTAAAGCAAATAAACATATTTCTCTTAACATGCACTTTCAGTTGTCGTCAAGTTTAAGTTAACATCAACAGCGCAGCGTTGCCACCTAGCCTTAAACTTGTGTGCAAATTCGCATATGGCAGCACCAAAAAATTTACCCGCTTGGTATATTTATCATGATGGTAATCATGAATCCATATACTTGCTTGGCTCTCTAAATTCTCAACTTGGCGTGACACCTCTACACACACCATTTGGCTGACTAATGGACAGCTGTTCTGAATGCTAATAAGTGAGCTGAACAATGGAAATGTTTATTTCGTATTGAACATTGAGTTATATTTTATTATTTTTGTTCATATAAACCCCACAAAATATGACTTAATAGTTGTTATACACATAATAATAATAAAAATCTTCAATATATCCATTAAATGAGAAATAATTATAGTATAGCCAAAATGCATTTAAGCTGCTCGGTAAATCTCAATATAATCTCTTCAGAGAGGAACTGAGATGGAGGAGCAACACATAGCACAAACGCTTGATTGCCACAAAGGGATTTACATATCATGTGGCAGCCGCAGCGTCGCGCTTCAATTTCAATTTATCCAATTATTTTCAATTATAAAATGAAATTTCTGCTTGCAGATTATATTCTTCTTTCTTTTTTTTCGCCCCTTTGCGTTCTTGTTCCAAAACCCTTGCCTTTTAAATAATTAAGCCGAATATTTGCTAAGCGACGCGAATCGACGCTTCCTTTCTAACCCCTCGAAAGTGGCAGCAGAAAATGTGCCCAACCGCAAAATGTTGGCAGAGATTCCAACAATTCCATTGGCAGGCCGCAAGGCTCTTGACTTTTTAATTAGCTCTCAAAAAGTGAGCTATTTATGGGACTTTGCTCAGGGCGGGGCCTAATGCCACATCTTCAGGGCTTAATACATTTTTGTCTTTTCCAAATTTATATGGTGTTATCTTAAAATTTTGCTGTTATGATATTGCAGGAGTTATCCTAAGTGCTTTCATGTGTTATCGATAACATATCGATTCTGCATTTATGGCAGCTATTTCACAATTGTACTACAATAATTTATCGACAACTTATCGATATTTTAACTTAAAAATGCAATATTGGTTGAGATTGATATTGCATATATAATCAATAAAAACCTTGAAGAAGCTATGGAATTATCAAAAGCTGCCTTGCATTTGTATAAGTTATCGAAAACAAATCGTTGCTGAATTTGCAACTTTATGAGTTAGGTTAAGCATTTTTTTATTCGACGTTTTTTCGTCAACAGTGCTGTGTTACAATAGTTTATCGATAACTTATCGATTTTGTATGGAAAATCTCGTGTATTCATTTATTGAGCGTCTTTATTCGATATGTTTCGTATAATGCATGTGGTGTTACTTGGTTCAAGTCAAAAGTCAAAGACGCAATCACTTACGACAATTGCAATTTTTGTTGGCCCGGGGCCGCAAGTTCCAAAAAGTTTGCTTTTTAAACAGAGTTGGGGAAACTACAAAATTTGTGCCTATAGGTTAAGGTATCAACAAAAGTATTGCTGCATTCGACAGTTAACCAAAACGAATCAAAACTCGACGAGTGTCAATTTCTTTAGCATGGTGTAGTGTGCTTTAGATCCAGCTCTGAGTCGCCAGCGCCAACAAATTCGCTATTCGATCGATTACGTAGTTTGAGCGTATCAACTGCCTCCGGCATTGATGTAACCCCTGTCAGCTCCTCCTCGCAGAGCACCGAGGCCAACAGCTGGGCAACAAATTCGGCTCGCTGTGCCAGAAATGTGATCTGCTCCTCGGGCGGACACGGTGCACTGGAGGCGGATGACAAAAATGGATAGCAGAGGTAGCGTTCACGTTCCAGCTCCAGCTGCTTGGACTCTGTTGTTGGCTGTTGTTGCTGTTGCTCCTCCTCCTCGATAGTGCGCAACATGACCGCACCGGAGGCCACATTCTGGCCAAGCAGCTCGTTAGCTCCATGCGCCAGTTCACTGAACTCGACCAGACGCTGGCCCGGACCGGGTCCGGGCGCCGGACCAGGACCGGGCCCCCCACGCAAACGCTGGACATGCACCTGGCGAACGCCGCTGGCCGGAAAACCTTCCATTTGCATGCGCGGCGCACGATGTCGCTGGGCGCGGGTTCTGGTTATCTCGCCGGGCGGATAGAAAGCGCGTCGCATATTCTCGGCCGTTGCATTTGGTCCAAACAAATTGATGCTGCGCCCGCTGGCAGATTGATTGGGCGACTGGTTGGCCACAACGCGAAAATTGCCCGGACGATTTGGCCGACTGGTCGGCAGCGGCTCATTGAATCGCATCATCTCTGAGAGCGTGGGATGATGGCCGCCGGTTAGCTGTTGCTGGGGCTGCTGCTGTTGCTGCTGCACCGGCAGCGGCGGTCGGTCAAAGTTGAGGCGATGACGCGCACGATCCAACAAGGATTGACGACGAACTGGATCCGGTATCAGAAAGTTATTGTCCACGTTGTGGCTGCTGTTGGACGCCGTCAAGTTACCACCTTCGGCTACCCAGGGTGCTACCTCAACGGCGCCGGGCTTAGCAACACGAAATGTCAGCGGCGAGGCGGGATGCTCCCGCTGATAGCTGCCATTGGGATTCAGTGGCTCTAGAAATAGCTCAAGCGAACCCTCATTGCGGTTCATCAGCTCGTTGCGTGACGTTGCCGCCGAGGCAAATACCGCCAGCTGTTCGTCCTCCAGAAACAGACGAACCGCCTGCTGTTGCTCGAAAAGCGTTACCATTGTGGACACCAGCAACGTGCTGGCGCCCACATGTTCCGCGGACACATGCTCCAAAAATGTGGACTCATTGTAGCCCCATTGCTTGCAATACGGACATCTATAGCTTTGGGGCGGATCATTCAGATATTCGCCGCCAAAATATAGCTCAACATCGGCTGGCGTAAAGACACACTTCACCGGATGATCGAACGGATGCTGTGCGGTAGTAAAATCATTATCATAACACTCCGCACACATATTAAAGTCCTGGCAGCTCAGGCAGCGATAACAGCGACCCGTAAAGTCCACCTTGCTGCAGCCCTTGCACACAATGTTCTCATGACGGTTCATCCTACTATCTGTGTGTGTGTGTGTGTTTTTCTTTTATTTATTTCATTTTTGGTATAATTCATTAGACGATCTGCTTGGCCAAGAACTTATTTACCTGGAACTTACCCGATTGCGCAAATATCAATCGCAATGGAGAAATTGTTCCCATATATGTATGCACACACAACGCTTTCACCGGGATACTTCAAATACATACGAAATTACAAAATAGAAGTAGCTCGTAGTAATAAATTGCTTAGGTCTTTTAACTGATTGACTGAAGAGATTCGGAAATGATTTTTTTAAAAAAATATTTCATGATAATAAACTCAATGGCTGTTGTTTTTCAACAATTTGAATGTGTTAACGAAAAAACTACAAGAAAAACGTTTATTAACTGTTGGAGTTTATTTATAATTTCGTTTTTATTTGTACTTGAGCAGCTTTAGTTCGAAATTTTGTTGAGAAGCGTTTTTCCAACTTTTTCATCAGACATGGGATCGGAATGGAAATTCAGTTGGCATTTTAAAGTATGGTACTTTAAGATTTCAGGCATGATCTCGAAATTTCCGCGATAATATAATTGGATGCCGTAATAAAAGCAAAATAATAAAAAGAAATTAATAACTTGTCAAGAAGTTGCATTTATATAGGCGAAGGCCTCAGAGAAGCTCAGTCCAATTTCAGAACAACCTTTTTTGCTGATTCCTTGAAGGTATAGCCTTTACTTAGCACCTTCTTACATAGCTCTATAGCATACCTAAGACATATAATGAGCTGAGTTTGTATTAATCCTAAGCTGATTAAAGCCACTCTTGAGCTGACTCTAGGAACTGACCACTAGCTGCGCTGTTGATGACCGTCAGCAACTATTTTATAAATTAATTTCATTCTATCCATTAAGCCATCCATCAGTTGCCGGCAAAGTGCAACAATATTGCCAACTTCATTTGTAACTTGCCACAAGCAATTTGCCTTCCTGTGTTGCACCTTTCCGCCCCGCCCCACCCACTTGACCCGCGTTGAACCCCACTGCCATAGCAAACTTTTTGCTGTGGTGAAAATAAAAAATGGTTCCGTCCACGTTTTCTGAATTAAGGGTAGACTATGCTCGGTTGGCTGTCAAGCTTGCAATTCAATTAAAAAGCTATTTTCATGTCAGTCCAGGACAACAGCTCGGAATAGATACGTATGAAATGGACTCGGGCAACAAATATGTATGCTAATCAAATTCCGAAAGCTGATGAAATCGAAGAGCGAGAAAGAATGATATGTCGAAATATTCCATACAAAATGTATGCCAGAGTAAAATAATAAATAAAATTGACAGGTCACGAAGAATGCAGACGAAATGCGGCAAACTTTTATAAATACAAAATCGGATAAAATATCGTGAAGGTGTTAAAAAATAAATATCGGTTTAGATACCTATTAAATAAATAAACCACTATTAAAATTTATTAAAAAATTTTAATCTTAACGAATAATCTAATAAATAATATTTACATTAATAAATAGTTTCAATACATATTACAAAATATATAAGGCATTTTATTAATCTGAAAATAATCTATGATAGATTCCTTAAATATCTCCTCAAACAAAATCAATCTATAAGGGGAAATTTTCATATCAAATCTTTTGAAAAGATTTCGATTCCGTCAACATTCCATTAAAACATTTACTTTCATGGATCATTCTCTCTACTTTTTATGGTAACGATAAATTGTAGCTCCTACTTCCAGCAACATTTAATGAAAACAGGTTCCAAACTTTACACAGCAGCAGCCGAAATTTTGTTTTTCTTTAATATTTGCCCTGTTAATTAACTCTCACTTCCATCAACACTAATTTCGAAAGTTTTCATTTTGGCAGCTCGTAAATCCCGTACAAAATTAATATAAATCTCTCATTCGGGTGCATTTTTAATGCAACACATCTACTATTCCATAAATATAAAATTCCCTGATGCATACACGCAGCGCATAGATTCAGGAATTTAAAATCACATTTTTTTCAGCATTTCAGACAGAAATAAAAATAAAGTGAAGAAAATTCTTCCAGGGAAAGCCAAAAATAAACAAAAATGCGACAAGTTGACAAAACGTTGAAGAGAAAAACTAAACAAGCCGAAATCTCGGCAAAAGAAATACAATTTCCTTAGTTTTATGGAGACGAACAGAAGATTTGTTGTTGTTCTAGTTGTTTTTAGAAGGCGTCAACTGAAATGCCTGGCATGGAAAAACAATAATGAAAAGTGCTTTTGGGAGTGCAGCCTGAATGCCTGGATGAGCACATGATTTGAGTGCAGACAAAAAATAAAACAGAGTGAAGGAAATAAAAAACGGAAAAACAAGGAGTTACCCTTTGCCCAGAATGAACTAGGAATACATTCGTAATTAGTCACATTCACACATTCATGAAAAAAAGCTCATATACATAAATATTGATTCTTTTCTCTGCTCAAAACAATTAAAAATGAATTCAGGAAGTAAATATGGCATTTAAATATTTACACATACCAAAAATCAAAGCTATATCTAATAGGGATGCCAATGTTGCCCTAACAACACGTAGTTGCAAATCGATATTTATCAATTTTGGATAAGACGGATAAACTTATCGAACACGTTAAATAGAGGGATGCCAATACTGCCTTATTGATCACATTAAATAGCGGAATGACAATGTTGGCCTAATAAACCTAAGCTGAATATCGATATTTATCAATTTTAGATGAAAACGGATGAAGTTATCGATAACTTTAAAAACTGGATCTACGATAGGCTTGATATCGATAAACAAATGGATATGGATCAATCGAATCGAATGTTAATATTGAGCAACCTTTAAGGCTTGAAGTTACGTACTTTTGTGTGTTACATAAAGATCAAAAACTGTATTGTACAAATTTCAAACCAATTTCAAATTCAACGGGTACAAGGTATTAAAATAACTTTATTATCCATTTACAAGCTACAACGAGATGCATTCAACCAGGAATGCGGTTGGCAAATACGGGAGAAGGTCGTATAAAATGCTCGCCTGGTAGCTTGCCAAAAGCATTTTATGTGTGACGGAAGCATCAAATGCGAGAAACATGAAGGATTCAGTACTTCTGGCGCCAGAGGGTCTTACGACAGACACGTTATTTTCTTTATGTACGCAATTGATGCTATCTTTGATTGTGTGTAGAACGGAATGGCAATAAGGAAACGGATATAGCTGAGATGTTGAAATGCTGAAATTGTTACAGTGAACCCGCATTCAATTTGCAGCTGTGCGGCAGTCTTTCAATTGGGTCACTATTTCAGGGCTTATCAAAGCTGGCTATACTTGGAAGCGTGTATAGTATATATTAAATGTATTCGTACAATATGGCAAAGCTTTTTCTAATCTTTTCACGCCTTTTTTTTATCAAACATAAAAATTGAACAGCTGAAATGTTGTCGTGATTAGATTATTACTAACCAAGAAATCAGCGTTGTCTGCAAGGTTCAGAAGGAAAATAAGTCTGACCAAAGGCGAGTATTTATAATACACTGAGTCATAAAAGTAGACAATTTAGAACTTTACAAAAACATAATGCCTCGAAATATCAATTTTAAAAGAGGTTATACTGTTAAAGAAGTTAAGGCTCTAAAACTAAGAGACAAAAGGGACCCGTTTGTAATGTTCCTTGCAAATTTTATCCTCATTGCAACTCAATATAAGTTACTAAGGTGGCAACCCTATCTCAGAAATTTACCGAGCAGATTTGTTTGGCAATTGTTATTTACTAGGTAGATAAAGCGCATTGCATCGCTTGTCAAGCCGATACACCTAAGATGGATGTATAGTAAATAGAAACAAACTGATAATTCCTGAAGCATAAACAATTTTTACAGCTAACAAAACACTGTAATCCTAACATTTTGGTTTATCATGCTTGAACGCAAAATCAGATTCAACAACTCATTTTATATAAACAACAAATACGATAAGATCCCATAAAAAATGTTAACTAAAATATGTGAAACGAACGTATATTATATATTTAATTAGGCTGGCAGGGTTAAACAAGTAGTATTTTACACATTCCCGGATAAGGTATAGAATGACACAATGTTCTGATATCTACAACTGGCAACCGAATTATTTTAAGACTTGAAGAAATCCAAATATCAAATTTTTAATTCTTGATATACATACCGAAATACTAAAAGTATGAATGGTAAATATTTGTAGTTAGGTAGATAGCAAAAGTTGCACGGAGGTGTCATTTAAAAGATTTTTATTAACAAAACAATTGTCAATAAGGCAAGGGCAAATATTTGTTTAATATGAGATAAGTATAAGTAACACCTAAAATATGTAAAGAATTTAATAGAAATACAGTGATCGCTCGCAATACAGAATGATTTTTAGAAAGAGCTCATATTAATTTGATTGCTGAAAAATTAATAACTTCTAAATTTATCATACTCTACTTTAATTTTAATAAATCCCGAAGCACAATTTTCAAAAACAATTTCTACAAAACTTACAAAAACTTATTTTTTGTAAATTAAAAAGTAATTTGTCCGAATAATAACAAATATTACTCTAAAAACCAAAACAATTGATTCAAGGCATCCAACTTATTTAATAGGCAGACTTAAATTTCAAGAAACGGTTTACTTTGAACTTAGCGAGCGACCACTGTAGAAATTTATATCAGTTGCTCCCGTGTGCCTATTCTTGTGTGTAGTCAATAGTCAGATCCCAAGATGCTGAAGCTCTGACCCACATTCAGAACACCCAAAATACAGGTTTGTCAGCGAGTTCATTGCACTGGTTAAGGCGAATGGGTGGGTGGTTGGGATTTCGGTTGGGGTGCATTTCAGATAGGTCAGTTCGCTTTGCGCTGATTGCCTACTTGGCAGTCCAAAAATGGAACAGCTAAGAATTCGTGCCTGAGGTTGACTGTTTGTAAAAGCCAACGCAAACAAAGTACAAACATTTTCAGGTTTTTTTCTTTCTTTATTTTTGTTAGTGCCTCAAATGTGGCCAGGACACGCTAACGGGCGCCCAAGTCGGCGCCAATGCGGGCAGACAAAAGGGGGCGGCAATTTGAGTTGTGGCGCCGCAAAAATGGGGCATGCGGGCACCTACGACAAGCTAAAGCCAACTGGGTAAGCCATATAGCAGTGTGCTGGTATTAAGGTTCTTATCAAAGGACACAGTTTCAATTGATGTCAAACAAAGCCGTACATATCAGGCAATCAATTCCTCAGAGCAGACTACCGACTAGGCAAAGATGAAAACTATAGTTATAGAAAAGTCGGGCATTGCTTGTTATATTCTGTGCGTACTAGAGATGGACGCGTTTTATGAGATTTCCAGTAGGTAGAGGATACCATCTCATTAGCTCACATGACATTTTAAGTGACATGTCTTCGAGTATGTCTGTAAGCATGAACGAAAGCCGACTTGTTGATTATTTTGTATATCCTATTTAGTTATTAATTAATTCTAAATGTCTTGTATCACACTAAAAACTATCTTAAAAAACAGACAGTTGTTTAGTGAAGCAAGAGATCCCTTCATTAAGAGACTACATGGTTTGGGAAGAAATAGAGTAAAAAGACTAGGCTTGGATAATATTTATTTAAGTATTATTTAATTTTTTAAAAACTTGTAGGCATATAATTTGCTAAGTCAAATTTGTGCAATGCCTTTAGTAATCTGATATAATATTTCATTTGATTGCTCAACTTTAATTTGAATATTTCTTAAGCCATTATTTTTTTTCGTGCTTTTCGTGATTTTAATGATCGTGTCCTGCAGACACGACTCGCTGCCATCTCTAATGTAAAGCCTTTGCTACAGGCGAATTAATGTCATTTAGTTGGCGCCAAGCGAACAAAAGTATTCAATTTATGAATATGCGTGTGTGTGTGCGTGTGGTATGTACATGTGTGTGTGTGTGTGTGTTTGTGTCGCCAGGACCTGACGCTATATTTGGCACGCACGGGCACGGTCACAGGTTGTGGCAAGGGGACACGGGGCAAAAGCGTTGTTCTTGTTGTGTATGCGGGCTATATTAGGCCTACTATTGATTTCGCATTATGTGTCTTAAATTAATTTTAATTATTTACACAGCGCGGTCCACTCGGCAGCATCTGCAGCGACCGCGACCGCGACGCCGACTGCGACGTTGACTCACCTGCAAGCGAGCGGCACCATGGGCAGCGATTGTTTTATCGATGGCCGCAAATTCTGATTGCGTTTCTCTGGCCAAACATGATCGAATTTCAGCTTCAAACCGAAGCGCGGCACAGCCGTCAGCTCGTTCGGTTCGCCGGCTTGCTCTAGCTCTCTTTCCTGCTCCTGCTTCTTCTCCTGTTGCAGTTGCTCTGCATAGACGCCGCTGACGGAGTCTGCAGCGCCCGCAGCGTTGCCATTGGCTATTGTTGCTGTTGTTGCTTCCGCCGCTGCAGTTGGTGTTGCCATTTTGCGTGTGTTTCGACTAGCTTCGATTTGACTTATTTCGTTTGGTTTTGTTTGAGTGGGTGATTAATACAATTGCGTGCACTTCATATTATTTGGGTTTTTTTTTGTTCAACAACTAGACACGCGCGCGACGCACACAATAGCAACAAGCAAACACGACCGTTTGCGGCAAGAAATTAACTGCGAATGAGCGTACCACTGAGTGAGAGCGTGAGAGTGAGAGCGCGCAAAACAGACAAACTATCGTTTAGTGCAGCTGTTATCGATGTTTGGCTATTGACATCCATAAAAACAGCTGTTCTCGCGATAGTTGTTTTGGGTCCGAGTGACACTGCATTATCGTCCTAACGTCTATTTCAAAAAGCTACAGAGCAAATTTAATATGATAAATTACAAATATTTAATCAATCAATCAAAGCCACAAAATGGTGAATAGGCTTTTATCACATACATTAAATAACCTTAAAAGGGAAAATGTTAACGGTAAGCTAAAATTTTGTTAATTTTACAAAGGCCCAAGTGTGACCATAATCCAGTAAAGGCGCGCAATTTAAATTATCGAACCAAAACGTGAAAACAAAAAAAGATAGCATTTTCAACAAAGGTATTTTCATTTAAAAAAAAAAACATTTATATATTATATAAATACATTAAAAGTCGTTGCAAAGAATATTTATGAAACAGGTTAAACCTATTTTTATATTTTGAGTGTGATAGTGCGCGAAACTAAAAGTTGTAAGTGTGACCATTTGCTATAGGCGCTATTTCAAAACGAGAATATTTGAAAAGAAACGAAAGAAGACAAAATATATTTTTTTTTTTTTTGAGTGTTTTCAAAATATTTATTACACTTCATATAATCTGCAACACAAAACGCGTTCTATTTGAAGGATTTCTCGTATTTGGGGCACAAACACTTTTTGCGACGACCCCTTTGTTCATTGCCCATGGTCTGTTCCTTGACAGGAGTTTCAGGCTCTTCATCAGCATTGGCGTTTTCATAGTGCTCCGGGTTGGTCTTCTCATTGCATTTGGCGGCCATAAACTCAAAGAAATCAATGTTGCGCACATGACTGTGGTATTGATCCTTAAACTGAAAGTAATTGGGATACACTTTGTGCTTAAGCATAGCCACATATAGGCTAAGGCGCTGCTGTTCCAAAAATGCTCGACGCTTGTTCTCCATATGAGCATTACGCCAACTGCGATTGCTGATCTCCTTGTGCACGAGATCACGTAGATGCGGATGCAAATGAAAGATCAAGGCCCTTGAACAGATGGACAAATTTTCAGTATAAATTCTTAGCGTGTTTATGTTTTTAAATATATAATCTTACTCGCTGAATCGGTGCTTTAATTTTCTAAACTTGACTTTCTCGAATGGATAAATAAACATGTGTATGCGATCGGTGTAGGCCAACTGAGCAGGTATTTCCACAAATATTCTATTCAAGTTGTCTAGATAATAAGATATTCCGAGAATATATATGAAATTATCGTTTACTCACCTGGTGCTGAGTACAGTGGGAAATTGTATTATTTTTGGGACTTGCTTTTTAACTTCAAAGCGTGGAAACTTAAGCATGTCTTCCTTCTGCCAGGTTATATTGCTAGTCATGCATGCATCAACAGCTTTCAGCTCCTCCGGATCAATAAAATAGTTGCCCGCACAGAAATTATAATTACCCAGTGGGGGCACAGTTTTAAACAGCTCTAGACCTGGTTAGGCGGTATTACGACAAATGTATGCGGTTTTTTTTTTGTTTGTTTCTGACTTATTTACCCTTTTTGCGGCAATCGGAAGTTGTGGACTCCACAAAGTAGGCGGTGCGCCATTTGGGGCAGGCGCAATTGATAAATTTATAAAACACCTCGACCCAATCGGAAAAGACTGTGGACAGGCTCTTGCTCATGTTCACATTTAGCTGAATGTTGTCGCTGTGGATTGTAAAATGGGGAAAGTAGCTAGAATCTTAAATGATATCTGTCTATATACATCAATTTCTTAGTGGCGTGAGTCAGGGTCCAAAATATATGCAATTTAATTTAATTTATCTATTAAAAATTTAAAACAAATGAAGTGAACCAAGATTTGATCCCAAATCTTAGCATATATTTTGAACTACCTCACTTATAGGTCCAGCCTGTGATCTCTGTTTTCCAACTTCGAAAATTCAAATTAAACAAATCTGTGTTTGAACTGTCAACTTTCAAAAAATGGGTTAAGACCCACCCTAGACCACAAACTTACCGCACCACGAGGACGTTCTCATCGCAGCCAAACTTTCGCAACTGCGCATGAAGCTCGATGCGATCCTCCCGAACGGATAATTGAAGATTGGATGCTTCGATATCGACAATATAATGCAGCGTCGGAATAAGTGCTGGTGTCTCTGATGTTCTTTTATAAGTTAACCGGCTCCACTCGTCTGCATCCGCTTCAGATGAAAATTGATCTCTACTGGTTCGCTTTTCGTGGCTTTCGTCGCCATTTGACGATCCATTCTCTGCCATAATTTCATTCTTTGCCAATGGATAAATTCGAAATTGTAGATTATCAGCGGCAATGACCTTTGTCTCCAGCTTCAAGTCCGTCTGGTTGATGTGTGTAAAGTTGAATTGAGTGCCAGCATAGGACTTGTGCTGTATCAGAAAGCTGTCCGGCTCATAGGTTGTGAAGCTATAATCATAAATATACTGATCCTCAATCTCTATTTCCTGTATTAATTCTGGCTCCCTTATATTGAACTTCCCCAAGTCTTCGATTTCATCGGCAATAGATGCACCTGCTGGCACATTAATGAATATTATAGTCTGTGGATAAACATGTAGAGAGTTTAATTAACATTACTTTTAGGAAAATGGGATTAATGAAAGGAAATCGAATTTTGTTTTTAAATTAAACAGATAATTTGTACAGTATTATAGAACAATTGTAAACAATTTTCTATTGCTTCGACAATTTGCAATTCTCAACTAGTTAAAGCTTCGTCGTAGAGTCGAGGGCAGTCTGCTTATGATAGAACCGGAAGGTTCTTGAAATAGCTATACAGACAACCTACTCATAATTTGTATACATATGTATTCGTTTTTCTTTGTTGGTTTTTGTTTTAATCTAGACTTACCGATTGGTCTGATTCGCGATCAATTAGCTTCAAATGCGTTAAGTGCGAGCTGCTGGAACTGATTTGCTTATCAATATCATCCTCGATTATGCCCTTATCCCAGCCATCCACAACTGTGGAGGTGATCACGGTGCCATCGCTGTGATAGCATCGGAGACTATTATGTGTCCAGACCATGCGCAGACCATCGTCCCGCATGGCATAGCTCTCGTTGGCAAAATAATCATGCCATTCGGTGACACGGATCGGTTTGGCGCAATGTATCTTACCCTGCTCCACATGCACCACGCTGCCCAGCGAGGTGATTAGCTTCAGGTGCTTATAGCTCAGATTGAAGAGCTGCATTATGAACTCCAAGTATTTCAGTTCCGGATCGATGCTGGCAAAGAGCGCCGCCGATTGTTTCATTTGTGATTGACGTGCCTCCGCCTTGGCAGCGCGTGCGGCCAAAGTTTGCGACGATGTTGAACTGGAGTCGCGCGTCAGACTGGTTGCTTTCCTGCCCAATTTGTCGGCCCCGCCTGTGGTCCGACTGGTCTGGGAAATGGAATTGCGTTGGCGTCTCTTTTTTTTTAAATGACGCTTCGGCAGCGGCTTATAGCTGCTGTACGTCGATTGTGTGGAGCAGGCATTTATGAAACTCGTATTATCCTCCGCTTCGCCCTCCTCCTCCCCCTTGACGTCCACATAGCTATACAAGCGATAAACCTCGCCATTATAGCGCATAATCACCACCGTATCGGTATTGTTATAGAAGACTATGACACAGCCGTAGGGTGTGCTGACACGTCGACTCTCGTGGAGATCGCTCTGCTGACCCGACCACAGATGCTCCGCATGGGTATCATGACAATAGAGGCTCACTCCATTGGGATAGTTGAGCACCGCCTTGGCGCACTCCTCGTCCTTCGGTCTCACCCGCAGGCTAATGCCATTCGGTGTCCGCAATCGTATATTTGGCGCTACGACACCCATTTGGCCCGGTTCATTGGTCAGATGCAGTGTCTGCTTGTCAATCTCAATGGACAGGCACTTGTTCATCTGGCGAAAGTTCCACTTCTCCTCATAGAGTGTTATCAGACCCTCCTCAAAGTAATATTTCGAGGTTTTCGATTTGATGGTTTGACGCCCATCGTCCAGATTGTAGCCCCTGAGCATGGGATGATCGGGTCCCAGTCCAATAAACGTTGGCTTCTCCTGATCGCTGCTATTTTTGGAGCCATCTTTTAAATGGACGGGGGTGCGCGAATTGAGACTACGCATCGATTTATTTGTCACCCGAAAGCTCTCCTTGCTGCGCAGCCTTGACGGGCGCGGTGACATCTTCTCCCTTTTCTCCTGCTCCCGCTGCTGTTCCGTTATCCTCTTGGCCTTCAAGGATTTGGGTCGTACGAAGACGCTGGGCGTTACGCTATAAGGCCTATTGCTGGGGCAATTGTACGGTTTCGACCCATCCTCATCCGAGAGCAAAGTAAGCGTGCTGAAATATTCCGACAACGGGTCCTGCTGCTGCTTCACCTCGATGGCCGTCTCAAACATCTGGGGCGTGACCAAGTCGTGCAGGAACTGCTGCATCTCATAGAGCGTAAAATCGCGAAAACAAAGCCGCGTCGGTATAGTTATCTCTTCCTGTTTCTCGATAACCTCATTGAGGGCACGCTTGAATGTATAGAGCTTAACATTCGGATGAATTTCCTCAACTTTATAATTGTCATACTCCGTGATCAGTTGGATAATGCGCTGAGTGACCGAATCATCGGTTAGATACAATTTGGCATATTTGGGCAAATGCTGCGGCTCCAAATCCGCACTGTAGGGCGTATAATGAATTTTCTCTATAATGTAGCCCGTGCTGAAATAGCGACGCAGCACATTGTACTCCAAGCATGCATGATAGATATTCCGCATTAGTTCCTGATCCATATAACTCACAACGCTGCAGAGCAGCGTATTGGCCTGCTCCACAAACAAACGTTCGATCTTCATCAGCTTGATGATGCTCTTGAAGGCATTCGCATAGACTTTTATTTTGTCCAGCACTCTGGTTTGTATAGCCGATGTCGGATTGGCCAGCAACAGGACCTCCATCTCAGTCATCAGATCACGCGGCTCACCGAATGTGCACATCAGCGATTCCACATATAGATAGATGTTGGCATCGTCATCATGCACCGCCGGCATCTCATCCTTTAGATAGTGTCCCTGAATGCTCAGCGAATCGACCATCTGAAAGCTGTCCTGCAGGCTGGTGTCCGCACTCATTTTCACATTGATCTCACGATATGGCTTCACATAGTACTCCTCGTATTGTTCCCGCAACATTTGCATATCGTACATATAATAGCTTAGCTGATCAAATATGTTGCTGGCATATTTAACCGACTGGCACTTGGACATCTGTGGCAGCTGTTGTTGGAATATGCCCACCGGCTTGGTAAGCGTTCGCTTGCGCAGCGCATGAATGTCCCTTTGGATTTTCTCGATAGTCTCGAGCAGTTGCTTCTCACGACGTGGACGTGGCACCAGCAAATCATAGGCGCATTCTTCGGGCAGAAAATGCACCACGCCACGCAGTGGCTGACCGTGTCTGGAGGGGAAAGAAAAATCTATATATTTATAAAAGATTTGCTTTTGTGAGCGTCGGACTAACAAGCGAGAAGTCGCTGGTTCGCTGGTGTTATCAGAAAATGCAACTTTAGCAAATGTTTGATTTCGATTCAATTGGGGTCAAACAAAACATTGAACATGTTTAATAAACCCGATTTAAAATTTTAACGAGAAATAAGGGCTATCTTCGGCACGCCGAAGATTTAATACCCTTGCAGACCCAACCTTTTCATAATGCTCATGGTGCTTTGCCCGTTTCTAAGAAGCACAGGGAAAATAGTTAATGCCGAGTATGGTTAAGATATCTTGAAAAACAAAAAAGTTTTCCATACAACAACTAATTTTCGACCGATCGTTCCTATGGCAGCTATATGATATAGTAGCCCGATGTGAATAAGATTTTACATAAGTGGAGGGAGCATAGTAAAACTAATAAATGCCGAGTTTGGTCAAGATATCTTGAAAAACAAAAAAAATTCCATACAACAGCATAATTTTCGACCGATCGTTCCCATGGCAGCTATATGATATAGTGGTCCGATGTTGATAGGATTTTGCATATATATGAAGAGCACAGAAAAACTAATTAATGCCGAGTTTGGTCAAGATATCTTTAAAAACAAAACAATTTTCCATACAACAACTCAATTTTTGACCGATCGTTCCTATGGCAGCTATATGATATAGTGGTCCGATGTTGATAGGATTTTGCATATATATGACGAGCGTAGTAAAACTAATAAATGCCGAGTTTGGTCATGATATCTTTAAAAACAAAAAAGTTTTCCTTACAACAACTAATTTTCGACCGATCGTTCCTATGGCAGCTATATGATATTGTGGTCCGATCCAGCTGGTTTTGACATATGTACTGCGTGCAATAGAAAGAGAGACTTCTGAAAAGTTTCATAAAGATAGCTTTAAAACCGAAAGACTAGTTCACATAGAAACAGACAGACGGACATGGCTATATCGACTCGGCTTTTGATACTGATCATGGATATATATACTTTATGGGGAGATATCTCCTTCTATGCGTTACACATTTCACGACAAAATTTTAATACCCTCTGCAAGGGTATAATAAGTTGTTTTAATCAAAGGTAATTGAACTTACCCGAGCAGGTCCATATAGAAATCATTGTTCATTCGACCCATGATCAGAATTAGTATTGTCGTATTCAAGGGCGCATCTTTAATATACTGCAGTTAAATTTTTGTGAGAATTCGTTTACCAACGAGAATAAACTAAATGTGGGGTTTACCAAGCGCTTGGATAATGGGTAGCCCTTGCCCACTCTGTGATGCTCCTTGGCATTGACGCCAAAGCACGAGATCTTGCCCAAGGATTTGGTGTCGGTAGTCTCCTTAGATTTGGTAACGGGACGACGTTTGGATTCCATGCCAGATGACTTATCCTTTTTCGAATCTAACGAACGCACCTTGAGCTGGGCAGGCACATGCTTCTGATAGTACTTGAGCATATTAAAGCTGAGCTCCGCTTCAATCTGACGGTTCACAAGGTCATATTCGGTCAAACAATCGTGTATGCGCAGCAAGGTCAAATCCAAAGGTTTCGTGGGCAGAACATCTGATATCAAATAATAACTCCAAAAAGTGGCATAGAGTTGGGTAAAAAATCCTTTGCTCACCTTTTTTAAACTTGTCTGAAAGACGACTAGGCAGCAGGTTGGTTAGGTGAGCGTCATCCAACTCAGTATCCAGATCGATCACAAATAGGAATCGTCGCAGGCCAAGCTTTATCTGCTTTATGAACTCTTCACGCACTGCCTTCAGCCCATTGTCGTAGAAATTGACGCAGTAAATGTCGTAGGCGACCGAAGTTGAACCGCTGTGGGTTTTCCGGGTGCTACGACGACTGCTAAAATCGGTTCTCCTAGTGCTTAATGTACTCATATTGGTTATTTTTGAATGTCTCACGTGTTGTAAATATAAACCGAAAATGTGCGTTTGATTCTGACGGAACACTCTCAGCTCGGCAGGAAAGGCAAATTTAATTGAAATTAAATGTATGGATCCGACTCAATTATTTTAAATATAATTATCCTTTTGTGCCGTAGATGAAATGTTCCTTAAATATTTTTTTTCGATCATCGATCTATAAAATATTTCGATATGGATAAATTTTCCCCCCGAATCCGATCCTGTTGAATACAAAAGATAGATCTTCACCAAGATACATAACAACATTTTTGTCTGTCAGTTGATAATCTTAAAAATTATATATAACTAGCGGGTATAGCCCGGCCTTGCCCGTGGCACGTGTAAAGTAAATGTTCTCAAAAAGCATTGAAAATAATTTTGAAACTGATCGGATGGTCAACAAAGAACTTTCATACAAACGATTTCCGCCAATTTACCACTGTTGCGGGTGGAATTTCCCAAATCGCTGAAACACGTATACATTAAGTTTTTTTTTATAGAGATTTGAAAATAAGTTTGAAGCAAATCGGTAAAAAACTAAAACTTCACCAAAAAAATCTTTGAATCGCATTTCTACCGAAGAAGTTTGAATTCTGCGAAAAGTGAAAAACACATCTCAAATGAATTTTCATATCGAAAAATTCGTTGGAAATGAATTTGAGGGCGAAATTCGAATTTCGAAATTTTTGACACCCATTTCCACCAAGGAGGGATGGATTTTCCAAGTGCGAAACACCCCTCAAATGAATTTGAAAAAAAAATCTTTGAAAATGAGTATAAGGCTGGTAAACGGATGGTAAACAATAAAGTTGCATACAAACGATTTTTCCACACTTGCGGGTGGAATTTGACGAAACCCCGTCTTAACGTGCTTCCTAGCTCTTACGGTTTGGCCTGTGCGTTGATCATCAATCAGTCAGTCAGTCAATCAGTCAGTCAGTCAGGACAAACAGTTTTATATATAGAGATTTATGGCATTGGGTTCTAAAGTGTGTTCTACACATTTCGTGACAAACTTAAATTACAGCTGATAAAATAGGAAACTGTACACAATTTATGCATACATTAATATAAGTATTTTATTTAAATGATTTATTTGAACATTAAATCGTAAAGTTAAATTAAATATATAAAATTCCTAATTAAATGGCTGTTATGTACAAATGAGTATAATTATATAATTAAATACAGCTAATTGAAATACTTACTTTATAAATAGTTATATGCATAAGTACTGTACAAATGGGAGATTCATAAACAAGTACATAGTTTGTGTGTTAAAATTAAATTTGAAATAAAATCGATTTGCAAACTTAAAGCCTCTTTAAAATAAAACATAATAAATTAAAAGATAAAATAAATTAAAAATTTGCGGGGCCTAGTTAATAATATAATTAAAATGCAGTCACTGGCAATGAAAACTTGTGCGTGTACAAGCCGAAACGTATAGCTATGTAAATATTACTTATATGGCAGTGGATATGCAACTATAACTGGACGTTGTCTAAGTCTATGGCTTAAATAAAACTCATAATTGATCACAATACATTTGGAAAAAGTTTTGGTGTGGCATCATCAAACAGGAACCAGAGAAAACATCCCGGCAATCAGTAGCTACTCATCGCTGGACACAAGACATTCGCTGAGCAGCACATTGTGCAGATCATCCATATCGATCCAATCGCGTCTCTCATTGCGTATAGAAACATTGCGTATGCAGCCCTTGAAATTATCGCGCGCCAGCAAACAGCCGCTGGGTGCAACATCTAGCGGTGGGATTGAGAAATAGACAAAACATGAGCATAGGGAAATCAAGGATTTGGATTAATTGAAAACTACCTGGCAGACCGCCAATGTAGAGGGGCGAACGTGTTTGCACTTTGCCCACATTGCGTTGATTTGACATGCTGATCGTGGCAGGCAGCTGATCAATCCTAAGCGCAATTTGCTCGCCATCATAGAGCGCGGATATATTATGCCATTTGTTGTCGCAGAGCGCATATTTGCCCGGCAGCGTGGCCTCCACACGGAATGGCACACCATCGCCCAGGTCACAAGAGAAAACGATCTGTAATCGAGTAATTGATATCGATTTAATTAAATTGAATGAGATAACTTTTCAGACTCACATTGCCATTGCTGAGCTCCAGTGAAAGTGCGGGAAAACCGCTTGGCTCGGAAACGCTCAGCAATATGCCGGAGAGCTCAGAGGTCCGAAATTCCATTTCCAGTTCCAGATATTTGGCCACATGAAAGTTTTTTTCTATAAGAAAAAATATGGATAAAATAAAGAAAGATGCCAAAGATTGAACCGGAAAATGTTTGAATATATCGACTCGACTTCCTAATGTTGTGTACAAACACATTTTCTATGGATTCGGAGATGTTCATGTCGACTGATATATGATATATGGACTCACTGTATATGGCATAGGCATCGCCTGGGAAGTAGCTGCCGCGCTCGACGGTTGGAAAACATTGACCCACATTTGCGTGCTTGCCCGGACGTGCCAGATCCTGTGTGCTATTGTTAATGTTCACGCGACGCAGACAGCCCTTGAAGGCCTCCAGTCGCATGTACAGCTCCGAGGGCACCTTGACTGGAGCCTGTGGCAGGCCACCGACCAGCAGCAGTTGTGAGGCGCCTATTTTCTTGGGCACCTTCATTTGTGCCGACGTCTTTTGATCCGTACGTCCAATCTCTACGCTCAGGGTGACCTTGCGCTCATGGCAACTGATAGTCACACGATGCCATTCACCATCGTTTAGTTTGGCTGTCAACAGCAGTTCCTCGCGCCGTCGTCCGCGCACAATTAACACCAGTTGGCCATCCTTCAGGAGCAGGGCCACATAGTGCTTTGGCTTCTCCTTGCTGCCCGGCGACAAATAGAGCATGCCATTGGGATAGAAGGAGCGAAAATCAAAGCTCAGCTGAAAGTTGCGCTGCCAGAAGTGACGCTCCGGCAGCTTAAGCTGCGCATAGCTATAAAGCTCGTCGCCAAACTTGAAGGCATTCGGTTCGTAGGAGTAGCTGCCAATCTGTAAGAAATGAATTCGATTAATTCTAGCCCTAGATTTATTTAAATGGGAACTTAACTCACCGCGACGACTTTGTGTTAGTTCTGAGCTTTTGTGAGCGAGCTTTCGCAGCGTGCGCTTTTTATTTTTTGGTTTTTTTAGTGAGGTTAAAAAATAAAAACGTTGGCATGATTTTCTTTTGGGTTTTTTTTTTGTTAAAAAAATGTTTTTTTTTTTATTTAATACGCAAAATGTGATAACAAGTTGAAGAAAGCAAAAAGTTATTCGTATGATACATTGATGAAAGCAAAAACGTACACAAAGCGTTGATGAGTGAATAATGTTTGTGAATATATATATATATTGATATGCAGATAGGCCTAGATGATATTGTTGCTTATAGACTATATTTGAGCTTTAAAGCTTAAAATATACAAAAGATGTGATATGAAAATATGCAATATTTACATAAGTATGTTGTTGTCAAATGTAATTAACATCCAGATGCGACCCAGAGCTTTTTAAAACTTAAAATTATTTGTAGTTCTTATTTTGAATTAAGCTGGATTACAAGAGCTTTTTAAGATATCTTTAATCAGACTTGAAGCTTTTGCATACTATCAACCGCATATAAATTTATTACCTTTAATCCTCAACAAAAGCTTTTGAATTCTGTAAATCAGCTTACAAAAGCTTAAAAAGCTCCAAAACAGACTACGATTTTTATTTAAACTAATTATTAATTTAAATAATTTGGCTCACGACAGTTTCTCATATGTCTAAATATAAGAGTTTTAATGAATTTTCGAAAGAAATTAAATCTTGTAAACCAGCTTCCAAATAATTCTTAAATATAAATGAGCTAGCTTACAAGAGCTTTTGTAAGGAGGCTCACAGCTTTTAGCTCTGTAAACTAGCTTATATGCAGCTTACGCGCCGTCAAAGCTTGAAAGCTCGAACGTATGGCAGCTTTTGGTTAAATCTGAGGTTATATTTGATGATTTGTATGATTAATCCACATGTAGACCACATTGAGTAGCTATGTTTAGTAAGCTTTTATATTTTTAGTCGAAATTAGTATACAAAAGAGCTTTTTCTTGCAGCGCAGCGCTTGAAACTTTTTGCGTAGCAGCTTTTGACATAATTGCTTAGCAACTAAAATCCTATAAAAACAAAGAGAAACATTTAAGTTGATCAGAGTGTTGAGAGTTAGGTAACCACATAATCTATTTACATGCACATCTCCAGCGAAACCGTCGCACCCGAAATCTTTTAATACAATAACCCAGACCATGTTTTACACAAAATGATGTCAACAACTCACCCGCTTGCAGCCTTCCGGCGAGGCGGTAAAACTCTTGCCAATCATCGGCTCCGTCTTGAGCAGCACATCGTAGAGGGCGCCCTTGGGGCTGCCCATGACCGGACCATTGCGTCCAATCTGCACATTGGCAAAGGTCAAAGCATCATTAAAATTAATCGTACGATTATTGAACACCACATCCCGCACAGCGCCCTCGAGCTTCACAAATGTGGGCGCCAAGGGAGTGTAAATTTCATGGGGTGGTGCGCCGCCTATATACAGCCCCCCAGCATCCTGTGGCAGGCTGACAAGTGAGGGTGTGCCCGTCAGGCTGCGCACCTCCTGCAGTTCATCGTCCACCATCAGCTCCAGGCGGCGCCCAGTCTTAATAAGATTGATGACATGCAGTTCGCCATCGTTCAGCTGACTTGCATTGGAGAACATTTTGATGAAGCTGCGTCCCGAATTAATCCACACCTGCAGCTGACCATCGACCAGACTCATCGAATAGTTGCCCTTAATATCTTTGTCATCGTAGTCGGCCAGCACTTCTGGCGGATAGGCAGCCAACAGCAGCAAACAATCGGCTTGGAGTGTGCGGAAGACAAGGCCAGTATTGGCGCGTTTCCGCAGCGACTGCGATGGCAGCTCCAGATAACCATTGCCGGAAAAGCCAGCTCTGTGAATCAGCACAACAATTAGGATTTTTTTTTATAATTAAATAATATGTAAGTTTACTTTGTAATCATGTCCTTGCAGGAGGACTCCACGCCAAAGTATGTGGAACTCTCGAGCGGATCGTAAGTCTCGCCATTCACCTGCACATCCATCATGCAGCCAAGGAAAGGATTGTCGGCACCAGGCGCTTTGGTTGTGCCAGATGTGAAGCCTGTTAAAAGTTATTAATCAATTATTAGAAAGTATTTATTTTTATTTTAGCCTTGAAGAATAAACTTTTCGACTCGTTAAAGCTAATGCTGTGTGAGAATTACAATTGATACGTGCTGTAAAAATCTGCGAGAGTTTTTATGATACTTTGTACTCATTACATAAAATGATATTGAGAAGTTTCAGAAAGTGCAGGAGATATCTACGACCCTATTAAGAATATTTATTTTTAATAAGCACGACGTGCCTTGCTTAGATTTCTGTCTACTTGTCCAAATGAACTTTTATAATAGACCTTACTAGACCTCTCTATTTTATTTACTATGCGTTTTCTTTACAGGTTTTCTCAGCTTCTTAAAATTCCGGAATGCTCACCTGGTGGCACGCCTCCCAGATAATACACCGCCTTGGACAGATCCGGCAGCATGTGACTCTTCACAGGCAATGTGGGGGCACCGGAGATGGCACGATCGTTGTTTACGCGCAGCATACCATTCTCCGTGCTGCGTCGTGTCGAGAACTCTCTGGCCGCCTCGATTTTGATCCACTGCCCTGTGTTGTACTTTTTGGTTGTATTAATCTCCAGCTTGGACTCGTCGCCATAGTCAATGCGGAACATGATGCGACCGCGACTCAATGTGACCGATACGGAGCGGTTCTAGAGAAACGCAAATCATAGGTTAAAAGTTTGAGGTGTTAAGGTAAAGGGATGCAAGCTCACGTTCTTGTCATCAACCGCCAGAAAGAGCAAGGCATTCTCGTCCAGTGTGCGGAAGGTCATCTGCAACGCAAATAGATTCTTGCGATAGGGACGCGGACGCGTCTTCTTAAGCTGCGCATAGCCCAGGCCATTGAAATGACGCGCCACGGAGGAGGAGGATGATTCCCGGGCGCCAATCATGGCACCACCGCAGCGACCCTCGCTGCCTATAAAATTCCACAAACCCAACGGCTTATTGTCCACCTCTACCTGATGCACGACCACATTTAGACCTGGAGTTTGCTCCTTGGCCGCATGGCCGCCCAGCAAAATGCGCTCGTCGTGCGTTTGATAGAAACGCGTGTGCTCGGCATCCGTGGAGCCCGTGACTGGCGAACCCGGCATTAAGGCGCCAAAGTTATTCATGCGGCGCACCAGCAGGCTGCCCAAATTGAGCGTGCGATTCGCCTCCACCTGATACCAGGCATCATCGTACTTGGGATCGCGGGTCTGCACCTCAAGCGGATGTGTTATGGTCGCTGTGCTGCCGCCCAAATACCAAACCAGACGCACCCGCCGCTTGTACAGCTCCAGCGTGATGTGTCGGCCCTCGCTGCCCTGGACATGCAGCAAAGGCGAGTTGCCCATGTGATTGGACAGGGCAAAGCTCAAGCGCAGGGAATTGGATGTGCTCAGGCCATAAGAAACGGGCAAATAGGTGCGACTGCATTTGGGACCCAGCGATTCCAGCGAGACGTCAATCTGCAAAGAGAGAGAGAAATGCTTGAATCGACCTCAACTCCAGCTATTCATTGCCACTTACCGCTTCCGCTGCATGCCTGGCCTTGGCTATTTGATCTCTTAGCTGCTGAAGCTGCTGGGCCATGCTATTGTTCCAGATCTCAAACACCTGCTGTTCCTTGGCGGCCTGCTGCTCCACATAGTTGAGCGAAACGTTGGCGAAACGCAAATTTGTCTTGGTTAGCGAAATGTTCTCCTCGGCCATGCCCAGCTTGATCTCCCAGTCTGGCTCCAGCATGGCAAATGATTTGCGCATATGCTGTATGGATTGCTGCATCTCGCGTGCCTTGCGCAGCTCCGCATGCATCTCCTCGCTTGTCCTTTGCGCCAGCTCCATGCTTTCCTGGGCATGACGACGCGCCGAGCTGTTCGTCAGCAATTGCAGCTGGCTGGTGATGTTATTGCTGCGTTGTCCCGTCTCAAAGATGGTGCGTTTGATGCCCTCCACTTGTTGCTCCTGTTGCTGCAGCTTACCCTTGAGCACAGTGGATTTTTGCATTTGCTGCAGTGCCTCGCGTTGCAACTGCTTGGAGCGTTGCAGCGAGTGCTTGGCACGCTCAATCATTGAGCTGCCATCGCTGGGATAAAGCGTGCGTTGTGCCTCATGGACGCGTTCATTGGACAGCAGTGATGCCTGGCGTGCACCCGCAATGGCTGTGGAAATATTGCTGTGTGCCGAGCTGCAAGGAAGAGAGGGTGAGTCTAAGCCAGAGCTAGCGCTAGTATCCTCACTCACCTGGCCAGCATGGCAATGCGTGCCGCATTTCTTGTGGGCTGAAATTGCCTGGCATACTCATTGGAGCGCTCGAGCAGGCGTGCCGCATGCTTCTCCGCCTTGGGAAGCCAGTGTTTGCGCACCTCCCGCTGCAGTTCTGCCTGATCCACGAGCGTTTCGTTCAGCAGCGCAGTCACGGCGGACAGCTGCTTCCGCTGCTCATTTAGCTGCATTTGCTGCTCCCTGGCTGTTTGCAGCATTTGCTCGCCACGCGCCGTGTGACTCTGATTAAGCTGCCGTTCGATGCGCCCGCCCAGTTCCTCCAGTTCCTGATACTGTTCGGCAACATGAGCGCTTAGATTGCGCACATGTTCGAGCACATCGTCCGCCTCGCTCTCCACATCCTGGG
This sequence comes from Drosophila montana, assembly GCF_035044405.1. NCBI lineage: Eukaryota > Metazoa > Arthropoda > Insecta > Diptera > Drosophilidae > Drosophila > Drosophila montana. The sequence goes on from NW_026998009.1 coordinate 277,415, forward strand.
TGCGATCGATGTGCAGCCGCATGTCCGCCACGCGATAATTGGTTTGGTTAAGATCACGCCAGAGCATCTCGAGACGTGCACGCTGATCGTATGCCGCATCAGAGGAATTGCCCGTGACATAGAACTGTTGCCAGGCGCAGTCGCTGGTGCTGCGTATGTCCTGCACCAGCTGATGATGCTGTTGTATAGCCTGCAGATAGAAGCGCGCCTGCTGCAGCGCCGTCGGCAGACTCAGATGCTGTGCACCCAGGCCATAGTTTCGTAAATCGTACAGCGTTTGCATCAACCCAGCGTGTAGAGTGCGCACATCCTGTTGCAGTGCAAGAGCCGCGTCCTGCATGGACTGCAGCGCCAGCTGGCGTTTGCCAATGGTGGCCAGCGCCTTGCGCGACTGAAATTTGCCATTCTCTGCATGTGCGTCCAGTTTGAGAAGAGCTGCCGTATCGTACCCGAGGAGCATCTGCCTGGCCTGGCTATAATCCTGCTGATGGCCGCGCCATTTATCATAGGCGCGCTCGTATTCGCTAAGCTTTAGATAGGGAGCCGGTATGCCCGTCAGATCCATGTTATGCAGGCCACGGCGCAGCTTATGCCCCACCAGCTCCACATAGTCCAGCAGCAGCAGCGTGCAATTGTCGCAGACTAAATGGGAGTAGGAGACAATTGTTTATCTAGCATATATGGGGTATACATTAGTCGACTTACGCGTGCAACCGCTTTCGTGCAAATGCTGCCGCTGCGCCACGCACTTATTGCACTTCAGACCCGTGACGCCTTCGCGGCAATAGCACTGACCCGTCTCCGCATCACAGCCCTCGGCGCGTATGCCATCAGCATGGCAATTGCATGCCTGGCAGCTGCTATTGGGATATTGCATCGGATTGCCAAAGAAACCAAGGCGACAGCGTTCGCATAGGCGTCCCGTGTAGCCGGGCTTGCAGACGCAGCTCACCTCGCCCTCCCACACATTGCAGCCGCGCGCAAAGTTGCGATTGGTCTCCGGACAAGGGCAGGCCTGGCAGCCGTGCCGTGAATTGGGATCGCCGTAGTAGCCCTCGGCGCATTGCTGGCAGTGTGCGCCGCCGCTGTTCTCGCGACAATTCTACAAAAAACAAAAACATTTTCAGTCAAACCAAATAGCTGTAAATTCCAATTGCAGTGTTGGGCAGTCAACAAATTGTGCTGCAGTTCAATTGCTATTATTGCTAAGGACTGGTATGCTGCTTGCTGTTAATGTGGTTAAAAACAAGCGCAAGATACGTTAAGAAGCATTTATATTCCACTTAGATATCTTCAAATTGACTAAAAGCGCATCAAATTTAAATCAAAATATAATCAGTTGCTGATTGGACAATTTGGCTGCATACCAAACCTAATCAGAATTCAGAAGCCTGCCTATACGAACCTGTTCAACACTAGCAAATAGCCTATTGGAAAATGGCGGCAGTAAAGTGAAAAATAGGCGCCAAAAGTGAAGTGCGCGTCTATCGTTTATATTTGCATGTGTATATTTTTATAAATTAAAGTAGATTATTTACCAAACAAACGCCGGTTTCGCGATCGCAATCATTGCTGCGTCCATTGCAGTGACACGGCGCTGCTCGTCCAATTAGATCCTCAATAAAAACACTTTCCACGTCGCTTGTGTTGCGCCAGCGATAAAACGAGCGTCCCGGGTCCTGGCAGGACAGCCCATCGAAACGTTTGGGGCACTTGCAGCGCTCCACGCCCTTGGCTATGAGGTTAGTGGAGCCCTGTACATATATGGCAGCATCCATGTGCACATTATGTAGGCTACAAAAAGTTGTAAGCTCATAAGATCAGATTCTTGGAAAACAACAAAAAAAAAAAACGTACACAACTTGCTGAAAATCGGCAAACGCGAAAGCGCGCAGAAATATGTGACGCACATTCTGCAGCGCCGCCATCAAGGTGCCCCGATTCACCGCCTGGCTATTGTGATGATATTTCCAATAGGATTCATGCAGCGGCACACGATGCGTCACATTCAGCGAATACTCATATTCCTCGTACTCGTAAAAGTCCAACACCAGCTTGGCGTGCGCATGCAGCTGCACCAGCGGATACTGCGCCAGCACCTTCCGCTCCAGCGGCGTGTGAGCGCCCTCGGTTAGCAGCGAAAAGTATAGATAGCCGCCGTAGCTGGTGGTGCGATCGCCATAGAACTGGGGCGGCAGCTGGAAGTAGAGCGGCTGATAGAACTGGGCATAGGCGCCGATCGATACGTTGCCCGTGGAGCGCGGCACCAGGCTGAGATCGTTCATGCGCTGGATTTCGGCATCCTCGCGATAGGAGACGCTGCCCGCCATCTGCACCACCACAATGTACTCGTAGTCACCGCTGGTGACATGCTGCGGCCGCAGCTGTTGCACGCTGAGATTGCGCGACTCCGGCATGCGTATGTGGCCCCAGGAGAGTTCGCTCTGCTCACACTCGGCGGCGCGTCCAAAGCAAAAGCAGCGGGTGCAGCCCTCGGGATTAAGGGCGGACAAACCGAATGTGCTCTGCATGCACGTATCGCACTTGAGACCCACCACGAGCGATTTGCACGGGCACTGGCCATTCGAGTCGCAGGCTATGAGGCCATCGGCGCGCGTAAAGGAGCCCGCCACATCGCAGCCGCAGCGTCGGCACTCGGGATAGCCAAAGTAGCCAATGGCGCAGCTGTTGCAGTTGCGGCCCGCGTAGCCCTCACGGCACTGGCACTGACCTCCGACTGCGGCGCACTGCTGGCCAATGGAGCCAATGTGATCGCATTCGCACTCACGACAGCCCAGACGCGCCTGCCAGCCCCAGGTGCCGGGCACGCACTGAGCGCAGCCCAAGCCGCGCGTGAATTTCGGGCAAATGCAGCGACCGTTGAGCGGATCACAGACTTGACCCTCTGCCGCGCATGCGGCACAGCGCTGGCAGCCCTCTGTGCTGAAGCCAAAGAAGCCCTCGGTGCACTCGTTGCAATGCCGCCCGCCGACGCCAATTTTGCAGTCACATTGACCCGTCCACGGATTGCACTCGTGACTGCGTGCGCCGTGCGGATCGCATTGGCAGTCGTGACAGCCCACGCCCTGCGTCAGATTCCAGTGACCCGCCTTGCACTTGTCGCACCGACGACCCGCCACATTCAGCAGGCAGGAGCATTGGCCCGAACGTTTGTCGCAAGCCGTAGACAGGGAGCCAACCGGACTGCATTGGCAATCTGCAAAAAGTATATGGAAGGAAATTTTATTTAATTTGGGTAAGTGCATAATGAATTTGGTAGAGAATTAAGTATATATTGGGGAAATTTATTGGGGATTTAACTATTTACACTTTTCAATTATTTGATTATTATTTAATTGCCAGCCATATGAACTGGGCTTTCAACGTGGCATTAAATAATCAATTATCAAAAACGAAATTAACTTTTTAAAAGCACAAATTTGCTCTGGAAACGACAAGAATAATCTTATAAATCATAAATAATTACAAGTCTATGATAATATCCGTTTCGGTAAGTTAAAGTCGCAAATTAGTACCAACTTGTAAAATCTCAAATGCCCGAAAATTTCATACATGATGTTAAACGAGCTTAAGTTTATTTAATTTCAAAGCTGTAAATTTGGAATGATTTGATTTCTGGCAACAGATAAAAGACGGCGGCACGTCTCACAATAGAAAACACAGCACTTTTAACACGCGCCGCCCAATCAGCATAAATCTAAACGATTTAAACGATTCATGTCGTCAACATTAGCAGCTATAAAAGCAGCCATTAATATACAAAAAACTACCAAAACACTTGCAAAATAATTTGCCAGCTCTTCAGTTGATGTGCCGCAAAAAACGCTTTCAATTTGCAACTTTGATAAATGTGCATAAATTTTGCACGCATAAAAATATACAAAAAAAATACAGAAACTGTCAACGGAAAAATTCGAAAATGCCGCCAACGCTGTGCAAAAAAAATAAAAGAAGAAAAACCCAATGAAAAAAATGTATAAATATTAATAATATTTTTTTGATTGGGGGCGCGCCAGAAATTTGGCACATGGTTTTCAGCATGTGAATGTGACATTTACAAAATGTTTTTCTCATATTTCGAGAGTGGCTGCTGCTGCGGCTGCTGCAGCTTTAAACCAATCTATTTTGTCGCGTTTGTAATTTATGTTTCCTGGCCAAAACATTTAACATTTACCAGAAAATTTGTGCTTATTTCGAGGGGAAAAACTAGCCGCTTGTCTCATTATTCAATGACAAACTGTAAAAATGCAGAAAAATCGAAAAAACCAAAAAAAAAAAACAAAATGTTTTGCTGCATTTAAATGCAAATTAATGTGCCATTCATTAGCGCTGCGGCAATCCATCATTTGGCGCAGTTTGACAAGCACTGCGAAAGGTCAAAGCGCTTCGAAATTTTGTTAGCCCAAGCTATAACAAATGTGTATTATCAATGGCTTTCAAAATTCTCAAAACGAAACTCGTTGTTTAATACCAAAGTTGATGCTGGTTAATGCGCTCGCATTACGTGGCATAAACAAATTTGCATATGATTTTTTATGGCACGGACAGCGTGTGGCATGCCACTCGTCTTGAGACCAACTGCAACGCCAAGAGCCAACACTCGTGACTCCAATCCTCAAAATGCCAGACGCTTTAGAAAAAAAAAAACGCTCGAGACTGTAAACTACAAATAGTCGAGCAAAAATAATGCTGTCCATAATTCAGATGTCGAGACGTCTTAACGATGTCTGCCAGTTGCCTCTATGGATATGGTCACATAAACTCTATCATTTTCGCGATTTTCACGATTTTCGCGTGCCTCCGTAATGGAGACATACGGATTAAGTGTGTCTTATAAATGTGCCGCAACATGACAGCAGTAAATACATGAATGGGAAAATACTCAAATTTAGATGGTCAAGCAAAATCGTTCGGAAAATCCATAATATATATGACAGTTTATGGCGAGCATCCATTTTTGTATTGTGTGCGGTTTTAGCTAGCTCAGTTGAGCAAATAAAATTAATCGAACTTTCATCTGAGGTTGTTTTTTTTCGAAAATCCAGTAGTATCCCATAAATTCAAGCAAAATTTCTTGTAAATTCCAATTTGTTAAAATCACTTTTTCGAGCAATTACTCTAATAACAAAGACGGGCATATAATATGATCTAATCGCAGCTTTATTATCTTAACTGTTGAGAAATATATTTTAAACACGTTACCCTCTTATAGTCTTAAATTGTTTATAAAACTTTAAGAACTTTTTTATATCCTGATATTCTCATCTCCGAAATGAACCCGCCTTTTGCTAGCGAATTTAATTAAGTCTGTTGTTGTAGTTTATGTAGCCACTTCAACGGCTGGTGTGACTTTGGGAGCGCCGCAAACTCGACATTGGCAACCGTTTATTATGGCAAACAAAATGCCATAATTAGCAGATACCCTGTAATCAAATGTTAGCCTGCGAAACAGCGAAATAAGGCGACTCTTTTAAAGTAGAGAAAGTTAACATAATTTATTATTGATCAGAAGTTATATCCGACTTAACATATACAGACTCAAAAATCAATTGAGGGCTCGTAATATTTGTTTAAATTATAAATAGAATATATACTTGACAGTGAAAAATGTTCTTTTAGATTACTTAAGGTTGTTGCTCGACTGATTGAATTCAGTTCAAGGTTACCAAACATAACTTTACAAAATTAGTAGTTGGTTTTAGGATACGCTACAGGGTATCTCAGAGTATAACAAGCTGCAAACAAGTCAAAGGCAATTACCTGAACAGAGTTAACATTCGATTAATTTATGGGGCGCACGAAAACAATCGAGAGACTCGAGAATTGTGACTATTATGACGCTCCGGCGCCGAATTCGATCAAAGAAAGCATAAATAATGCTCGGCAATGGGAGTGGGAGTGGAAGGTGGAGATTGGAATTGGAACTGCGACTGGGACTGGGACTGGAGCGACTGGTTGAAGCTGAGGCTGGCAGGACCAGTCGCAATGCCTGGCCGAGACAAAATGTATGCAAACGGGTTAATTAACTACGAAATTTCGAGCGCTAGCTACGTGATGCTATTAAAAGACAGCGAAAACACAGCCGGGTGGTCGATACCCAGCACGCCTGCTCTTTCCTCTCTATGCCTCTCTTTTTTTTTTATGTGGGTCAACGGTGGGCGGCTAACGAAACATTAACAACAGCAACAACAACAAAAACAAAATCGAATGCTGTTAACGCATTACGCCTGCAGTTACTAGCGGCAATTGTGGCTGCCGTTGCCGTTGGCCAACTTGCATTTTGACATTTCAAATGTCAACTTACACATAAATCTTGTCAAGGCAGAGCTGCTCACTCACTCAGTTAGCCAGCCAGTCAGTCAGTCAGTCTGTCAATCATTCAGTCATTCACTCAGTAAGTCACTCAATCGGCGGTCAGCGCGTTGCCACAAGATTGTTATCGCTCTTGCCTACAGAGGCTTAATTGCCGTTTGATATCTGCAACTAATATGTAGTAAATGCCCTTACTCAAATGGGGTACTACTCATATATTATTGTAAATGCTCTTTCCGGACTTTAAATTTATTTTATTTTATCATTGCGTACTATTTTCATAATAATGTGTTTTATTCAGAAGTATTCTTTCAGACGTTGCCTCACTTATTCAAATGTTGCCAGACTTAAAGCTCTAGATGTAGTCCAAGAATGTTTTTTGAATGTTTTTTGATGTGATAAAACGTTGCCAGGCTTGGACAAAGGTGTTTATTCGAGGTTAGAGGTTATTAACCTTGACTCTGAATAATTTGATTAGAATTTAACCAATTTCTATTGAATTCTCCTCTATTAATGACCAAAATTATAAAGTAATAATATTTTATTCAAAATTAAAAATAAATATTTTGCTTTCAAATATAAATTATTTCCAAAATTGTAAAAATTAGGAATTCTGAAAAACTTCTATTTATCATAGAAACTTCTTTGAGTCAAACATTTATTTTCTTTTCAAAAACATTTCTAGAAAATGTTTTTAAATATTCTATGTTCTATATTCACATTTAAAAACAACTTGCCTACATTCTTATAGAGTATTTACACTTCGTCATAATATAATGTAAACATCTTTTTCGGCTTTTTTTTTTTTTTGGTATCTGAACAATTTTTTTTGTTGCTGATTGGAGATTTATGATAATTGATTGACCGCGTTGGCGCGAGTTTCTTTGGCAATCCGCACATTGCGCATACGCAACGTTGTCTGGCAGCAACTGGTCGCAGAATAAATCATTTAATCAATATTTTGTCATGTCCAGAGTGAAAAACTGCATGGCAGCCAAACACGTGCTCCACATTTTATCCACAATTCTGCAAATTATTTATATACACATGGACACACAGTCATATCTAATTTTTTCATTGCGAATTGTTGAATGCAATTATACTGTCAATTCTTCGTCATGTTCATTTATGGACTTTTGCTGAATTATTATTGTTTAATTGTTAATTTATTGCATGCTTTTGTGATTTGTGACTGTGGCGAAAAAAAAAAACTTTGCAGATTTAAGAATTTTTTGATTGTGTTAAGAGTTTTTTAGATAGGCGTAAGGCCAATATCACGGTGTGTAGCAAGTGTTTTGACATAATTGAAATAAAATGAAGAATTTAGAAAATAAATATAATTTGATTAGGAGTAGCACGCTTCAGTTCCAGGTAATACTCATTCTTAATTTGATGCAGAAAATAATTAAATTAATATTTTCTTGAAGAAAGCAAGTTTGATTTATTTTTAAAAGTAAATACAGAAAAAACATATTAAAGTTTTAGGTGTTTTTTAGAATTTTGTATTTGCAAAAAAGTTCTTAATTTAGAGATATACATATTTTTTCCCATATAGAAAATAATTTTTTTTCCATTATCTGATTTGATTTCTAAGAAACCATTTGGGGGGTTATTCTAAAAATAATACTAAAAATTTGCGGCTTATTCTATTTTTCGATGACAATTTTGAACCAACCAAAGTTTTAAGTAGACTTTTATCACAACCCACACTTTTTCACTGAGAAAAAAACGAACAATTCAAGCAACTAAAATAAATGCCACTTGATCAGGTCGGCCTCTTCCCTAAAAACCAACTCTAAATGCAGTTTAAGTCTAGCAATCCATCAAGATCTGTGCACACACAAACACATATGCAGAGTAAAACCCCCATTTTATTTCACGCACATTCGCATAAAGCACCGTTAAACGAACGGAAGTGCACTTTAACTGCCCACAGTTCGGCCTCCCCACACTAACCAGATCTGACCATAAGCTGAGACCAAACTTGGAAGCAAAAAAATGAAAATAAAAAACAAAACGCGCTCATTAATAAAACGCAAACAAAGAATATTGTCAATAAAATTGACAAACTCTGCTGAAAGACCCACGCGGTAAGACCAAAAAAAGACTTGAAGCAACATTGCCAGATCGTAGACAGTGCAACTACTGTGGGTGTTGCCAGTGTGGCGGCAGCCGACACAGTGCCGCTCGAACTGTAGCATGACAAACGCAATTCTGAAGAGTCTTCGCAGAGTCGTGATGCCCCATTGTAAACTTTAATGACATCATTTGCTTAGCAGAGTGAAGAGAAGTGATTGAACCTTTTATGGCTTTGGCTTGTCTGAGAGGTGGCAAAATACAGCAACAACAATAATAACAACTACAGCAAACAGCAACCTTTCTCCCGAGAGGTTTTCAGTTTGCGACAGCGTCTGTTTCATTCATGAAAATGCAAATGCCCAAACAGGCACTTGACAGCTGCAGCCAGTCAAAGCCTGCCTCAACTTAGCTTTGCAAGTTGGCCAAGTGCCTTGAGGCACAGGCTGCTGCCTGCTGTTGCCTGCTCTTCCGGCTACAACTCCTCCACGTTCCATGCCCGACGACGACACAGTCGTACTTACTACTATCTCCTCATGTCGCGTGCTATGGCATGTTCATATTTCTCCACATTTATTTTGCACATACGCTCGTTTAGAGAGGGTATTCGTAGCTAGTCATAAAGTTGATACAAGTTTGATTGATGCCAGTTAGGTGTTGTTATGGATCTGAGATAATTTAGAACTAGGCATCTAAAACTGTGCATATAATGTAAAGTAGATTTGTTTGTGCGTGAAAATAGTTGAAAAATTAAATATAATAAATTTAATTAATAAACCGAATAACCCAAATATGCAGAAACCTAATAAATTAAATGAAAATAAATCAGCTAGAAGTTGAAGACATAATTTTAGTTAATATATATTATACAAAGGTATTTTTTGATCAAATATCATTAAGAATTTAGAACGTCAATCGAAAAATGTTCTTAAATATAATACCTAATACTAATAAGAAAATTCTCATTTGTGAAAGTTCTAATAATATTTATATAAATCGATATTAAGCAGAAAATTAATAGATCCATCTTAGTATTGATATATTAGTCACAATTGAAATATTTTCTTAATGAACCTTTATAATGTTCATATATGATCAGCTACTTTATTTGATTGTGTATTTTAAGAATAACATTCTTGGCGCATTATATCATGGCCCCCATTCACAGACACATCCCTCTGAAAAGCTGAAGTAAGCGTACAAAAACTTCCGTCTGATCTTAACGCTTATTTCTTCAGTCTTTAGGCATATTTCTGTATGTTAACATATTTAGTTTTTTTTTTATAGGATCGCGCAATCAATTTGAAAATTTTTGCGTTGGTTTTACCGGATTTATGAATGAATTTATTTTCGTATATGCCTACCCGTTCACGTACTGGCAGACTTGTCTGCCGAGTCCATTGCATTCCCCTCTCCCTCTTGCTACTCTCCTTGGCGTCTATCGCATCCTGCGCCGACGTCGTCGCATTTGTCGGTTGTCGCCCCGGCTCTATATGAAACTCTATGCAAATGTGGGCGGTTTGTGGTGCTGCCTACGCGCAACCCACAAAACGGGCCAACTAGCTGGCGGATCTTTTTGGCCTGGCCAACAGGCCAACAGTTGTTGGTGTTCATGGTCTTGGGTGCAGTTAGCTGCTGCTGTCTAAGATTATGATGATGACAGTGCCGGCACATGTGGCCCAGTAAACGTATTTATAAATGGCAAAGAAATTGGACATTAAAGCGACAATTGCCTTGTCAATATGCGACACTCTGACCTATTTAAATTATAATTAAATTTGTATTGTCTATAGAAAACTTTACATATAACATATGCCCCATTTTCTTTTGATTTGTTAAAAACAAATTATTTAATGCTGCTTTATGACTTAGGTATCTGAGAGTAACAAGCTAGAAGTTAATAACATTTGTTTTTCGTTTGCTCTTCGTACCCTTCAGTCTAAAATTGTTTATTCAATTCAAGTCGGATTAGGATATAGTTTTCTATACCGAATACGAGTATATATCATATCGTACAGTTTAGTTGTGTGGAAAATTTGCCATCAAGTCTTTTAAATTTATTTCACATTTGGTGCTCAATTTAAACCTTTGAACGCGCTTAATTAAGCAATTGCCATTAAGCTTGAGAGAGATTTTTCTTAGCTACGCCCACTTGGTAACACCCACCAGAAGCGGCAGCCGCAAGCTCTCCAATTTACTCCAATGTACTCCATATGCCATATGCCTGGGCCTGGGCACACTTTCGCCCATCAAAATGAACCCAGTCAAATGTTTGGCGGGGCTCAAATTGCATTTCCTGTCACTTTGCCGATCGCTCGACCAGCCCAGCCATGAATCTCGCACCCAGATTCAGTTTGGCCCCTAGTTTCTATGGGTGTGTGCATATATATATATGTATCTATCTCTCTCTCTCCGGGTCTCGGGATCTAATATAGCTTGGCCCGGGTCTGTCTGGGTTTGCCTGGTCTATCTGGTCTGCCTGTCTGCCTGATTGTCTGCTGGTCCACGACATGCAAAGTTACATGTGTGTCAGCCACAACGAATGTTGTGGGTGTGTCTTCTGGGTGTACATGATGTGTGCATGTGTGTGTCTGTGCATTTGTGTGTCTTGCACAGCATGGCAAACAACATCAGCATCAACACCAACACCAACACATATGGGACTAGCTACAATTACATGACATATTGATGTTAAAATATAAAGTGTAACTAGGTTTGAGGGAAAAAAACATTATAATATATTAAAATTTTCTGCTAGAGTATTTAAAAGAATTTTGTGATAGAGATAAATCTTAAAAATGAATTAAACAGATGTTAAAGATATAATCTAAAAGTATATTTTGAAAGACATACAATTAATTGAATTGTTTATGATAAAAAGTTAAATGCAGTTTTAACCTTTTTAATTGTTGACCTTTTAAAGTCACCAAATTAACTAAACATTTTGTCAATTCTTGCCGTGAGAATACAAAAAACAGCAAAAATATAATTGCGAAATTTAAATATAGGTTTTTTATGGGCATTGCCAAAAAAAATGGAAAACAAATCTGTAAACTTTTGTAGGCCGTGACGTGTTTTTGCCTAATTGCAGTTGATTTTTAATTACAACAGGCGAACTTTTGGCAATTTTAATTAACTTTTTTTCTTATAGGCAAGGGGTAAGTGCAGCGGAGGAGTCTTTGATCGCTGCTCGTAACATTTATGTCTGAAACTTTGTCTGGCAATTTCTTATCTTTATTTGCGACATGTATTTTTAATTTAAGCGCGACTATCAAATATTTAAACTGCATCGCCAGCAACTCCCTCGACAATGCCCCAAAGTGTTTTGTTAAATGGTTTTCGGCTTAGGTTTTTTTTCGGTATTTTTTTGCCTGGCTGCTGGAGAAGTTGTTGCTCTTCAAGACTTGAATCGCCGCCGGCTGCAGACTTTGTCTCTCTTTTTCCTTTTTTTTTTTTTTGATAGCGTGCATAATTTTAAGTCTGTATCTGGTTTTGTTTACTTTTTTATTGAGCGCTTTTTTTTTTTTGCTTTTTGGGCAAATAGTTTCGTTAATTGAAATAAAATTCAATTTGACGTTTTTATGGCATGTGGAGATAGTTTGGCTAAATACGTGAGAAGTTGCAGTCTAGACAGCGAGAGCTCTCTAAGTGTGTGTGAAAAGTGTGAAAGTTGTTTTTTGGCTCTAGAAAGATGCAACCCGTTTTATGGGCAATTTGAATAGTCTCGATAGTTTTTAATGCGAATGCAATGCATTTTCTATCAATGCGGCAAACATAATTTATGCAGTTGCTTTTGAAACTTTAAGACGTGCGAAAAAGATTTCAAATTTGCCAATTTAAATGTTGATTTCCATCAATTTTTAGTTAAAATTTTTAAAAGTTTTCAATATTATTAACAATTTTATAAAAAAATGTATGGTTGAAAAAATTGATTTTATATAAAAAAAATTGTTGAAAAGAATATTTTTAAGCTGGCAAATATTTTAAGATCTCAAAACCTTAAACTTTTTTTTAACTTTAGTTACATTTGCAATAATATTATAATAGTTTTTTTTGTTTTTATAAAATCAGCTTCTGTGTATAGAAACATTAACCCACTGTTGCCGGCACAAACACCGTTGGCAGCTGTAATTTTGAATAATTTTGCGCGCGATAATATTTATTATTCAATTTTCATTAAATCTGATTATCAAGCGTGGAAAACCGGTTAGCTTACAAATAAAAATGCAAGCGAATTATTTTTCTGACGCTTAAATTAAGCATTAATATTATTTTTTTTTTTCGTAATGTTCAAGAGGCGGCGTCATAAATATCTTTTGCGAGCGCCGCCAAAAACTATGTGTGAGATCATGTCGGGAAATAAGCGAAACATTTTTTAAGGTGTTGCTGCGCTTGTTGTGACAAGCGAATGGGGCGCGATATCGAAAAATTGTATGGCAGATAAGAAAAATAATGTTGGGTGCTTAACAGTTAACATGCTACACACAGACAACAAAATTTCCCGCCGAGTGCAACGTATAAAATTACAAATAAATGTCAAATTAGTGGCTAAGAGCGGGAGACCCAGCGAGAGAGAAAGAGAGATAAACGTGAAGATATGAGAGATATGCCAGACATGCATTATTAATCAATTTCCAATTAAAATTAAAAATGATGAAAGTAGGTTTATTTTTGAAGTACACAAATATTATATACCCTTTGACAGATGAGCGCCAAGTAATCATATTCACAGGCATATTTTAATAAATACAAATTACGGATGATTATATATATAATATTACTATATATAATTGACATGCAACATGATAAAGCTGAATGTTGATAATAAATTGCTCAGGAAATTCGGATATCATTAAAAATTAAAGACTAATATATATTAGCGTAATCCCGGGCATACAAAAGGTTTAAAATATTACATTTTGGCTGATTATTCCTAGAAAATATAGATATATAGTAGCTTGATGTTGATAAAAAATTCCTCAGGCAGTTAAGACAACATGAAATATATTTTCGTAATCTCAAGCACACAATGTTTTAATAAATCAACATTTTGGCCAAATATTCCCAGACAAGATACATAATATAAGCAGTAGCACGCTGTTGATAATGAATTGCGCAGATATTATGCAAGATAAAGGAATTCTTATTAAAACAATTTGTAAGTAAAACGCATATTTTCCAAGTTTGAATAAGAAAACATCAAAACTGCCTAAGCTCATTATGTATCATATCGAGGGATATTTATTTCAATGCTTTACACACTTCACGAAAAATTTATAATGCCTTTTTATAGAGCATCAAATAAAAAAGCCAGCCAAGACACCGGAAATACGAAACCTTGTGTGAAAGACCACGTGTGGAGCCGACGTTGAAGTGTTTCTGAGTTTCATTCATTGTGGTTGGATTGGAAATGAACTGAATGAGGTTAATCAGCGCTAGGGAAATTTAAATAATATAAAGAAGAATTTCACTTCTTGAAAGCTTAACTCGGTCTATTGTCTGTCAACATATGCTACACATAATATATGTACCATAGTTATGTGCAGCCAGAAATAACTCTACTCGTCGTACTATCTTTTTTGGCCAGTCACGTTTTCATATTTATTTGGTAATTTTGACTTGAAATACAACGTTGAATCGCAGTGGCCCCCACAACGTGTGCCGGGTTGTCTGAGGTCAGAGACAAGAGAGATGACGCTGACGCCTGCCCCGTGGGCCAAAATCAACAACGCAAAACAGACATAAGTCTGAAATATGCCTGCAACAACAGCAACAATAACAACAAACAACAACAACAACAACAACAACAACAACAACAACAACAACAACAACAATAAACTCAACTGGCGCCTCGGTCACTTTGATCTATGCACTTCAAATGATTTTTTTTCTCTCATGGCGTTGCCTTTTTTTTCGCCGTCTTCAGTCTTGGTGTCTTTTGGGCTCAGTTGCTGCGGCGGCGGCTGTTGCTGCTGCTGATGTTGCTGTTGTTTGTGCCGATGCGTAAACAACGAAGCGGCAGTTTAAATGAAACGGCAACTTTTTGGCCTGCCAGTTGAAGCGGCAAAAAAGTTGGCATAACATATGCTTCAAGAGCTGAACTCGTGGAGAAGGAAAGGGGTGCGGGCTGCTTGCAACCGTAAAAGTGTTCGGTTAAGTGGGACCTGTGGTAATGTTGATCTTTTCAAATGGAGGGGAAACAAATGTACAAACATGGGCGGGCTTTTGAGATCTTTCTCCATGCCAATATCTACGATGTGGATTACAGGCTCGAGTGGCAGACGAAGTTCTTGATTTGGAGAGACAGGCTCGCATCCCTAGACTAGATTCATAATGTGTTTAGATAATTAAAATCTAGTCGGGAAAGAAAACGATTTCTATGAAAAGCCGTCTTTCGACCTGAATATCAGTCTATCAGCATATCACCTCTAAGTCGTTAAAAGTTATATGCTTTTCTTAATTGACAAATATTTTCTCAAAACAAGACTTGATTTCTAAAACAAAGAAAGGAAGAACTAGCAAGTCTTTTGTTTTAATAGTTAGAAACGTTATTAAATACCTATTTAGAAATAAAAAAAAATTTTCCATAATTTTTGCCCTATTTCAGAATTAATATTGTTAGGGTAAAGGTTTTTTAAATGTAGAAAAATATTTTTGATCATTTAAAATTTTCTGTAAATATGCCAGCTTTTAGGATAAATATCTATATCTCTATATATAAAACTGTTTGTCCTGACTGACTGATTGACTGACTGACTGACTGATTGGTGATCAACGCACAGCCCAAACCGTAAGAGCTAGGAAGCTGAAATTTTCACTGTAGTTACCTTATGTGATGTAGGTGCACGTTAAGACGGGGTTTCGGGAAATTCCACCCGCAAGTGTGGAAAAATCGCGAAAAACGTTTGTATGTAACTTTTTTGTTTACCATCCGATTGGCCTCAAATTTATTTTCAAAGATCTTTGTTCAAATTCATTTGAGGGGTGTTTCGCACTTTTTGGAAAATGCATCCCTCCTTGGTGGAAATGGGGGTCAAAAATTTGGTGGGTGACGTTTCGCCCTCAAATTTATTTCCAAGTATCTATATGAAAATTCATTTGAGACGTGTTTTTCACTTCTCGCAGAATTCAAACATCTTCGGGGGGAATGCGATTCAAAGATTTTTTGGGCGAAGTTTTAAGTTGTGTCCGATTTGCTTCAAACTTATTTTCAAAGCTCTACATAAGAACTTAATAAATACGTATTTCAGCGATTTGGGAAATTCCACCCGCAAGAGTGGTAAATTGGCGGAAAACGGTTGTATGAAAGTTTTTTGTTAACGATCCGATCGGCCTCAAACTTATTTTCAAAGATCTTTGTTCAAATTCATTTAAGGGGTGTTTCACACTTTTCGAAAAATCCGTTCCTCCTTGGTGGAAATGGAGGTCAAAGATTTGGTGGGTGACGTTTCGCGCTCAAATTCGTTTTTAAAGATCTATAAGAAAAATCATTTGAGACGTGTTTCACACTTTTCGCAGAATCCAAACTTTTTCGGGTGGAATGCCACTCAAAGATTTTTTGTGCGAAGTTTTAAGTTATGTCCGATTTGCTTTAAGCTTATTTTAAAAGCTCTCCATAAGAAGTTAATGAATACGTATTTCATCGAATTGGGAAATTCCACCCGCAACAGTGGTAAATTGGCGGAAAACGGTTGTATGAAAGTTTTTTGTTTACCATCCGATCGGCCCCAAACTCATTTTCAAAGATCTATGTTCAAATTCATTTGAGGGGTGTTTCACACTTTTTGAAAAATCCATCCCTCCTTGGTGCAAATGGGGGTCGAAGATTTGGTGGATGACGTATTGTGTTCAAATTTATTTCCAAAGATCTATAAGAAAAATCATTTGAGACGTGTTTCACATTTTCGCAAAATCTAAACTCCTTCGGTGGAAAATGCATTTCAAAGTTTTTTTTTGTCCGATCAGTTTCAAAATCATTTTCAAAGCTTTTTAAAAACATTGATTTTATAACATACGTGCCACGGGCAAGGCCGGGTTATACCCGCTAGTACTATATATAATTATACTATACTATAATTAAACGTAATATATTATATCAAAATTAAATTAACTTGGTAACAATAATTCTCTAACCTTATAAGACTATTTAGTACGGCGATCCATGTTCGTAACTTGTGACTAAGTTAACTTTCAGTTAAAGCCTATCTGTAATTTTGATTATCATATTAATTGATCTACCTATATTACCTGTTTATTTTAATGGGCTCAAGTTTCGGATAATAATAGAAATATGAATATATTATATTCATATTTTTTCTGATAGCGTTTCCAATTTTACTCAGAATAACATCTGTTCAGTTTTTCATACACCAGTGCTTTTCAAACTCTCGAGCTGTCAATTTGTGCTGATATTTCTTGTCATCTTTTAAAGTGCTCAACAAATTTCCCAATAATTGTAAATCCATAAACATTTAATTCGGCTCTGGTCTTACAGTTTGTGAGCCACTGGAGCTTAATGTCAACTCAACAACTGTCGTGTCTACAAATTTGACACTTGCATTTGTCATTTGCCTCATTTGTTTGCTTTGCTTTGGTTTTGCTTTGTCTTGTCTTGTTTTGTTTTGTTTTGGTTTGGTTTGTTTGCCCGTCCATTTGCTCCGCTTACGTTTTCAAGTTTGTTACTCTTACAGAATCCCCCCCGTAAGCCGTTCTCCCCGCTTCTTTTACATGGTCTTGGCGTGTGTTTTTTCCTGTTTGTTTTTGTAATATTTTTTTTTTCTCAATTTTTGTCTTTGGTGAAGCTTTATGCGCAATTAGCGAGCACATTGTTTGTTTTTGTGGCACGTTTCGTTGTAATTAAAAAAAAAAAGAGAAACAAATCAACGCTGCCCGAAACATGTTGCTTAATTCTGTCCATGGAACTCTAGATTAGTGCAGCATGTAGGTGTTGCTCGGCTCCAGCTGAGTGTCTTGCTCTCTCTCTCTCTCTCGCTCTCTCGCTCTCTCTCTTCGTCGTCTCGTTTTAAGATCTAAGACGCTGAGACAGTCAATATTTGTGGCTAGCTGGTTGGTTTTCTCTCATGTGGCATGCTTCAGCTGAATGACTGGGATTGGCGTGGCGACTTTAAAGCCCATTACACAATTTAAGAAGCTTGGGCTCCCACAACTTCGCCCAACAATAGTTAAGTCAAGTCATCTAACCATATATTCCTTTTAAACACATCTCTATGCGGCGAATGTCATCTGCGCTCCATGTCGAAAATACTTATTTAAATGCGCCCACAGTCGGCGCTGAGCAACTGGCTCTCTAATTTCAGCAACGTGCTCGTTTTCGGCCTGTCTGTCGACTGTCTGTGCTCCCCCAAAATGCTAATTGACCAGGCGCAACAAGGCGCCAAACATCCAACGCCGAGACAATCTATCAATAGACCCCCGACTACAACTCTTTCGGGTAGCCCAATCAAATTTGCAACACCAATTTTTTTTTTTGCATTTGAATGTTCGTGTAATTTGATTTGCTTGCAAATTCGTTGAGTGATTCGATTACATAAGCAAAAATCGGTGGCCAACAAAGAATTATTAATGAAATATCAATAAATATTGCTCTGGCTATAATTATCAAGATAATTAATCATCACTTTTGATTTGAAAACTTAGTTTAAATAAATGACATGAGTATTGCTTTCTAATTGTCAACAGCTGAATTTGAATTTGTTTTGAGACTAATTGTTGTGAAGTGCAAGAATTTAAGAGGTGCTCATTAGGCAAGAAGCTGGTTAGGACATACATATAAAATCGATCGTAGTTTTCCTTGACTCTAGTGCGAATTTGTTTTTCGAAATGACATAGATAGTATATAGAATATATACAACTTTTCTTTTGTGAATAACTTATAAAATGTATATAAATGTATAAAAAATATATTTATAAAATAAAACATCTTTCGGCTATAAGAAGTTACAAATAAACATTTTCGAAATAAGAATTGTGCTATATATTTGTTAACACTATATTACTTTCTACTTTTCATTAACAAAGTATGTTCTCTTGGTTGTGAGAGTTTTTCCTAAAACTCAAGCGATTTATGAATAGTGATAGATTCTCTGTATACTCAAGCTATGAACATAATTATGGTTCCCTTTGACATTTTTTGACATTTACTTTTATGCATTTCGAATGTTTTTAATCCCATTTTATTAAGGCGACCTCCTCTTAGAGTTTAAACTTCAACTTTCGATTTGTCGCAATCACCTACGGCTTGGACTTGGACAATTTGGCGCCAGTTCAAGCCGCTGGCAGGCAAAATGCCAATTGCTTTTGGCCAATTAGGCAGGCTTTCTAACTTGGCTCAGGCCAGCGGGGTAGGTAATTATACTGGTAGATAGGCAATTGAGGCGCCAGATAGCATGACGCGGTGACGCTTGCCTGTTGCCCGTTTGCCATTTAAGTGGGCAAACACATTAACTGCCATAAACGAAGCGAATGCAATTTTTATTAGCGTAATTAACACCTTTTTTTTCTTGCCTACTTCTGCTTTGTGCACAGAGTTTTATTCAAGCGCTGCAGTCATCGCGACAATTACATGAATCGTGAGTGCGTGAATTTGCTTACCGCGTTGCCGGGAGCGCTGTGTTGTTGTTGGGCGCAGGGGTATAAAATGTTGCGGCATGAGACGCACGCCAGGCGGACAGGGCGGCAGAGAGTCCAGGTTGCTGTACAGCACAATGTTGTTGTTGCCGGGGTGTATGAGAAAGTGTTGCTGCTGCTGCTGTTGCTGTTGCTGCCGGCTCAGATTGCCAAAGAGCTGTTGGTGCTGTTGCTGTTGCTGTTGTTGCTGATAGTAGGTGGCAGGCAGCAGGGCAAAGCCATGTTGCTGTTGCTTTGGCGGTCGCGGCGTTATAGCCACAACATGTTGTTCCTGTTGTTGCTGCTGTTGCTGCTGCTGCACGCCAGCAACATGTTGTTGTTGCTGCTGCTGCTGCTGCTGTTGAAAGCTGGACTGCAAGCGGGTGCGATAGCTAAAATGTTGCTGCTGCTGTTGTATCTTTGGTATCAGTGTTGTTGCTGTTGTTGCGCTCGCACTGGCTGCAATTGTTGCCATTGCTGTGGTTGTGCGCGTTGCATGCGTCACATTGCGCTGATAATGATGCGGCCGCAACAGCTTGCGTCGTTTGCTGTTGCTGTTGCTGCTCGCATTGCGATTTGTGGCATAGGCGAACTTGCGACGCCATTTGCGACGCGCTGGCGTCGTTGTTGCCATTGTTGCCGTTGCTGTTGTTGCTGTGCGTAGTGTTGCTGTCGCCGTCGCCGTCGCCATGGCCGTCGCCGTCGCCGTGGCCGTGGCGGTGACAATTTCATTGAAATTGCTGCTTATATTGATATTTACACTGCTATTTACACTAGTTGTTTGATGTTGTTGCTGCTGCTGCTGCTGCTGTAGCTGCTGCTGTAGCTGCTGCTGTTGCAACATGTTGCCCTCGGGCGCTGCATGTTGCAGCTGTCGCTGATGTGCTGCATGTTGCAGTGTGTGTGTTATGCAGACTAGATAGATGCATAAATGCAGCAATTTTGTTGCTGTTGCCGTTGTTGTTGTTGTTATTGTTGTTGGTGTAGATGCATTTCGTTGTCGTTGTTTTCGTTGCTGTTGTTGCTTTATTGACGCGTCTGTCATTTTGACAGTTCGTTTGTCAGACGCTGACATATTTTTCATTTCTGAATATTTTCTTTTTTCAATTAGTATTTGTTGCCTCTCAATGAGTTTTCACACATTTTACGGCGCGTTTTGGTTGTGGTTTTCTTTGAGTTATAGAACATTTTCTTCACACTGAATTTTACTGATAATTTATTGAGGGGCAAGCTTTCATTTTTGTTGATTTTGGGGGAATTTTGTGGTGGAACTTGTCTATTGTTTTTAAGAACAATTGTCAGTTGCAGCGTGAAGTTTAAGTCGCAAAGATTTACGATTACGCGTGGAATATATAATATATTTTCGTATATTTGAAAAATTTGAAGAAAAATTATTACATTTTAAGGCATTCTTATATGCAATTTTAAGGAATTCTCATAATGATCAACTTCTTCAACTTTTTAGTATATAAAGTAGTATCTAAATAAATTCACCAATCTTTTTAATGAAATTTGCAGAAATTTTCGAAAATTTGTTTTATAAGATCTTCAACGTTTTAATACGTTTATGAGCTCTCGATATTCAACAAATCGAAACGTTTTAAGTAGATTCCCTAATTTCTAAACATTGTTAAGCACATATCTATGCCTTCCGTTCTCAAGCTATAATTACCCATATCTCAATTAGCACAGCGAATAAGGAAAAATTGATAGAAAATTTGTTGCTACATTGCAGTTTAGACATTAGCAACATTTTTCAACAAAACTTTTGACAACTTGTAAATAAACAAATAATAATTTACAATTTCAATTTGGAGCATAGGCAAACATCCACAAAACCCGACAGACGGACGTGTGGGTATTTGTGGGCTCTCTCTCTCTCTCTCTCTGTCTAAGCTAATTAGTAGAGTACTACAAAAAAAACAAGCAAATGCTTTTGAACAAATTTGTTACAATTTGTGTTTGTTTTGACTAAAACTCAGAATATTGTGAGTCCAAAAGCAAGAGATTAGTCACAATAAAAATTTCAGACTGCGGCACAGTTTCAAAAGATATACAAATAAAAAACTCGAATAGATTATCTTGGGCAAATCTTGAGGGCCCAACGCATAACAAATTTAAAGCTATACGAAACGCATAAATTTGTACCGCAAAACTCATAAACTTGTGTCGAAAACTTTATTATGAAATTGTTTATATACTTATTGTCTATCTATACGTTTCCAAAGGGGATTCTAGCGTCATCTGCTGATAGAAATTGAGTATTTTCCAGGAAGCGCAGCTGCAAACAAAATTCGCATAGTATACAAAACGAAAAAAAAAAATTTGACCATAAACTACAAAGTAGATCTGAAGAATTCAAGCAGCAAAAAAACAGCAAGAGGAAAAAAATTAAAATAGAGATCGTGATGTAATAAATTTCGAATGGAACTGCGGACGGTAAGCGAAATACAATAAAGGTTTTCGGTATCTCCAGTTATATGAGCCATAAAAATAATATCAAGCCTATGATGAGCATCAAATAGTATATTTCAGCAATCAAAGAGCTGAACAAACGATCGTAAATAATCAAACATGAACTGACAAATCAGCAAAAAAATAAAAAAATTCAAAAATAAAAGGGGCTATGCACAAATGGGTCTAGGCCCCAATGGATTTGGTTTCCCTCAACACACACACAAGTGGAAAATTAGTTGCCTCTGAAGAGAGAAGAGCAACAAATAACAACAAATTTCAAATAAGTGAGCTTTTGTTTTCCATTGAATTTTGGCGGCTTTTTGTTATTTGATCTTTTTTTAACAAACCAAACAACAAACGCCACAGCAACAACAATAAAAAAATGAAACATTTTTAACTCTTTTTTTTTTCATAATTTTTGTATTCTTTTGGCATCTTCGCTTGAGGTTTCTTAGTCATTGTTCAGCATCTGAGCCGCATTTGGCGGCTACCTTATTTAAATTTCTCACATTACAATTAAATTGGACATTTGCCCGTTGCTCAACTTTGGACCGTTTTTATTTTACCTGGCAACATTTACCTGTTGTGTAAACAGCGCTGAGTGCAAAGTGCTCGAGACATGAGTATATATGTATGTATGTGTGCACATACGTCGCTTTTCTCTCCCTGTGACCATTCTGATCTGACAGTTTAGTGCCAAATTAATGTTAAATCTGAAATATGTCAGATCTGTGTGCGTATATAATTAATTCTGAAATTGCGGACTAATTGATTCTGGCATAGCCCTTTAACTTCTTGTTTGTAAGTGATGCGAATTGTGTTTTCTCTTCATTCGCTGGCATTACAAATTTTTCTTTTGATACGGGTTGGTTTCTTGGCAGGTAAATAAAAGTACTCATGTTGCTAAAAAGAGATTGAGCTTCTGGATAAAAAGAATTTTACATAGAATGTAAACAGCTGCAGAGTTTGTTTTCTCACTTCCAGTAATTGCCATAAGATCAACTAGTTTAATAGGAGCTTTTCTATCGCTGTCTCAAGGAAATTGTGACATACTATATCTTTAGTTTAACAAAATTTTATTCAACCGAACTTGAAGAGATCTGCTTTGAAGTAGGAATTCAATTAATTTTTAATATAAACCGAACCTTCAGCCAAAATAGTTGCTTAACAAACAATTGAATCAAAATCCACACAAAAGTAATTGTTTTAAAAAATGTATTTGGTTTTAACTTGGGTTTATGTATCAAAATTTGGTATGATCTAATGTTGGGTGAAGATTACATTTAGCCCAGACTTCTTTAAATTATTATAAGTAGAATAATAAATGTTTGCATATAAGTTACATAATAGTAACTATACACCCTTCCCTTAGTCATTCGCTTGGTAGAGATCAGAAGGCATTGTTCGATTCCAGCGGAAAATAAAACTTATTTAAAGCTGATAAACCGACTCGAAAATATCTGGCAAAGTAAGGTTTGAGCCAAAACCTGGACTTATGAGTGTTGATAACCATGTTAACAAACCGAAACCCAAGGCAGGAAGCCGGTTCGAACTTTAAATCGAATCACCAAACATTTTATTGAGAAATGCAGCTTTGATTTCAAGACCAGTTCAGGTCACATTAATATACATATTTGGTGTTGTGGTCTATGCGAGGGAAGTTCGTTTTATGATTTGTTTCAAACAGTTTCCTAAGTTCAGGAAATTTGGTTTTGCCACCTGCTTGCAACATTGTTTGCTTCGGTCTGTCCGGGCCACACCACTCGGCACATGAATCTTCATTTGTTTTGTAGCTTAACCCAATTAGAAAATTGTTGAACATTTCGCACATTTCCACCATTCACTTTGTATGCACCTAAAAAAAAGCTAATCTATTAACGCCTACCGAAAATAAAAGAAAATGAAAACCACAAAACCAAAAACCGTTGAGAATAGTGCAAAGTGCCGGTCATAAAGTATTTTAATATCTGGCAGTGCATTTGACGGCACCAGAGCAACCAACCAACCACCACCCGCTGATCCGTCTGATCCGTCTCGACTGGACATGGCCACATGTAGCGCTCCATAGGAATGGTTTCATTTCTCGTTTTCCAATCTTTTTATTTTTTATATTTTCTGATTGCATAATTGCAATTGAATTGTTTGGCACGTTTCGATTTCGTTTTGTTGTACACTTTATAAATTAAAGTGCGGAGGGGGATATATGTTAATGATTTGATTTAGAGCCTCATTGGCTACCACTTCGAACACATCAGCGTCATGTACACTCATCAATTTTAATAATGAAGACATTTGCTTCTCTTCTCTTTTTTTGTATTTCTATTTTTTTTGCAATTGGAGCTGAAAATGTGTGTGTTTGGCGATGAGCCCCATTTGAATTGAGCAATTTCCCAGTGAACACAGTTAACTGGGACATATATGTGGCATGGCACAGCGGGAGCCTGGTGAAAGGCTGTGCGGGATAAGAACAAGGGAACTGGGTCATGAAAATTAAGTTAATGTTATTTTTTTGTTTGTTATTTTACTTTAAAACAATCTGCGATTGTTTTGATTGGAAAGATCAAGATTGAGTTCATGATGTGATGCTTCAGACAATGAAACGATTTGGGTTGTGATTGCAAATTGCACGATTTGAAAGATCTCTAATCAGAAAAATGATGTTAATTCTAAAATAACATAAGCCTTATTTCAAAGAAGTTTGTTAGGATAGTTGATTTCTTGACATATTTCTTCAAGACGATGCGAGACTTGCAATCTTTTAATAAGCAATTGTTATTATGGCTCTGAAATCATGGTTACTTATAAGTATTCTTTGAGAGATATTTTGGTGATATTGTAATTGTGTGAAATATTTGGTAGGGATGAGAGGTATTTATTGAAGAATTTTCTCAAAAAGATTTCTATTGGATTAGTATGGTCAACAAAATTCATTTCTAAATACATTTTTAAATTTATCTACTTCTGTTTTCGGGAGCTTCTCCAACAGAATCGAAGCTGTCAACGCTAATTAACTAAATAAGCTAACCAAATCAATAATTGGTAGAAATTTGATATCTCTTTCGAAAAAAAGAAGCTGTGTCCTTTTTGCTGCCAACAGAAATCAGTGAAGTGTTAAAAATAGCCGCCAGCTAATTACGTCGAATTGTCACTTTTAATTAGAACAAATACGGAAACAGTCCACATAGACATACACACACTCAATACACACACACACGCACACTTCATTCGACCAAGTGACAACGCATTGTCAAGATAAAAAAAAATATTTCACTAACAAAGTTGCGGGCAATTTGCAGGTCTAAGTAGCAACTGCTTTGCCCGAGGTAACCAAACGGGTTTGTCGCGGCTTTAAATTTTTGGCTTAGACTGTGAAAAATTGCAATGCAGTAGGGGAATCTGAGGGTTGCCGGCGCACAGTAGCAATAGCTACGCATTGCGAGGGGGCTAACAAAAACAGAGAAAAAAGAAGGAAAAAAAAAAATAATGAGCCCACATAAGAAATGACTTAATCGCTGGCGGCTTGTTAACCCCAGCTGAATAGTTTGTGGCCCAAGTCTTTAAGTAGCTGCACAAATAAAGATTTACAGCAATTTACTTGAAGGCCTTAACTCCTTTGACTGCCAGTCAATAATTTCCGATGCCCCGAAAGGCGCGCGCGCGCACCGTTTGCAGATTATATAGTCTGAGAGAGTAGCCAAGGCAAGGGGCTGGTCGGAGGGAAGTGGGGACCACCGTCAGCGCCTTTGAGGAATTGCATAATTATAGCATTTTCCGGGACAGCCGATCCCAGCCAGGCCAGGCCAGACCGGGCCAGGCGAGGGCAGGCCAGACGGGCATGCAAACGCTCTCTGGCAACAGCTTCAACCATTGGCCTAGGTTCAGGCTAATTTGTTTAACATACCCCCAGACGGTTGTGTTTGTCTATATAATCTAGGTAATATACTAGCTGCGGATACTACAACTGTGCAATAACAGTCGCCGTATAACTAGTAAAAGTTATTTGCTAATGAACCAAGTCGCTAAGAAGATGATACAGCTTTATCTGAAGAACCCACACTGAGAAAATTAATTGGCTTTCCCGTTTAGAGAAAATAAATTTCAATAGACATAAAGTCTACAAACTAAGTAGAAATTCTGTAAAATATTACCATAGGTAATTTGATTTTTAGTGCAGAAGAATTGCAGCTAGAAATCTCTGTATACACTAAAAACGGCTTAAAAAGATATTTATTAAAGCACAAGATTTATAAATTAGATTAGTTAAAAGAGTTCGTAGTAAAATGAAGTAGCTGGTTCGAACTGTAGCCTCATTTGAATTGAAGAAAGGGCATTCGGATTTCGTTAACTAAAATATTGGTTCCTTCTGTAGTTATTTTACCTTTTTAAAGCCCGTAGGCAGGCTGGCTTTTAATGTATGTTGGAAAGTCAGTCTGTGCCTAGATGCCAAGCCAGCGTCTTGTACAAATATTGTAATGGCATGATATTGATCTTGATTGTCAAGATCGCACACAGCATGATCGGAGTGTACGTTCGTTGTTTCCGCCGTTGTCGTCGTCGTCGTCGTCTAGTCGAGATTCAAAAGTCTTAGAGTTCAAGCAAGTTGCATTGTTTAACTTTGACTTTGTGTCAGTTTATGCTTTTTCGATAACGATCACTGATCGTGGCTGCCGACTGTGTCATGTGATTAATCGTGTGTGTCGCTCCATGGGAAAGGGTCGCCTGCGAGCGTAGAAAGTAGCACTCATATGCATATGAATCAAGCTCTCGCACTCTCTATCTGACCAACTGACTCAATCACTTGGCTCAAATGCACTTGTCTCGCGCTGAGCTTGAGCAGCTGCAAACTTTCAAACTGATATCCGTTGATTTGAGTGACAGGCAAAAGTACTCTCTCTCTCTCTCTCTCTCTCTCTCTCTCTCTCTTTTCCCCTCTCGCTGTGTGTGATGGTGTGTGGGGCCAGGCGCCAGCAATTGAGGAACCAATTAAACTCAAAATTATAATGCTACTCTATATAGATCGCCATCGATCTTCATGATGTTTACCATATGTTTTGGAACTATCAAGGCATTTGGACTCAGCTGAACGAAAATTTAGATTTATGCGCTCGTTTTCTAAAGTAATTTGCTAAATTTCCGTTGCCTTTGTTCGATTGAGATAAAAACGATCGCGGCTAATGTCCAAAAGAGCGATCGTTTAAATAAGAACA
The DNA here is from genome assembly GCF_035044405.1 of Drosophila montana. Classification (NCBI taxonomy): domain Eukaryota; kingdom Metazoa; phylum Arthropoda; class Insecta; order Diptera; family Drosophilidae; genus Drosophila; species Drosophila montana. Next base: position 304,114 of record NW_026998009.1, read on the forward strand.
CACAAGAGTTTTGATGATCTATGCATGTAGTATTTGAAAAAAAAGGGTATTGTAAATTTATAGGTCTGTTTGTTGTGCTTTAAGTGATATTTCGTGATTTTAAAAGTGAGGATCAGTTGTATAATACGATCAGTAATAGAGAATGTTCAAATGGATAGATCACATTGGGATGATCAGTTAAAGAATATGATCAAAAACGTAAGAAACGATCAATTGAATACATATTAATTGCTTAATTTAAATATTTTATTTGCTAGATTCAACTTTGTAGAGATTCTACGCAAATCCAGCTCTTCACATTTCTACTGCCAGCCCAATGATCAGCTGTCCAACGTAGAAACCCAAATCATAGGGTAACCAAGTTTCATTGTGCTGAAGGCTCTGCTTGGCCTGAGGCTTGTGGCTTTGGTATGCCAATTTAAGTATTTTTTGCTTGATCTTTGATCTACAATTTGAAACGCAGAGCAATGCGAAGGAGCAACAGAGAGATCTGAGACTGAGCTGGGCGGCCGTTAGATCAACTCGATGCGATCTTTATTTTTTATATATACGTTTTTTTTTTTTTTATGTAGGGAGCAAAGTTAGAACTTGTTTTTATGAGAGGGAGAAAGAGAGTAGGTTCTGTAAAAAGAACAATGGAGAGGCGCCGCTTTCAAGTTCAAGACGTTGTTGTGGCTGCTGCGGCGATCGATGAGGATCGGTAAGGAGCGCGCCTAATTGGGTCAGCCGGTTTCTGTGGCTTGAGCCATTTAATTGGATTACCGCCTTTTGATTATTTCAATGTGGTTTTTTTTTCATCTTTTTTTGGCAACACGCGCCTTTATACGCGCCAGTTGAGTCATAAATTCTGGGCGTAACGCCTAGTGTAGCCACCTTGATGTACGAGTCACAAAAAACTAAGAAAAACTAGAAAAAGAAGAGCTAACAAAATAATAGAATACCTAGCTTATCAGTTGACGCCGTTGCGAGAGCAAACATTGCCCCATTGTTGCACTTTGTCAACTGGCAAACGTAATTCAGCTAATGGAATGTCACAGCAATGTTCTTCTTATTTTCATTTTATCTGTCAGTTGGGCAAATAAAGAGTCCAAAAAATAGTGTTTAAGACAATGACGACTACTGTACAAGCTGTAGGTTCACTGTAGATTCCGGGAAGACAGCTTCAGGCCAAATTAAGCAGCAGTTGCAGCTCTATTAGCATTCCCAGAATAAAAAACTAGTTGCAGGCCCAAGCAATAGAGTAGGAGAGAGAGAGAGAGGAAGAGAGAGACTGTGTGAGAGAGAGAAAGGCGACTGCTCATCCATAAATCTGTGCAGTCTTGCCCATTAATCATCATGGATGTCCGAGCCAATCATCACTTGCAGCCGCATTTCAACAACAACAACAACTCGCCGATAGTCAAGTCTAGACAATCAGCTACTAAATAGAGCTCCAGGGCGTTCCACTAATGAGTTATGGGCCTAGCATTGTGTAATCTTTTGTGGCTATTAGCCGTTGATTTGAACACCGATTTCGTACTTTATATATAATCAGCTTTACCTTTTAGCAGATGAGCCTTTGTAGGAGGTTTCTGTTTATAACAGCCATTTGCCAAAGCCCAGAAAACCCAAACTTGAATGCTTATTAATAGCTCCGGGTAATTACATATGTAAATGCGATTTGAAAACTGGCCACAATTGCTGAGTTACATAAGCAACGGCTCAAGAAGTAGCAGGCCTGGGAAAATCGATTAATGAGCACCTGAATACAGCAAATGATTTATTGTCAAAATTTGCGAAGGGATTTTAATTCTTTAAGCAGATATTCAATCAAGATTTTGACTTAAAATTGATCAAATAAACGAAGATTAAATAGCTTTGCAAAAAAGCTTTCAGTTATTTTATTTCCTAATTGCATTCGTTTGATCAGTTTAAGAACAAATTTTATATGGTATTAATTTAAAAAAAAGTCTTATTGTTTTTTACCTTTAGAAAAATAATAAAGAAGAGATTGGTAAATGGAATGAAGAAATCTTTAGAAACGTAAAAAGAAACGAGCTGCATGAATATAACTAATTTGTTGAGGTATAAGTTGGGTTATACTCGAGATATTCAGAATGTAAGCAACTCACAATAAATCCTTCAAATACTATTTTCCTACACAAAAAGGTTCATTTTTGGACCATAATATAATAAACTTAATAAATCATTTTTCTGTGCATTTTGAACGGTTTTTGAAAATTCTGTATTTTAAACAAATTAAAATTCATTTAAAATAATAGTTTTAGTTTTAAAGTCTTATACATGGGAAATGCCAATCTTTTATTTCTGTTGACATCTGATTTCGGAAAAATAAATCTTTTTACACTTGGATCAATCCAATTTACAATTAGTGACTAAATTATAATACCCTTTGCTTTAGCAAGAAAATCTATCTACTTGTCTGCCTAAGGTTATTTATTTCTTTTTTATAGATAAAAAATAAAATGTGTTTCTGTTCTTGACTAACTTATACGTTAGAGAGCACATTAAATATTGTTTGTACATATATAAATAATAAATAATTTAAGAAATTAATTTTAAAATTATTTGTTATTTTTCGTACATCACGCAGCAACTATCAATTGTATCCATTTTCACACCTTTATAATATGAAATTCTTTCAGTAAATTTACATTATTATTGTTATTATTATTATTTTTTATTCGCGGGTAAACACTCGTGTTGAATGCAATGTACGCCCAGCTAATGAACACCTTGATCGCCACACAAATGTGGGCGTGTCACGATCGCGCGAATATTAAAAAAAATAACAAAAGATCCAAAGATAATGATCTGCAGTGGATCAGCGAGCTGCAGCGAGCGATCATCAAATCAATTTTCTTTCTTTGCATTGCAAATTTTCGTTATCAACATTGGAGAATCGCTCGGTCCGGTTCCGTAAAACGAAAGACGAACGATCGATCGATCGATGAAGTCGCACGGTGCACAAATCAACATAATTGCCAGCCCCCCACGCGTCGCTGCTTGCAACATGCAACCTGCAACTGGACCGGAGCGCCAGTCACGTTGCGAACGGCGGCGGCGCGTGCGTCGCAAATCAAGTGCAAAAATAGATCAATCAAGCAATCAATCGAATCGAATCGCTTCAATCGCCGTGGCAAATGAAAAGGATTTTATTTTATGTTTGTTTTTTCTGTCTCTTCGTACGTGCCGCGTCGCGTCGCGTTGCCGTGTGAAAAATAAAAACCAACTAACATTTAACGTAACCGCCTGCCGGGAAGGGGGTGGGAGCTGTTGCTGGAGTTCAATTGAAATTGCAATTGGCCAGAATCAACAAATTCAACATTTCCAATGCTGATACGATTTTATTATTATTTTTTTTTTCTGTGTGTTTTTGCCATTTCCGCAGAATTGCATACGGAGAAAAGATGATTTGCTGTGTGTCTTCTTTTGCCGTTTATTTTTGCATTCTGCATAAACAAATTTTCACACACACACACGGTACACACGGACGGTACACATTCGCACACACGCTCAGGTGCCGAGACGTAAACCCAGAGAGCGCAACACGAGTCTCGATTTGGGGGAAGCCGAACGATTTTCATGTAACCAAACGCGCGCGTCGTCTCGTTGCAACTGATCGCGATTTGTCCCAATCAGAAGACGTTGACCAAAAGCCGTGCTGTTCGCTTCGAACATGTTGCGACCGTGCTGCCAGGTTGCGTGTGCTCAGCTGATGTTGCCAAGCGGTTGGGCACATGTTGCCAGCGACAAGTGCGTTGGCAACAAGGCTTTTAAGTGGGAATTTATAGGGTTTTTTTTTGTGTGTTAAATTAATTGTAATATTTTATTACATTTAAAAGTACGAAAATTATCGCTCTTGAATAGGAATTGTACGAAATAATAACAGCTATTTGAATCTAAGTCTAGTTTAATTATAAGTACTTCTCTTTATGCAGTTTTTAGTACTTTTGAATGTAATATTTTTACGAAAGTTTTTTGTTTTATAGAATACAATCAATTGATTATATTGAGACCTTTTAGATGTAATTTAATATTCTTTAAAATTTTATCTCTGGCATCTCGCTTATTCAGGTATCTTAAATGACTTTCCATAAAAAATCGAATTGTTTTCTAATTGACTACAATATAAACAATATAAATTGTATGCTGTATATTTATATATACTGGCTTTTCTTATTTGGGCATGGTTAGTTTCAAAGAGTTGTTGATTTGTTTTAACTCAGTTCACACTCTTCTGTTGTTTTTGTAGAAGCTGCCTAATTGGCTTATCTGGAGAGTCGCCACCTGTTAGATTAAATATTTACATATGTTAGCGATGTAGTGTTAATTATCTTCTGTTCCGCTTTCATAATGGCAAATATTAAGGATCAAGAGTGGGCATTTTTTTGCTAACATTTCAGATTGACCGGCAACTACTGTTCTTTTCTAAGAATTTGACAAAATTTTAGCAATTATTTTACATATCTAATAGCTTAAGTTGTTTAAAATCCTGGAAACTTCTTGAATATCAGCGTATAATCTTTAGAGAATATCTGAGTTACTTTAATTATAATTTTAGTTTTTCATCTAAAATCTCTGCTGAAAAGTTTTGAAAACTGACAAGCTATCGTCTAATTAGCCACAGTTTGCATTTCGCTTATTTTGTAGCTCCCGAATAAGCAAACTAATCAACATAAAGCTGCAGACTTAATGCCTGAGCTTATCTTTTCCACATGCACTTGAGTATACTTATGTATATCTGCCCCACTGATGTATTATCCATTGCTGCTGCCACTTAAATATTTTTTTTTTTATCACAACAACATCAACGCATCTGCTGTGATGCAATGGAAAATAAAAATAGGAAAGAAACTCGGCACAAGGAAAACATCTTACAAATTTTCCATAAGCAGCAGCAGCAGCAGCAACAACAACAATGTGAGCTACAAATAGCTTTGAGTGCTGCATATGGGCACCGCACCTTGCTACCAGCAGAAGCCGCAGCAGGCCAATCCGCGCCAGACATGGCCAACAGCCCAGACAGACGGGCAGTGAGAGCCGTCTGGGACTAGGCCTTGCCGCAGCCTGGTCTCAGCCCGGCGACAACACTGGCATTCCATGTCACAAACGCAGTTATTTATGCGCTTCAGACCAACCGACTGCCGGCAGTTCTATGACATTGTCACATGAACATGTCGCGTTAACCTTTCGCGCCAAAAGCGACAACAACAACAACAATAAAAAAGAAACAGAAAAACAGAAACTACATCAGCAGGAGATCTTATAAATAAATATAGAAAAAATATAGAAAACAAATCCTAAACCAAAAACTTATTATTCCGCACTATGGAAAAACTGTCAATATTTTAATTGCCAAGCCTGAAAATGCAGCCGGTTCGTGCCTGCAGCTCCACCTGCTTCACCTCCTTTCGCCATACCATGTTGTTTGTCGCCATCAACGTCCACTGCGTGTGTCCGCATTCTGCGGGAAAATCATTTTTTTAATACCCTGCATGCAAAAACAAAGCGTTAAAGGGTATAATGCAGTTGTGGAAATGTGTGCAACAGGCAGATGCGACATCTTTGAGGACATACATTACATATAATTTTGAATAATAATATATATTGCATATTTAAAACGATAACTCCTTCTGTGCTCTACCAAAATTGATAGATATCCTTATGGTAACCCAGTCTTTATAAATAAAAAATAACAATTTTATATTTTTTAATTATCCTTGATGGATAAACAACGAAATTAAACCTCCCTTTAAGCAAAATCGATAAATATCGAAATTTTAACCTTCGCTTCAACTAGTTAAGATTATAAAAGACAAACAATCTCACCAATCAAAAGCACATGGACTGGGGTTTTAGTTTGCTGGTTATAGGGTATCTACAGATCGGTCTCTCTCGACTAGAATACTCTTACTTGTTTCTTCTTAGTTTTCTGCTACTTTTTCCAATAAAGTAAATGCTTCGCGATGCGTGTGTCGCATTTTGATGCAAGTGTTTCGATTGGTTTTTCGTTAGCTTTAACTAGTTTGTTTTTTGTAAGCTTTTCTTTTCTTTGTTGTCTTTTTCGGCAGCAGCTAAGTGAGCGATAAAAATGTCAAAAACAACAAAATGCTCTCGAAATTATGGGCCATAATCGACGGGCCACGCATAACAAAGTTTTCTTTTTCCATTGAATTGCGTCAAGACAACAGAAAACTTAATTAGGGGGCCTCTATAGAAATTACGTATGCAAAATGAGACGCAACAAGAAGGAAGGGGGGGGGGGGGGGTAGACCCCACGCACAAAAGCGTAACTGCACTTGGCCAGGCTGGGCGGGGACTCAATCAAGATCTGGTCTGGCATTGGATCTCGATCTGGGTCTGGGTCTATGTCTGACTCTGGTCTACATAGCTCCACGCGCTGAGTGCAGTCAAAAATAGCAGACAACAAAAACTTTTGTTAAATCTTATCCAATTCAAACAATTAAAGACATGAGTAAAGTCTATAAATACGACACGACGAAGGGATAAAAGCTGGCCGTCTTGTAGGCATTATGAGGTCGCATTCTTACGCAAAACAAGGTTAAGTGTTGGCTATTGCAGCACAATTCAGCGTAAAATACAAAGTATTTCTTAAAGAGTCATATTCAATGGACCAAAAAGCTTAAAATTAGGTCAAAGGTTTAATTTTATAGCCATGTAAGCTACCTTTTCAACACTGTAAAAAGTTGATCTATGAAAATAATAAAATGGTAGTTTTGTTCAATAACATAATTTGTCGATAGGTCAATATGATGATGGTAATTTAAGTAAATATCAATGAATATATTCGTATACGAATCAATTTAAAGAATAATGTAAGCTTTATTTTATATAGAAAAGTTATCGATAGTTTTGATAGTCGATTTCTAGCACTGGTAAAATGATCTATTATTTCGTTTTTGTTCTACTGTCTATAAATTAACTAAGATGAAGGTAGCGAATATTTTTATTAACTTCTTTTTATTACATCTGAAAAATATAATCAATACTACTATTTATGCTTTAGTATAATTTTTCTATTTATTAGTCTAAAGTGATTTCACAGATATTCCTTTAAAGAATCAAGTATTTTGTTCGCTTGAAAGTTACATCTTACAGAAATAACCTTTTGCCTGCTTTTCGCTCTATGATGATGGTAATTTAAGTAAATATCAATGAATATATTCGTATACGAATCAATTTAAAGAATAATGTAAGCTTTATTTTATATAGAAAAGTTATCGATAGTTTTGATAGTCGATTTCTAGCACTGGTAAAATGATCTATTATTTCGTTTTTGTTCTACTGTCTATAAATTAACTAAGATGAAGGTAGCGAATATTTTTATTAACTTCTTTTTATTACATCTGAAAAATATAATCAATACTACTATTTATGCTTTAGTATAATTTTTCTATTTATTAGTCTAAAGTGATTTCACAGATATTCCTTTAAAGAATCAAGTATTTTGTTCGCTTGAAAGTTACATCTTACAGAAATAACCTTTTGCCTGCTTTTCGCTCTAGCAAGTATTTTTAAGCTTCTCAGTCAAGAACTGTAAATCCTATTTAGTTAACTTTGCGTCACTTTAAAGCCATCTTTCGCTGCCTTCATCCTTTATTGCCTTCTCTTTCTCTCGCTGACTGCTAGGCCGAAAAAAGCCTCACCTGCCATCAACTGCAACGTTCGTTGTCAAAGTCAAGCCCACGAAATACCAACACACACACACACACATACACTCAGAACCGAAATCTTTTAAACCTCTAACTGGAAACTAACAATAAGTAAATGCAAAGATTTAAATCAGCTACAGATTTGTTGCGGCCACAAAAAAAAAGGAAGAGAAAAAAAGAAGAAACAAGACGTAGCTGAAGGAGAGACATATGGAGTATATAAAGCTTAGGAAAAACTTTGGCTTGAAACAGGAAATCCTACACACAGATTTTCAGTGCTGTGCAGCAAATTATCAAAACGCCAACATCTTTTTGACAAACTGCGAACAGGCCCCTGTACCAGAACCCTCCCCTCTAGTCCAACATTCGAGTGCAACGAACATGCCGCAGCTGTCTCTGGTGGTCCGCGCATTTCTCAGCGAAGAGCGCACGAGTCTCCATTTTATACCCTGTACCGATTGGAAGGGGTAAAAAAGGGTACTCAACCGTTGCGCAATGCTACATAGTAAGCTGAAGGCTCAGCCGAACACATTTACATATATGCTCGATCAGTAGCAAAAAGTATTCTCCCAGAATCTCCCTCAGGTAACCCAAAAATTCTTAAGTCTACAGTGCTGATTTATGGTACATAAACACACTTGAATGCCATCTTAAAGTTTTTAAAATATTACAAAGATCAGATAGTAAACACAGAAATTATTAAAGAGTGCGTTTTTTATATGAAATGTAGGATTACGAGAACTAGCTCGTGTATATTGGATATGTTCGGCTCCTGCTAGCTGACTGCAGGGTATCTGCCCGTGTGGCATTGTCTCTACTCTTACATGTCTTTTTTCTTCGTTTACTTCTCTGATTTGTTGCGATCGCAATCGGGCCTTGGCTTCATATATGAGAGAACGTTTCGGGTTTTGGGTCTGGGCATTATTTACGGAACGTCGCCCATTACATGGCTCGTTGCGAGAGATCGGTGCGACGATTGACGTGTCTTACTGTAATTTTTCATGCAATGATCTCTTCTTATGGCATCTGCGTCTCTTCTCGTCGCGTCTCATTCAACGCATCGTTGACCTATTGAACCATAATAAATGCGACTGCGCAAAGCCTCGTCGCACATGTGCCGAAAGGATCTGGCAGCGGGCCAAAAGAGACAGCGATTGGGTCTACTACCAAGCTAGCAGTCACGTTTTGCTCGTTTCCCCCCCTTCGTGCCATTTTGGCCACTTAGAACCTGTTCTTGCCGCTACTTTTCTCGCATGAATCATTATTTGTTCTGCTAAAGCTTAAGCTCGTGGAGGGGGCAAATCGGGTAGGACTCTTTGGGACAGCTGCAAGTTTGGCCAGTTGGTTACCCTCTGGGCGCAGTCGCCTCTGTCTCGTTTGCGATCATTTGTGATTGATACTATTTATTGGTTGTTTGGATCCGAGCCTGGCCAAGATGCAACTGCCACAGCGTAAGCGTTTTACGCATGATTCGTAGGGTTGTCAAGTTGCTTGAAAATGTAAGCTGAGAGCTTGAATGAAGGCGGCGACTGGATAAAGATTGTAGATTAAGTGCAGTGCGTGAATTCTGCGAATTTTATTAAATGAGCAGGCAGGCAATGCTTCAAACAGAAGATTTATTTTATAAGAAACTTCTTTAGTTGAGTTTAAAAGAGTTTTGAGCACATAAAATTGAAGAAAGGTTAAGCTAAATGTGGATTAAGGAACTGAAAGGGTGAAAAGGGGACTGAATTGATTGTAAGCTCGGAGAAACGAAGAACATGAATGTTAGTGGAGTAAAAATAAATATAACTTACATATACACATATTCCATTTTATTCTGTCCGAATTTTAATATCTTTGAACTAAAAGATATTTGTATATAGACTTAAGGACTAAAGTATCAAAGATGAAAGAATTCCTGAATCCTTAGAACTTCCTCTTTTTTTACTGCGCTTACTTAATTAATTAATTTTTATAATTTCATATTATTTCTTTATAAATCATTTCAAAAAATTTCTTCATATGCCAAAGACTCTGAAGGGAACAAATCGATATAAACGAGCAAGTCGTAGCAGTATATAGAGCTTACGAGAAAATATATTTGTAGGGTTAGAAAAACTTAATCTCTTTAAGATCTCCTTTAAGATGCATTCATATCCTTTTGTTGCTCTGACTATAATATCAATTTGTAATTGAGTCTTAATTCAAACTTATAAATAATAAATAAATGGCCCTGGAAGTTTCCTTTGTACCTTCTTGACAGCTACAGTTTTCATTTATTTTACTTTTATTTCATCCGAGTCAAGGTTCTTAAAAACAACGTTACCTTAAAAGCCTTTAGATTTGTTTGTGAACTTCCTAAAGAGCTTTTCATAGAACTCCCTTTATTTTTAGGTCGACTTCTAACACTCGGCAACCCTTTAGTCCCCTCATAGAAGGAGCTTACCCCTTCTCATGCTAGTCGCTCCATTCAGTCTCATCCAGGCGCTTTTAGCGTCTATTGATGAAAGAATTTCACCAGCGGCTGTCTTTGCCACTTTTTTCAATTTCTAAATTTCAGGCAGCCTCTGCCGCGTTGCAAGTTGGGCAGCTGCTTGACTGGGGCCCCAGGTTCATGGGCATTATTATAGATTAAACTCGTGGTGGAGTTTTTGTTTTTTTTTAGTGTGTTTATCTATATGCATGTTGCCGCGTATTCGCGTATCCGGCGCGGGTTGCCAGGCTTCAAGAAAAGCGTGCGAAAAAGTGGGCGTCCTCGGGTTAGCGCAATCTTCGACCTTTTGATCTGTTTTCTAAGCGTCGACCGCCAGCGGGGCAGCAGAGGCAGCGACTGCGACTGCGATTGAAAGTGTTGGCAACATTTTTGCTGTTGTAGCTGCAACATTTGCGGCAGTTGCAACTTCCTTTGCGTGCCAAGTGCAAATGCATTACATTTTAACGTTACCTTTAATGTTGCTTCCTCCCCCCCATCCACCTCAAGTTGCCCCTGCCGCCCAGTCTCCCAGGTTCCCAGTCACCAAGTCTACCCGTTGCTGTCGTCTTGATTTTAATTGATTTTTTTCGGCTTGTTGTTGCATTTTTGTTGCACTCGTCGGCAAAGCTTTTGTGTTTGTGTCTGATATGAGAACATGTTGCTGTTGTTGTTGTTGTCATGGGCGAAAGTTGGTCAGGCAGCAGTTGGGCACAGTGAAAGGGGTGCTGCACAGAGGGAGGGGGCAACCACAGGAAAACGTGCTGGCTAATGGGTTTTGGTTTAAGATGCTTTCGGGTTAAACCACGAATTTATCAAATAATTTTTCAGATAATCAGGATCTACGATATTTTTAACATAAATATTAATAAATTAATATTTGGTTTTTTTTTTTTGGAAATTAGAGAATAACCACCCTCTTAAACATAAATGTGGATGTCTTTATTAGACTGAGCTATAGCATTTTTGAAAAATATGGAAATATGGAACCAACTTTGTAAAATTGTATTAGGTGAAGTATTATAAAAATACTATATAATTGAATAATCTCTTCAGTTAACAGTTGTCCCTGTCGCTTACTTTATTGCCCCAGTTGGGCTTATTCACTTACGCAAACATTGATCAAACTAAATGCTAGAAAGCTTGCTCTCTAATTTATACCAATCAATTATTCACATGGTCTGGCACAAAACAAACAGAAAAAAACAAAGTCAGGCAACATCTTCAGCTGCAATTGGCAACAAGTGGCAACTCCATTAAAGACAAACTGGGGAAAAGTCGCATTTGAAATTGACTCCCGCCTTTTGGCAGGCACAAATTTATGGCGTCTGTCATCAATTGAAATTAGCAATTTTGTTTAATTGCAATTTACTTTTATTGAGCCAACAACAATTTCCGCTAGCCGCCACCACGAGTTGCTGTCCCAAAATGCATGGCCTGATGATCATCGCTGTAGTCGCCAGTCGGAGGAGTTGTTAATTGCACTTGTGATTTACGTTGTCGAGTGTCAATACACGCAATCCCAAACGAAGATCGTGGGTTGGAGCTGGGGTTGGGGCTGGGACTGAGTTTCAGTTAAAGCGAATGCACTTTGATTAAATGCATCTCTCTGGTTTGGTTTGCGTGATGAAAGATGAGCTCTTGTGAGTTGGCTGTATCAAAGAACTGTAGATTGATGTAGCAGGCGGCGTTGACGGACCATTAGAAAGTGCATCAGGTAACGCCCACAAGTGTGTATGGCCATGTTCCATGGCCCTGGCTTTTGCTATCTAAATGCATTTGACATGTTTTGCGGTCACATTCTGTGGCATAAAACTAATGGCACCGCAAACTACATACATTTAACTTAACAAAACAAGTAAGAGGATTCTACTCGATAATGTCTGACTGGTAGATGCCCTGTAGCCAGCAGTCAAAACATTCCAAGCACAAAACTTCAGGCAGTAACTGTGCTTCTATTTGTTTAGAGGCCAGACGAATGTACCCATTTTTTGAGACCACTTTCAATGGGTGCAGGGTATAGAAACTATCATCGGAGTCAACTACTTGAGATTTTTACGATTTTTTAATGTTGAAAGCTTCTCATAACCGTAAAAAATGCAACAGTCAAGCCGCCTCTCAAAACTGTGAACTGGGCTGGAAACAAGCTAGGGACGCAGTCGCAGACGATGAGTCAAAAGTTTTATGGCACAAACACACACATGCACACCCGCAGAACTCTAATAAAGCGGCTAATTATAACGGTTAGCGTAATTTTGCATGCCGCTGCATTAGTATTAGTGAGCTTTCGAAAGCTCTGCAGTAAAAGAAGCCAAAGCTGCGTCTGGCTTTATGTGCATGATTTGCGTTCGTGTGAAAGCAACAGAAAACTGTCACCTCGGCTGACATAAATTGCTTTATATGAATTATATGCACCGAGACCACACAGCTCTTAGAGAATATGACAGCTGGCCAACAGATATATGTGTGTGTATATGTATATATATATATATATATATAAAAAAGGTTGTTTGTGCCTGCGTCTCTTTGAAGTTGCAACAATGTGACCAACAACTGCTGCCCCGCCCTCCTCCTTTGCAGACACATGAAAAATGTTGGCAACTTTATCAAGAGCACAATTTAAATGTCAAGTTGATGACGTTACGTGTCTGTTGGCCCGGAGGCCGGAGGATGTTGGCGTTGTCGCAGCCGCAGTCGCATTTGCAGTCGCAGTTGCAGTCACAGTTGCCATGGACCACAGCCAAGACAGATGACTCTAGCAGCTGGCAAAACGCAAGCCACGAAACGGAAGTGCAGCAGTCTAAACAAATTCATACCGCAGCTGAACAGTGCATGGGAAGTGCTAATCGGGCGCAGCACGAAACACGACCAAAGGCGTTGATGAAGATGAAGTCACACTGCAGGGGGAGATGCAAATGCTCCAGACATAACATCATGTGATTGTGCAGAATAGCAAAAAGAGAAATATTAGACTAGTTGCTATGCAAATTATCATATACATTAGAAATATGAGTGAATATAAATTCAATTTGGTTGTGGGACTTAAGTGGGCATTGCGCAACATGAGAAATGAGAGTTAGCCATGAATAATTAAAAATTGGAGTACTCAAGAAAATTATATTGGGCTATTTGAATCTGCTCAGAGGAGCAAGAGCAGCACCCTTGCTGTTTTTTTAAAATTGTTTTATTTATTTTTTTTAGAGTTGTAATTTTGTGGAATTGATGGAATGGAGAAAAAAAATTCTTAAAAAATGGAAGTTAAAAAATGTAAATTTATCTCGGCTTAGACAAATAGACTTAGAAGTAAAAAAAAATGTTGTATTAAAGTGGGATCAGTAAATATTCATACTATATTTAAAAACTACTTAGTTCCACTTTGGAGCTTCTGTTCTGCACTAGTTTTTTTTACCTATTGCTACTACAATAGTTATTATATATAGATAAAGCATCCAAGAAATCAAAGGGAATAGTCTTCATAAGCCTCGATCTACTTCTGTTGGCAGCTGCTACAGCAGCCAACTAAAGTCTAGTAGTATATTCCGCTTACAACTATGTTAAGAAATGGATAAGGATACCATTTTTGATCCCATAAATGCTTGGGACCAAGTTCATTTTAGATAATTATCCAATTATAGTCGAGAAACCCCGTTTAGAAGAGTTCGCAGATAAGCTTTCAAGAATGCTTATAGTTTTATTCTTATTATTTTTGTTAATCTATTAAAAAATTATTTTTAAGAAATTTGATCATTGTAATGTGTAATCAATTTATGTCTCTCCTATTTTATGCCTATATTAAAAGTGATTTACCTTTATTGTCCATAAGATTAATTTTTATAGGTAAATCACGATTAATAGAGGTATAAAAATAACCATTTAGCACGGTGTTCCTTGGTAATAGAGTTATGGGTAATTGAGGTTCAACTTGTTCAATATTTCTGATCAATATAAACGGATATAGGTCTGCCTGTTTCAATTTGAACTCAGCATTAAATCAAAGTTTATAAAACTTTGACTAGAGTTTTACATTAAAGAAAGAATCTTTTAAATCCAAGAATCTTTTGAAGATAACAGAGTTTTTTATTTTTTAACTTTTTGTTCTGCATAACATCCTTCACAATGTTCCCGATATATAAATAAAATATTTAGAAAATCGGGCTACTATATTATATAGCTGCCAAAGCATCGATCGGTTAGAAATTGGCTAAAAAAATGTAACCTACAATTGTTATAATTATGTTTTCAAGGGTTTGTAATTCCTGGCAAACCCAACTGAGGTCTCTCTGCCTCTTATGTGCGCAATTTGTATAGCACAATATTCTCTAGTTATGAATGATTTGGGTGATTCATCAAAGGCAGCAGCAGCAGCGCACAATGAAATCATGTGTGAATTAACGCGAATAAGGGGCATTGCTCGTTAGTCTAACTATATAACATGATTTGCCCGGCTGCTGCTGTTGTTGACCGGCATGCAAAAGGGCCCGACCGAGCTATTCCCGAGAGTAACAAGATCATTAAAGTGCCGCATTGGCTGCATAACCCAAATCCAGCCAGTCGGAGCCACAGTAGCCACTGTGCTGTGCTGTAACCATAAATAAGGCTGGAATCTCTGTCGTCTCTGGAGTCAGTAAAAATTATGACTGAAGCGCGAGCTTGAGGGAAAAACATTAGCAGGTTGGGCACTGTCAGTGGGCAGGCGGCAGGTTGGATGCTAAGGGGAGCAGAAGAACGTTGAGGGGCAGCCAAAAAGCGAACCACGTTGTCGTTGAACGGTTTGGTTTATCTTTTTGTTGTGCACCGCCTCGGGAGGTTAGTCACACATGCGCGGTGATAATTCAACACGGCAGCAACGGCAACATTAAATGGTAGCAGCAGCAGCAGTTGCTGGAGAGCAGCATCAGCAGCAACATGTTGCCGATGTCTTGTTAGTTGGAACCGGCAACAGTTGTTGTTACTGCGGCGGCGGCGGCGGCGCGAAATCGTGACAAAGTGTTGCCATTGTTAGGCGCAAATGAAAAAAATGCCATTGTGGAAAATCTCTGAGCGCGAAAAACAATTGCCTAGCTTGTTGCTGTTGTTGCTGGTTGCTTGCTACGCTTGTTGCATGTTGCTGCCGTGAAAACGTTTGGCGCACGTTTTGTAATCAATCAATGCGCTGCTGCCGCGACTGCTGCTGCTCGAAAAGCGAAGCGAAAATTGTTTTGGCCAGTATGTTTTTAGGCAAAACAAAAGCCTAACGAGTTGCCATTTCGACGAGCAGCACATGTGACTGAAGAGCAGGCGAGGAAACGAGGTAATGAGAGAGAGGTAGGATGACAGATGGGGACAAAAGATGCGAGAAAGTCAGGAATATGCTGTGAAGAAGCAGTTACTTAGAATAAAGCTATTGTAACACATATAAAATTGCTTGAGATTAGTTATATTAAAAATATACATGAAAATCAAAATGTTTAACTAAGATTTGTTCTAGAGTTCGGCCTGAAACAGAAAGACACGCAGACTAAGCCAGATTGACTCAAATGGTCTCACTGTTATATATATGTATATGTATTCCTCATGAAGTCGATGATGCTTCCTTCTTCCTGTTACATGGATTTGTAGAAGTTGAGAGGACAATATAAATATTTAAGAATTTGAGTTGCAAACAGGATATAAGTAGGGTATATATGTAACACAAATCCAATTAGAATAGTCTTGAGAATTTTAGAGAATTTCGCTGTACTCAGTTTTTGATTATCTTAATAGGTAATAAGGAAGAAGGTAGGAAAGTCCCACAATATATAGGGATGCACCTCAACTAAGTCAGTCTATTGTGCCTGGCACTCACTTAGTGAGCAAGACTTGCTCCGTTGCCCTTAGGAATGAGAGCAATTTTCCTGCTAAAAAGAGCCCTAATGTGAGCTGGGAAAACAAACTCTATTCCTAGATAATAACTGGGCATTCAGAAAGAATTGTTTTTATTACTTTCTCCGAAGCAGAGCCTGCACTTTGCGTCAGGAGAGAGGCAAATGTTGTTAAGCTTTTATTTGACTTTTCGATGCCCTTTTAGAAAGATGAGCATCAGTCTTATAGTAGGTGATAACTACACAATTTAAGTTAAATTAATTTGTTTCTAAATTACTAATTATTGAGCGGTATTTTCCATAGCAGCAATATGATATAGCGAGTTTTACATACATATGTATATTTTGTATACTATTATTTGTGTGAATTAAGGCGCAGCTAAGCATTCAGATTTCAAAGAAACTAAGCCTAATCAATATAATGCTCGTCTACAAATTTCTTATAGACAAGCTTTTTATACTTTTTCTCACCTATCAAAAGTCTCTGACTGGCTGAGAACAATTCTTAAAGTTTTTTTAACCGCACAGAACATCTTTACGATCGGATAAAAATCACAACTACCGCAACAATTGCATCTGCCCATTTATTTTTGTGACGATCTACAAGTCACACCTGCCGCTCATTTTCCGTTCTATTTTGTTCAGAATATGAAAACCAATATTCACATCTATTTATTTTCACAGAGCGCACATAAGAAACTTCATTTGGCAGTCAATGAAAACATAGTGCTATCAATTGCTGGCCGTAAAGTTGTTTGATATTCATTCATAAGAGGCAGGCGGCAAGTGGAAAATGTAGGAAACTATATCATAAATTAAAAAACTGAATGGAAAATAGAAAATTGAAGACAGGCGGCCGAGCAAAAGCTTCATGAATGAACTGCAATTCAATTTATGTTTATTTCCACGTTATTCTCGACTTGCCTAATTTTATGGCTAGCTAATTTTTATGAACCGCTAAAGCGCTACGGAATCGTGGAAAACCGAAATCTTAGAGCTCTCAGAGCGGCTGCTCCAGCCCACAGTCGCTACAGTTGCCGTCAGCCATTTGACCCTAATGAACTGACATGCCGCAGCGACATGCTTGTTGCCGCGGGGCATGCTGCGGCGCGGTGCGGTGCGGCGCTTGCGCATCCGCGGGGCGCCCACCGCCAAAGCCTCCGCCTGGCGCACTCGGTGCATGTTGCAACTGAGACCCCTACACACACACACACACACACACACAAACACACACACACCGACAATGTTTATTGACTGGAAATAATTTATTAATTACTTTGTGCTTTTTTATTTTTATTGCATTTTTGTGTTTACTTCTTTTTGTTTCGTATACCCTGTACCTCTTGAAAATGGGTGCGCCTGATAGTGTCAATCTGCTTGTTCATATAGACAAACCGATTTCCTAGAATATAAGATTTGAGATATCATACGCAGTAGTATTTTATACATTTTTTCGATAATTCTTTTTCCTAAAATCGATAAGTATCGATTTCTTATTCTCTTTTTATTTATTTATTTTTTATTTAACATATAGGTTCTTGTCAAGCATACAGAGATCTTGAATGTATTATTTTTATTGGATACCTTCTACAACTTTCCCTACATATTTTAATTATAAATATATAGTAATAAAATAGCATAGTACAGAATAGTATAAAAGAGTATAGTATATTATAGTAGATTCAAAGCGTTGACTTTTGGTATTGAAAAAGATTTGAATGCTATCTCTAGCCCTACAAATTTTAGCACGATTGTACAATCAACACAAAAGTTCTTTATGAACAACATTTCTAAATTGTGGGACTTAAGCAAAAGATAATTAAGGCCGACTAAAGTTAGCAACTTAAGGCGTCTGTGCCTGCTTGTATCTATTTTTGTATTTTTTAGGATTTCGAGATGTCCAGGGTATCTCCTAGTCATGCGCTATTTTTTTTTTTTCAAATCTTATACATTTTTTAATTAATTTCGTTTTTAATGATTAGTTTCGTTTTTTGGGTGGTATTTTGAGTTAGAGATTATATATTTTAATGCCTTTTCAAGTGTTTTGTAAGCGTCGTTTAGGCTGCCCGATTAAAAATAATTTTCGTTAGAATATAATGATGCTTTGTGCACTGATGCGTGTTTATGGGGTGTCAAGGAAGTGCAAATGAGGCGTACTCTAATGTGACAAAGTTGCCTCCAAATTGTGCGAGCTTTAAAAAGATAATAGTACTTGAGTGTAATAAAAGTGGTAATGAGAATTGAGAATGAGATTATAAGCCATAAAATAAGTTTGGGAAACAAAATAGAAAATTGTGTAATTCATTCTTTGGTACCGTCTTTTAGTAAAAACGAAAACTTTTCATAATTAGAGAAAGTATTTAAATAATGGAGAGAGAGAGAGACTGATCGTAAAAAAAAATCTGAGATATTTACTCATAAGTTTTAAAATATGGAATAGAAAAATTTCTAAGAAAGAACATTTTCCTATACCTGAAGTTACAAATTTCAAAAGCAACTACTGTGAAGAACAGCTTAATGAATTTCAAGATTTATTTAAATAAATAAAAAAGTGTTGATTATTTCTAACTCAGCTCTTTATGATATTAAATAGAAAAGCGAAAACTTTCTAAAAATATTTTAATTTCAGTTATTTTTGCGAACAACCCTTAGTGAATTTCATGATTTATATAATCAATCACAAATGTGTTTATTGTTTCTGCTTGAGCGCATCGAAATCAAAAATAATATTGCCATAGGTCTGATGACCTCATCAGCTGGTTTATTGCTGAGCTGCTTTGAACCCACGCAAATAACCAACACGACTATTTCTTTATAAGATCTTTGCCCAATTTGGATGAATGTGGCCATAAATCTCAACGCTTTTGTATCATGTGCAGCTAAAAGCGAACCCACGAGAGGTTTCATAGATACAACGATTTGCACTCGAAATGCGCCGAAAGAACATTTGTAGCTGCAATTAAAATCACACCAGCCTAAAAGTTGAAGACGTGTTGTTTTTTGGGCCTTCGGACATTTGGCCGATAGAGAAACATGGCAACGTGGACAGCAGATAAAGATATGGCTAGCAGGAGTACAAGAAGCGACTGCAGACTGCAGGGTCATAAATAAGTTAATCAAAATGCCAAAAGTCCAAGTGTTTGGTTTGCTTAATGTTGGCCACAGCTTGCCTGGCATTTGGGGTCCGCCAAATGACCAATAAATTTTATAGCTAAATTGTGAGCAAATTGTCGCTCGAACAATTACAAACGCTTGTTAGCCACATTCATTAGTGTCACGATGTGCTTTGCATGTCCTCGGGCTGTGGAACTCTCGTTTTAGCCACTTTTCTTTTATGTTTTCTATTTACTCGTTTGCCAGCTGGCAGCAAGCGATTTTTACAGTTAGACGCTTTATGTCACAAGTCGCTGGAGAATTATTTGAAATTTATTGCCACGTGAGGCTGAGGATGTGCTTGCTCCATTTCCAGTCATCATTCGAACCGAGATGCGTTGACAGGCCAACAACAACAACAACAGCTTGTCACCGTTTTTGTTGTTGTTGTTGTTGTTGTTGCTCCATTTTGTCCATTTAGACGCTTCTTGATTACCTTGCTGTGACATTGCGACTCGGAGTCCAACTTGAAGTCCGCGTCCCAAGTCTCGCGTCAACGTATAAAGTTGCTTTTTGTATTTGCAATTTTCTGTCTTGTCTTTGGCAATTGTGAAAAAGATACTCGCTACACACACTCATACACTCATACACACACAGAACACACTCACACACTGTTAAGTAAAATGTTTTCGGCTCGTTTTTGTACCTGTTTACTATAATTTTGTAATTGTTTTGGCCCAGTTAACCGCTGAAGCATCTCAAATTGTCTGCACATGTGCAAAATATATAAATTTATCGTACTCATAGATTCTAATGAAAATGCACAACGTGCACAAAATATTTATAACATAGTGTAGAAATTATAGAAAGTTGGTCCATAAATCTTCTATATTATTCCTGGCAAATTGAAAAAAAATTGATTAAAGAATGCTAGTAAGTTGTTCAATATGCGAGCGAATCTTTGGTACACGGTACATGGTACATGGTACATGGTACATGGTACATGGTACATGGTACATGGTACATGGTACATGGTACATGGTACATGGTACATGGTACATGGTACATGGTACATGGTACATGGTACATGGTACATGGTACATGGTACATGGTACATGGTACATGGTACATGGTACATGGTACATGGTACATGGTACATGGTACAATGTACATGGTGTATGGAATAAGGAATAGGAGCAAAGTATATATATATAATTAAGGAACAAACATGGTACATGGTACATGGTACATGGTACATGGTACATGGTACATGGTACATGGTACATGGTACATGGTACATGGTACATGGTACATGGTACATGGTACATGGTACATGGTACATGGTACATGGTACATGGTACATGGTACATGGTACATGGTACATGGTACATGGTACATGGTACATGGTACATGGTACATGGTACATGGTACATGGTAAATGGTGTATGGAATATGTAATTAGGAGTAAGGTATATATATATAATTAAGGCATAAGCTAAGGTGCAATTATAATTGCTTGATTCAGCATTAATTAATGTATTGTCTATTTTACATTTAATTTGATATTCTAATTGCCCGCTTGTATATGATTCCCAATTATTTGCCCATGTCAAACTCGAAACATTCTCGCAAATTAAAGTTGTTTTTGTCCGCCAATAGGAAAAAAAATCTCATGTAGTTGCGCATATTTGCAAATAAGACAGAAACTGGGGCACTTAAGGAGCTCATTTGCATTAGCAATTTGGCAGTTGGTTTAGTCATTAGCGTGGACAACGACAACAACAAACAGTAGCACGTGCGTTTGTGGTCTCAAATTTATAACCCACGCATAAGACTTAAGAAAACATATAGATGTATGTATATATAAAATCGCAAGCAAAGTCTTTGCTATCTAAGAAATTAAGCAGCAGCAAACGGCGCATACATTTAGCCGCTGGTCATATTTTGTAATCAGTTCCATTTGCCGCTCACCACAGACATGCCACCGCAGCGGCTGCCGCGGCAACCACGGCAAAGTCTCAGACAGCATGGAGCCAACGAGATGGTGTCCAGTTTTAGGCTCCGCGACAAACCACTTTGGCAATCCAAGTCAAGCGGCACATATTTTACTTGCCTCTTGTTGTTGTTGGTGCTGTTGTTGCTGTGGTTGACATTTTTATGGACATTGGTATGCCCAGCGACTGGGTAGACCCCAACGAAATTAAAAAAAAAAATAAATAAACCGAAACCAAAATCGAAATGCGAAAATTGTCATTGCCTTCTATTTGACTTTGCTCCACCCCGTGCCGATTTACGTTGCGGCCAAAACTGATTAGTGAAACAATTTCAAATATTTGTGTTAAATACCTTAAAATTAATTGCAATTGTGCTCGCTTTTGCGGTCGCCTCAAAGGCAACCACAAAATGAAGTTATAACTAATTTCGTGTGCGTTGGCGGTGCCTTATAAAAGGCTTCCAATGAACCAAAAATGGATAAGGTCAAAAGAATCTGGCCAAGTGGAAAAGAGAGAGAGGGGCAAAACATAATCGAGCTGCCTGAGAATATTAAATATAACAGAACGCACAGCAAAAACAAGTTTAGGAGCCTTAACTTTCAAAAAAGCTTCACAAGCTCATTAAATTAAAAGCTTTAAGATAAAAAAGTACGGAAAGTTGATAGGATTAAAAGAAAAGCTTGTGCAACAGCTGAAAGAGTTATGGGATAGAAGCTTCCAAAGCATATAAAAGCTTCTTGGAAAATAAAAAATGGTTAACCTGGGAGGATTAAAAGCTTGACATTTTAATTATATGAAGTTGAAAGCACATAAGCTAAATTAACGTAAAAGCTTTCCCGTAAGCTTTCTCAGTGTGATAAAATATTTTTGATCCTTCTAAGATTGTTGTAATTTTACTGCCAGTACTATTTTTATAATTATTGTATCAGCTCTGCAGCTTTTGTTGAAAACCAAAGTATATTTTATTAGGTTTAACCTATGTCTCAGTTGTTAGCAGAGCTCACCAAAGTCTAAAGGAATTTCAAACCAGCCTCTCAATCACTTTTCATTCCTAATCTTATATCTTGAGCTGCTGACTGGGCAGTTATTTTGCCAGCCACTTGGCGTGGGTGTTGCCTATGAAAGTCGTTTTGGGATTGCGGGCTACTGTGTGGCTACCGTTGTGTGTGGCAGGCCGAAGACCAAGTCCAGGCCGATTTTCAATGCAGCCTTCTTTTATTGTCATTTGGCTCCGAGAGATAGTGAGATGTATCGATAAGAGAAAGAGAGGGAAAGACTGGAAGAGAGCGGGAGAGAGGGAGAGAGAGAGTCAAACAGGCTTTAGCCATTGACTTCTTGAGTGCACAGAAGTCACAAGCTGGCAGATTAAAGTGTCAGATTTATGGCCAAAGAATGCGAAAACGGGTTGCCAGCCAATGCCTGCCAAACTGTGCCATCAAACTAACACCGCAAATTCGTTAATTAAGTATAATGGCCAGTTTTGACTGACTAAGCGGCTTGATGCTTCGACCCCAAAATTCAGCAATTGTACACATTGTTGGGCAACAACAATAACAAACGCTTGCAACATGTTGCAAGCGTCTCTGAAGCGTCTCTTCAATCAAGCTAAGTTTTCGACTCTTGACCCTAATGTGTTTGAAGCAGCGCACTTTTATTTATTTACTTATTCGTATTTTTAGATTTTCATTTTGGCCAAGTTTTGCATTAAAAATTTGTACTTTTATGCAGTCATAACTTAAATTCCAGCACCAGGGGGTCATAAATCATTTGTGTTGTTGTCATTCGACTGCAAAATTGTTTGTTGACTACAATTGTTTTGCATAAAATGCATTTTTTTTAGGTGGGCTTTGCATGGTCTAAAAATAAAGGCATTACGAAATCCAGATGTGGGCTACCAACTTTTTTATTAGCCAGAGCAGGTGATCTGATTTACGTAATAAGAA
The DNA here is from genome assembly GCF_035044405.1 of Drosophila montana. Lineage (NCBI taxonomy): Eukaryota > Metazoa > Arthropoda > Insecta > Diptera > Drosophilidae > Drosophila > Drosophila montana. The sequence goes on from NW_026998009.1 coordinate 327,112, forward strand.
ATAATAAAAAAGCTTTAAAAATTTTATTATTTAAATGCCATTTCAGTAAAAATGGAGAACAGTTTGATATTTTACGGTAAGCTGCAGAAAGCAAACCGGAGATTAAGAAAAAATTGTTTAGAATTTACAGTATGGGAATATTAGATGAAATGAAGCCAACGATGGATTTTATCTATTAAATCTATTAAAGTGACAATGGAGGACATTTTGATACAATTGAGAGTTTGTTTAAAGTAAACAAATGTCTAAGAATTATTTTACAATTTTCTTGTTAATTGAAAGAATAGTATAATATTCTACGCATATTTGATAAATATAATATAATTTATTTGGATACAATTCTACAAATGGTAACATTTTGTAAATTGTGTCCATTTGTATAAGCATTATTATCATTACCTCTACGCGCATTTAAATCTAATTTAATGTTCTATACACACACTCTACCCATACATCATATATGGCCCATTACAGCGTCCCATTGTAACTAGATATTGCTCATGGACTGTGAGGCAGTTCTCCTTGAAGTTCCAAGTCTTATTGTACCATTTTTTAACACCAAACAGACAATAGGCAAAAATGAGAAGAAGAAAAAAAGCAGTTATAATACAAGCTGCACTCAAATAACAATTTATTGTTTTGTAACACGCCTGGGCAACAAACCCAAAGTGCAGTTAAAAGAAACCACTCGACTGGGTCTTCATCTATTCTACTGCCGCCTTTGCTGCTGCTGCTGACCGAGCTGCTGTTGTACTTGGAGAAGCACTCAAATTGCATTTAATTCAGTATTTCTCCAAGAGTTGCCTCTAAGCTTTATGTTTTTCAATTCGTTTTATAGCTCAAACCTGGTTGGGTTTTTCATATCCCACAATAATAAAAGTACAATCAGTTTTGTTTTTCATAAGGTTCGAATTAGGTCTAGCTTCTGTTCTATCAGTAAATTAGTTTAATGTTCGGCTCATAGTTAAAACTACTAACTACGCTACCCAATCGAGTTTTTTTTTCCGATTGCTGCGTAACTTTTGGTCAAGCTTCCATGTTGAAATGCAAAAATCTTTAGCTTCGCTTGACGTTAGTTCAGGTAGTTACTTTTGGCATTTTATTGCTGGCTACCCACTTTTTGTTTTAACTGGCAGTTAATTAGCTAATAAGTTATGGTTAGGCCGTGTAATTGATTTTCCAAAGAACACGAAACGTTTTTTTTTTGGAAGTCATAGCTCTGCAGCGCATTACGAAGCACAGATAAAATTCAATTATGTACTCCGTGCTGCTGCACAGATCTAACGCATTTTTTCTGTGCTTTCTGATGGACTGCCCCGCCCCGCTACGCCCCAAATGAACATCTGTTTTTTTTATAGGTGCAACCACACAGTCATCTATCAGAGTGGGCAACAAATAGATTATGGGAATATGGAATATTTCATGGTATATGAAATATTTTTCCGAATTTCTTTGTTCTTAACCGCAACTTAGTTTTATTTTTATGTTGTGTGTGTCTTTAAGAATTACTACCAATGTAATTCCAATTATTTAAATTGTGTACTTTTATTTCAAAAAGTAATTTTGTTCTTGTTTTTTTGGAAAATGGAATAGTTTTAGATTTCTGTGAAAACTAAAATCACTTTGATATCAAAAGATCGTGTGATATTATTATGATATTATTCTTCTGCTAAAAGCTAAGTAGAAATTTACAAATATTTGTATTGTATTTGTTTCTATAATACCCTTTCTGCACTTCAAACTCTCATTAAATTCCAAAAAGTAGGTTTTAAATTTCGAATGCTTAGCAGCCTAGGTAATACCCTTTCTAGAATTAAAAGTGCTTTATTTATTTTGGAATACCCAAAGTCGAAAAAAAAAGATTTAAAATTAAATATAATTGCTTTCTGAATTAAATATTATCTTGCATATTTATTTTTGAGAAACATACTTTTTGGTGCAGTGTATAGTTTGATATAATATTTTATAAAATGTTGTGTAGGTAAATAAGTGCATGGGTACTCACCCTCACAGGCCATAGCTTCGAGCTCATCGTCAGTGTCGCTTATCAGCTCCCAGTCGGCATCGTTTTCGGCCTGGCGCAGTGCAGCCAAATCTTCGAGCTGTTCGGCATTCACATTCATGCCAAAATAACCATCCTGGCACTCAGAACACTTGATGCCCATGACGCCCATTTTGCATTCGCATTGCCCGGTGCTGGCATTGCAGTTGTCCAGCACAGCGGCGCCCAGTGCATCACAATTGCAGGGCAGGCACTGCAGCTCGATATGGGCATAGCCAATGTCGCATTCATTGCACTTTTGTCCCGCAAATCTGGGCCGGCACAGGCACTGCCCGTCGGCGCTGTCGCAGAGGCCGCTCTCCGAGCCCTCGGCAGAGCAGTTGCAGGGCTCACAGCCGACGGCCGGATCACCCCAGTAGCCCAATTTGCACCGTTCACAGCGCCAGCCCTCCGTATTGCCATAGCAGGTGATGCAGGCGCCGGTGGTGACATTGCACGGACCACCCTCGCAATCGCAGCGCTGACAACTGCTGCCCAACTCCAGAGGATTGCCGTAGTAGCCATCGTCGCACACCTGACAATGGTCGCCCGTATAGCCCTCCGGGCACTGGGTGCATATGTATTCCGCATGCTCGATCAGCTCGAATTGCGGATTCAGATCCATATAGTTGTAGCTCTTTAGCTGGCAGCTGGGCGAGAAATTGTTGGACTCCTCCGGCAGTGGGCAGGCGCAGCGTTTGCAGTCGTGGGGCGTGCCCTGCAGCGGATTGCCATAGAATCCGAGCTGGCAACGCTCGCAGCTGGAGAAGGTAGAGAATAATAATGCTGCATGAGGTGTGTGTCTTGACTAAATAGAGTTATGGTGAGCTGTGGTGAGTTTTTGGTGCAAATGCATACGACAGCGTGGAGACTGGTGTGTGTACAGGCTTAGAGTGTATTGTGTGTATGGTAGGTGAATTGGGTAAACAAAATACAATTGTGTGTCCTGCTCTGCGTGTGTGGATGGTAATTGATTTGGCTAAATGATAAGTGGTAAGAACAGCTGCACGAGCTGTACTTCTTGCAAAAGTTATATTCTTCATAGGATAAAAAATGTGAAATAACTCAGCTATCCTTAATTCTACTCTTACTGTCTTTTTGACTAGATAGGGTTTGATTTACTGCTCACCCCGACTAAACAGTTTACACACCGCTTAACGCGTCACACTGGTATGTGTATAGGCTTAGAGTACCTTGCACGTGTGGATGGTAGGTGAATTGGATTAAATTACATTGATGAAAGTGTAAGGCTATGATCTGAAATCCACTTGAATACTTGATCATTTGTTCATCTTTGAGAATCAATTTTGAATATTTTAACAACCTCAAATTGAATTGTATAGCTAAATGGTAGGTGAATCTGGTGAAAGTGATAATGAATTCACTTGTGATCCACTCACATCATAGCCCTTTTATTATCTAAACATACGGACTATATGTCTGTGTGGATGGTGTATGTACTGGCTAAATGTTAAGAAAATGAGTACCTTTTTGATGGTATATGTATTGGCTAAATTTTAAGAAATTGAGATGCCTTTTTACCATTCTCATAAGAGTATTTTGTATTTAATTAAGGCAGCTCCATGCCTAAGGCCCCCTTCTCCACCCCTCACTCACCGCTCTCCATATGTATTGTGCATGCAATCGCCACAATTGCCGCTCTGCAGATCACAAGAGTTCGAGTGTCCATTGCACGGACAGGGTATGCATTTGCCAAGCAGCTGATGATCCGTAGAGTTCTCATAGATGCGTTTATAGCCAAAGGCGCAGCCCTCGCAGGACAATCCCGTATAGCCAGCTGGACAAATGCACTGCTCCACCTGCGTTGTGGCCCTACCGCCCAGCTCCACACCACCCGAATAGATAATGGCATGTTCCAGGGAAGTCTCCACCTGATCTGTGTGATAGGCGGCGCGTATGAGCAACGCATCCAGCGAGACGAGCACGGAGAGAAACTGTGATCTGGTCACCACATCGCCATGATAGTCGCCACCCTCGGTGCGTCTCAGTCTAGTCTTGATATCCTTCACCGCTGGCGGCACATGATACCAGCCTTGTTCCGTCAATGTAACATTCAGCGCCAGCTCCAGACTGTCGTAGGACTCATCCGCATAGGCTATTTTCAGGCCATTCTTGCCGCATAGAATAACATTTGGACCTGTGGTGGGTTTGCCTGAAGTATCGCCGCGCATTACCACCCAGGACAACTGCAGCTGCAGCCGGGCGCCGTAGCTGGTCAATCGATTGCCCAGATAGCCCAACGGCGCCTGCCAGTAAATCGCCTCCACCTCGTCCAGCTCGTTGCCAAAGATCAGACGCTTATGTTCCGCATCCATGGCCACAGCGATGGCCTGTGCCCGCTGTATGTCCGTCAACCGCCAATCGTTCAGCGTCTCAAAGGCCAACGTTTGCAGCTTGGCGCTGTGGCAAGTGTCCGACACGTGCGAGCACCAGCAGCGACTGCAGCCCTCCGGATTCTGCTCGGTCAAGTCGAAGTGGCCCGTGGCGCACTCACCGCAAGTGTCGCCCTGCACATGAGCCTTGCACTGGCAACTGCCAGCGCAGGCGCTGCCCGCCACAGTGCCGCGCAAATCGCATTCGCAGCGCCGACAATCGTCGCCATAGTGATTCGGGGCGCACTCCTCGCAGTGGTCACCCTGCAAATATAATAGATTTTTATCGATTTATCGATTCATTTTCCCATTGAGTATTTTCGATATTGAAACATCAATAATTAATGCTCTGAAAATGTTTGTACATTAATATCGAGTCATTAAGTTACTCGATATGAAAGGTTACAAATTCGATATAATTTTTTGTTTATTCCCAAATAGCAAACATTTCATATTTTATCGAAATATCAATGAACCGTCAATTTGTTTTCTTTTAAAAATAAATATCGATAAATATCGATTTTAAATTCTAGCTTAAGTTATAGCACTAACCATACAATGCATAGACTTGTCAAATGTTAAAATAATCGGATACCGATAAATCGTCAACGACTGAGCCCCATGGGTGACCGCGACCATTTTAGTGTGCCCAGACAAAGTAAGACTGCTGAGAGTGGCAGCCGAACGCCGGCCTCGACAGCCGAACGTTCAGTATGAAGCCGCATCCCGCTCAGCGCACAACGTTGCTGCGGCTGATGCTGTTTTGTAATATATGTATCTTTTCAGCCCAAATACATACATATGTGTATATGCGTGTGCAGAGTGCCCCTCGCTCACACTTATTGCTTTGCGCACTTGTGTGCATCTCCTTCTCCCTGCATAGCTTCTCAAAAACCCCGAGATCTACAAACATACATACATATGTTTGTGTTGTGTGGATGTGCGCACAAGTAGATCGCGGCGTTTGTCGCGAGCCAGAGATTTTTTCTTCAATTGTGTGCCCTTTGTGCCTGTGGTGGCAAAAGGCACACACATTCAAATGCTCTATCATGTATTTCTTCGTCCAGTCAGGCATAAGGAGAAGAATCTGATATATTTATATTCATTAAAAACTTAAATGACCTAAATGATATATTTATATATTATATTTTAATTTTTTTTGTTTACTGTGGGGGGGACCAATTTTGCCTAAAATTAAAAAAAAACTAAGTCGTATTTCTGCAAGGGTAATTCTTCGTCGGCTTGTCGAATAATTTAAGAAAAGACCAAACATTGAAAATATTCAATTTTTTCGTCTTGCTACTTGTGCACACGCACACTCTTTCGAGTAAGCAGTTGGGTGACATTATTAAAGGGTTTGGCCTGTTCATGTGCAAAACGCCTATTTTCCATGCATGGTGTAAGGGTAAGGGTACCTGAACGTTGGCATGTGTGCATAATAACTTTTTGGGCCTGCCAAGCACACACACTAACACACTTTTCTATATGGATGGAAGCATTTATGCGTTTTGTGTGCGTGTTGGTTGCCTGCCTGCCTGCCCGATGCAAATTTGACCAAATTTGAAGTTTTTGGCATTTCTGAATTTCGAGCTCTGACACACAGACACACACACACACAAAAATGTGTGCGAATGAGCCGATCAAGGGTTTGTCGTGAGACAGAGATATTTTCATCAATGGGTGCGTAAATTTGGGCGACGGTGGGCTTGCGGCCGCGTAAGGCACAAATGTGTGAACAAATGGACAAATGGATGCAGACGCATGCTGCACATTCTTATCGTTAATTGCCTGCCATAACACCCTTTAACCCAAAATGTTTACTATGTCAAAAAATAAATAAAAAGATCACTTGCATTTTTTCCATATCAAAGTGCAAACGAGCGGCAAGTGGCGGTTCACCTGCTTTCGTTGCCTGTTCACACATGTGTGCCTTACGCGGCCGCAAGCCCACCGTCGCCCAAATTTACGCACCCATTGATGAAAATATCTCTGTCTCACGACAAACCCTTGATCGGCTCATTCGCACACATTTTTGTGTGTGTGTGTGTCTGTGTGTAGAGCTCGAAATTCAGAAATGCCAAAAACTTCAAATTTGGTCAAATTTGCATCGGGCAGGCAGGCAGGCAACCAACACGCACACAAACGCATAAATGCTTCCATCCATATAGAAAAGTGTGTTAGTGTGTGTGCTTGGCAGGCCCAAAAAGTTATTATGCACACATGCCAACGTTCAGGTACCCTTACCCTTACACCATGCATGGAAAATAGGCGTTTTGCACATGAACAGGCCAAACCCTTTAATAATGTCACCCAACTGCTTACTCGAAAGAGTGTGCGTGTGCACAAGTAGCAAGACGAAAAAATTGAATATTTTCAATGTTTGGTCTTTTCTTAAATTATTCGACAAGCCGACAAAGAATTACCCTTGCAGAAATACACTTAGTTTTTTTTTAATTTTAGGCAAAATTGGTCCCCCCCACAGTAAACAAAAAAATTAAAATATAATATATAAATATATCATTTAGGTCATTTAAGTTTTTAATGAATATAAATATATCAGATTCTTCTCCTTATGCCTGACTGGACGAAGAAATACATGATAGAGCATGTGAATGTGTGTGCCTTTTGCCACCACGGCCAAAGGCACACAATTGAAGAAAAAATCTCTGGCTCGCGACAAACGCCGCGATCTACTTGTGCGCACATCCACACAACACAAACATATGTATGTATGTTTGTAGATCTCGGGGTTTTTGAGAAGCTATGCAGGGAGAAGGAGATGCACACAAGTGCGCAAAGCAATAAGTGTGAGCGAGGGGCACTCTGCACACGCATATACACATATGTATGTATTTGGGCTGAAAAGATACATATATTACAAAACAGCATCAGCCGCAGCAACGTTGTGCGCTGAGCGGGATGCGGCTTCATACTGAACGTTCGGCTGTCGAGGCCGGCGTTCGGCTGCCACTCTCAGCAGTCTTACTTTGTCTGGGCACACTAAAATGGTCGCGGTCACCCATGGGGCTCAGTCGTTGACGATTTATCGGTATCCGATTATTTTAACATTTGACAAGTCTATGCATTGTATGGTTAGTGGTTATAGTTCAAATATATCGATGTATGCAAATCAATCGATATTTTTTAAATAGTTCCCACAAACCTAACATTCCTCATTTAAAAAGATACTTTAAATATGGGAGAACCGTCAATATATTTTCACTCACATAATAATCGATATATATCGGTTTTTACTTGAGCACTTTTAACTTTAACGCAAGAAGCTAGACCCTAAACAATTTAGGCTCTTTACCATGCATAAAATTATCAGAAACGATGCACATTGACATATGCAAAAATCGATAAGTTTTGACCGAATCAATAACTCGATTAAACAACTCTTACCTGAAAACCGTCTAGACAATGACAAGCGCCACCCAAAGGCGCGCAGCTGCCCGTCGAGCGCTGCGGATTGCAGGCGCAGGGCAAACAGGGTTCAGTGGGAGGCGCATCGAAGGGTCTATAGAAACCGCCGGAACAGAATTCACACTCATTGCCCGCCGTATTGTTGCCACAATTCTGACAAATGCCACGCTCCAGAAACGCATCGTAGCTGCAGCTGTGCGCATGACCATTACACTGGCAAATCTCGCATTCTCCGCCGGGCGTCCAGGCACGATCCTGGAACAGTGGACAGCACTCCTCGCACTGCATGCCGCACGCATTGTGCTGGCAGATGCACTGCAGCATGGAGCTGCCTGGCACATCCTGGGTGCGATTCGCGTGCCCGTGACAGTCGAGGCGGGCGCTGACACGCAGCTGCTTGAGGCTGTAGAAACTGCGCTTCTCCAGCGACTGCGAGTCGAGCACCCAATCGACGCTGTTGTCCAGATTCGCTGTGGAGTGCATACCCTGCAATCGTATGCGCATAAAACGCGCTCTGATGAACTGCATCAGCTCCGGCGTCTGCTCCTGTGCGCCAGGTCGATTCTTCAACAGGGACACGTGCAGCTCCCCATTCTCCAGCGGCAGCGGCTTTGAGTACTGCGTTGAGCATATGACTTCGGTGTCGTTTTTGAATATATATTTGCCATTACGGCCGGACAGATTGTAGCGTCGCTTACAGTCCGCATCGCTTAAGCCAAAGTATTGCCAGGGCTCGTATTTGATGCCATCGATTGATTTCTCCAAAATCCAGGAAGCGGGACGCGGTGAGTTCGCCGATTTCAGCATGACGAAAAAAATTTGATAGGTCTGAAAAACAGCAAAAGTACAAAGAAATTAAAAATATTATTATTATTAATAATAATTACATTATTATAAGCATTAATATAAAGGAATGTAAGAAAGGGATGTTGTCCTACTTCATGAATGTGGATTGTCAGGTGGAAAGTAATATACTTTATGACAGGTCTCAATTGTAATGCGAAGAGTCTCTTAAGCTTAATGCACGCCCCTCCATTGTCACTTTAATGTAGCCTGATTTCGTAATAATTTAGACATTTTCTTGACAGTAATAGGTCTGTCCTTTTTTTCAAATATTGTTTTTTTTTTCTCACTAATGAGAAAAAAACAATTTAGCAGATCGAGTGAATATTCATGAGAAGTCCTCCATGGTCACTTTAAAGAAAGATGAAGAGTTATCAATGTCTAGTCCTACTTTATTGACCAAGCATTTCTGTGCAGTTTCAGCTGATGTATATTTTTGATGGAACGAAGTAAACCTGGTATTTAATGCCAAGTTCTCCACGGTCACTTTATTTATAAGCAATTTATATAAAAATTTGTACACTAACGACCATGCCCCTATGAATAGCATTTAAAAGTCCTCCATGGTTACTTGAGTGAAGTATTAATGTGTAATACCAAGTTCTCCATGGTCACTTTATGAATAATCAATTTCATGTACATTTGCAAACTAACGTCCAGGGTAATAAATGAGCTGTCTGTAAATAAGGCTTCTGTCTGAAGGAACACCCAAGTCCTCCATGCTCAATTTTTAACACCAATTCCTTCATTGATACTTTATTAATTTCATTTTTTTCATGCATATTTACAAGCAAAGGTCCTCCACAGCCACTTTATAGATCTGATAAGCAAAAATGCCTAAATAAGTCTCTCTGCCGAGGTCTACTGCCCCCATATTACGGCTCGTCCTCCATGGTCACTTTATAACATAATTAGCAAGTAATTTTGTAACAAACACAACCGCTCGGTCGTTTTTCACTTTATATGCATTAAGTCACTTATTAATTTACATTTATGGCCAAAAGTTTGTTTGGGAAGTTAACAAACCGCAATATTACAGTTTACAGTTTTACATTCACTGGCCTGCGCTATAAATTAGCCGCACGGCGAAAAACGATGTTGTTTCTGTCACTTTGGGGCAAGGCGCTGATGTTTCCATTTAGTTTTATACATCTTTGTAGCTGCAGCTGCAACAGCAACAACAACAGCAAAGCTTATAGATTCGTAGCAGCCGCCTATTGCCGCTGGCTGGGTGCAAAAAAAAAAACTTTAACCCAACGCCAGCGTCGTGTCATAAATTTTGCAAGCTGTCAACAAACAAAAACCAAAAAAAAAAAGAAAAAAAAAGAAGGCGACTCCCAAACGCCAGCAACACGCCCGGCGGCAGCAGCAACCGACACGAGATATTTATATGTTTTTCTACATATATTTTCTTGACTATTTGGAAAATTGTTTGGCCAAAATGCCAAAAATGTCGCGTGTTGCGGGCCTATCGATTGCCAAAGATCGGAAAAATACAAATAAATGGAAAAACTAAAACCAATAAAAGGCGTGTGTGTGTGTGTGTGTGTGTGTGCAAGGTGTGGCCTTTTGACCAGCTTTGAGTCTGGGTAATTGATTATAAAACGTGGCTAAGCCGGCTGGCGCCATCTAGCGATATTTTCCAGCAACGTCAGCTCCAAAAAAAAAAAAGAAAAACCCGCTCATAAGCCATGGCCAAAATGTCAGGCGCATTGCGATAACACAACGCGACAGGCGACATTCAACAACGAGTCTATCAAATTTCCACGGCACTTGTTGCAACAACAACACATTTTCGCCGCTAGTTTTTCCCGATTCGCAGACGCTGATAAAACGCGGAAAAGCCACTGGTTAAAAAAGACCAAAGCCAAGCACTGCGCATGCGTGCGTCTGCCAGCGGCAACATCAATTTGCTTTGCCTGGTTTTGATTACAGCCAACAACTGTTGCGTGTGCATGACTCGGAAATACCCTATGCATAGCTCTAAGCTGTCGCTACAAACTCTTGCATTTAATTCACAATTAATTTTTAGATAACTTTTGGGCCTATCATTGGATTTTTGTGATGTTTTTATAGCATAAAGATGGTCTTTAAATTTACCACTTTTTCTTATGGAGAAAGGGTATATTTCTTATCTTATAGCTTGAAAATCCTTGCTATAAAAACGACTTTTAATGATTTGATAGGAAATGGGTAACGCTTTCGATTAAAACTGATTAAATTGATTTACTTAAGCTATACAAAAATATATATTTCCAATAACAAGCTCTACGTGTTTATTCAGACAAACTTGACTCAGAGATATTGCCTTCTGCCATTGTAACAAACATTCGCAGCAAGTCATTAAACCCACTTTCAATTCGTACAGGGTATAACAACATCAGCTGCCAGAAGACGGCACGACATGCGCTGATAAGATTAGAGCGAGATAGCAAATCGGATAGAGACAGCAAACGTAAGAAATTGCTGGCCAGGCAAATTAGTGAATGTCTTGAAAAATTTATTGCATGCTGCCAAATGATTTGTGAACCAGAAAAAAAAAACGGTTTGAATACAATTTTAGAGGTATGAGTGCAAAGAAAAATTGCTTTAACGGTGGGTGACATAAGTGACCAAGGAGGACAAGTGGGAATGCAAATTATATGATTTTATGAGAAGCTTTGATGCAGTTAAAGTGAATATGGATACATCTTTTCGAGGTCATGTGTTGGTTTAATCTTTGGAAATTGAGAAAACGGATTGAAAGCAATTTCTAACACAAGACAAGTGAACATGGAGGGTAAAGTGAATGGGTTTTCTGATAATTAATGTAAATGCAATACAAGTTAATATGGAAGACGATGAGAAAAATATATAGAACAGTTGAGCTCGCCAGAAAAGTAAATATTGAGCACACGTGCGCTAAAGGGATGCAAATTAGAACAAACTCAGAAAGAACATAAAAAAACAATATTATTATGTCGAACAATTACAAAAAATACCATGCCAATTTCTCAAACCAATCACAAAATAAATGCCGATGTAGATTCTTTGCGACTGCAATTGTTCCATGACCATGGCAGCCTATCGATAACTTATCTCATGAAATTATGTTGTCTACGTCAATTGCACTAACCTTGATCAGAGATAAAGTCAGGTCCAAAATGCAAGTGCACGCGTCTGTGACTGCAACTTCCTGCTGCCTGGCCAGAAACAAGTTGTCGATAAGAGCGCTACGGGCAGACAGAGAAGAGTCTCTCTATAGGGCAGTGGAAGATCTGTGTAGATTGCAATCGGCAACAACAGCAGCAACAGCAGCAGCAGCAGCAGCAGCAATAGGAGGAGCAACAGCAGCAGCAAGTGGAGGCTGTCAGCCCTCGGGGCAGACAAGGCGGCACTTGACATTTTTATCAGCTATTGGACTGACGGCCAATTGACAAGCACAACAACAATAAAAACGTGTTGAACAAATGCGAAAACAACAGCAAAGAAAGATGGAGATAGAGGGAGAGATGGTAGAGAAATGAAAAAAAAAAAAAAACTAAAAGAGAAAAACCCATTCAAGGCGTGGCATTGAAATATGTGTTAATATTTGGTCAGCTTCAAGTTATTGTTATATGCACTTCCAATTGATAACTGGCCATAAAATGAAACCCGTTCTCAGATACCAGCTAGCTGATAAACTGCATGTCAAATTAGACAACAAAATGTTTAAAATATGCAAGTGAGACAGCTTAATTGAATTGATAGAGGCTGTTAAAGAGCTTTAGAAAAAACCTAGCGGTGTTCGGCCATTGAATTATGGCTTAGATAAAATATAAACCAACAATTGGCAGTCCATAATTTAACTTGCAGGTTTTCTGCTCATTAAATATTTATTGCTCAATGGCCAGAATTAATCGGGCGCAACGTTTTCCATTTTTTTTTTTACCCCCTACTAATTGTTGAAAACAAGGGAAAAACTTTTAGGCCATAAAACCAAATGCAGTAATCACCGAAAAAACTCACCGAATCGTCGCATCGTAAACTTTAAAAATAAACAAGCGCGAAATTGTGTGAGACAGACAAAAGTCTAGCAGACAGCCGAAAATAAAGTCAAAAAAAAAAGAAAGAAATAAATAAATAGCAGGCATTTAGTTATGTGTTTGGTTGTGTAGTTCCTCATATGCATATTACTCACATGTCTAATATCTACATCATTTTATTTTTATCTATATATATTTGCAAAATTATTAAGTCTTGCAGCCCAAGAAATAGAAGTTTTTGGCTGGCATGTTTTTAGATAAGGCGGCCAACAAGCGAAGCGCATAATTTGTGGCTTATGTGGCGAATGAACCCACATGGCAGACAGAAGGTGTAGAATATAGACCAGTTTAAACTAAATAGAATTGGGTATATAAGCGAGGATTTCCATTTATGAAACGCGGCCAGTGCAAGTCTTAAGAACAAGACAAAAAGCAGAAAGGTAAAAAGAAAGCGGAAGTGAAAAGAAAAGTAAGACAAGCATTGGGCAGGCATAGAATCAAAATCACATTTTTAAGCTATGCAGCGCGGCCAGTGAAACGTTTAAGAATGCGACATAAAGCGTAATGAACAATTATTACTCTCCGAAGAGAGAGAAATTGAAGAGAGTGGGTATGAGAAGAGAGCTTTATTTAGTTCTAATGAAGTTTCAACCATTTTACAAATTAAATTTTTTTCTTTTAAACAACGTTTGAGGATAAAGCACAAAATAGAATTGCAAAAATAAATAAAACTTAACAAGAGAGGCAAGAGAGACCCAAGAGTTCTTATGTATATGGATAAATTTATTATTTTCATTTTTCCCTTGAATTTATTTATAGAGCATCTTTCTGTCGCATACTTTTTAGGTTTTATCAATTCTTACTTGTTTCACTTGCTTGTCTCATTTCCGCGCGTGGGTAATAAAAAGTTCAATGCTTGAGCAAGGCAAACTTTTTTGGCCCACAACTTTTCTTATCGTTAAATTGGCGCATTAAATGCAACTGCAGCAAAGAGGAAACTCAATTCTCGCAACTGACAAGTAGAACAACTAGCTTAGCTTTGGTTTAAATAACAGCCCGGGCTGAGGCCATTTGGGCCCGAATCAAGTGGCCGTTAACCGGAAAGAGCGACATAAAAGGATTTCAAGCAAAGCTTCAATCACGTTAACAGCGAAACCTTCAAGTGATTTATGCAAATGCAAACAGCAACAATTTAAACAACGAGAAGCATTCTGAAAAAGGCGAAACGTGAAAAACATTCGCAACAGTCAAAACAAATAAATAAATTGACCATTAAAATAATTGCAACGCCTAAATGCGTTGCGAACGTGGCTTGTAACACGCTTTGCTTGTTGTTGTTGTTGTTGCTGGTGTTGTTGTTGTTGCTGTTGTTTAGTTGGTCCGCTGTTGCGAATGTTGCAACAACTTGTCAAACATTTGAATTACAGTTACGTAAAGCCTGCCCCAAAGCCTCCAAGTTGCCGCGGGCGCCGCCGCGGGCGCCGCCGCCGCCAACAACAACAACAACAGCAACAACTTTGGCCAAATTTGGCTAAATTTAATGAAGCAATTAAATGGCTATAAAAATAAAAGAAACACATTTTTTTCTCTCTTGCCTAGCTTGTTGATGTTGCCGCTTGGCAAACATTAACAAAAAATTGGCATTTCTAAAAGCACACAAATCAATAAAAAAATTGTACTTCAAGCTGCTTAAGATTTAAAAAAGTAAGGGATTTGTACAAAGTTTTTTTCTGCTTAAAACAATTTGAAATATTGTCAACTGTAATTTTTGAAATATTTCTAATCGAAGTTTTGATTTTGATTTCACATTTTTGCAACGAGATATTTTTGTGTTGAACTGTTGCCTCATTCTTCCACTTTAAAAATAAAAAATATTAAAACTAGATTTCTTAACTTAAGTGAATTTATGGCAAACACAAATTTTTACTCCACTTTTGTATTTTTAAAATTTTTATGATATTTTCATAACTCGTTTTAAGTTAATTGTGACCATAAACCAATTTTTAGTGTTACATCAAATAATTTTCAAATTCGATTTTCAGACTAAAATTTATTAAACTATAATTATATTAAACTTTCTATAAGAATGTAAAATTTATATTCAACTAATTGCCATTTTTATATTATTTCTATAATCTTGCCAACTGAAACCAGAGCGTTTTAAAAGCTATTTACAGTTTGAAAGCCACTGTGCTAGCTGAATTTATCGCAATTCCCAGAATTCTCGCTAGACTTTCAATTAGTCACGCGCGCCCCAAAGCCATTGAAGCATAAATCTAGACATTGTTGTGGCCAAAGCGTGCGGCAAGCCAAGCTGACAGACACTCTGACACTCTGACAGTCTGACAGACAAACTGACTGACTGACTGACTCTCTGGCCGGCTGACTGGCAGTTGCAAGCAGCTTTCCGGCCGGCTTCGTCGGCTATTGCAAAAGGCATTACCAAACTAGCGAGAAAAATATTTTAAGCTGTCAAATCGTTGACACATGCCTGTCTCGCTCTGGTTGTTGTTACTGTTGTCGTTCTTGTTGTTGTAAATCACTCGATTAGTCTAATTGTTGAAATCAAGTCGCGCGACTTCGACATTTTTGTCGCCCATGAAAAAAACAAAATAAGCAACTTCAAGAACGAATGTCAAGTTTTTGTCCGGGGTCATAAATTTGGTTTCTATTTCTTTGGCGCGGTATGCTCTGTCGTCTGTGTCTGTAGAGAGAAAAGATTTGCTCTAATGTGTTTTTAAACAGTTGTGACAAATGTCGAAAATATTTCCAGCCAAAGCACATGGAACTAAATTAAGCGATCCAGAGCGGGACGGCGGGAGGTTTGGAAATAGGAAATGGAAATGGAAACGAGTGCTAATTGCCTGTGACAACGGGCAGCTGAAGATTGTGCGGAGGGGTGGCTAACAAGTCAGCTACACGAGAGAGTTTTGGGGGAATACTTTAAACTACAATTGGTAGAAGTTACTTAATCCCTTTCAGCTTTCTTGCGCTAATGGTCCTCCATGGTCATATTATAGCAAATGAATGTCATTTATTTTTGTTTAGTCAAGGGATTTACTTTAGAGTATTTTATTATATCGTTATTATAAGTATCTAAGAAATGTTCAAATGTTATTGTCATCTATGTTAAGTTATTAGCTTAATATAATTGCAGATAATCTCTTTAAGAATTTAGTTACTTTAACTACACATTATGTGCTTTATGCACCAGCGTGTCTTTAATTATGTGTGCTTTTTGGAGGTTTTAAATCGCAAAAATTATACTATTATTGTTCTCTATTATAATCACAAATTTGGTGCATTTAAATATATTTCATAATCAAATATTTCATGAACATAATAATATATAAAGCCTTTCTTTTGCCAGTTTCTTTTATTATTATTAAATCTTATCAATTATTTTTTAATTGTTCTCCATGATTATATTATATCTTTTCCTCAAATTTTTTTTTTTTTATTTTGTTATGATTTTTTCCAAGCTATAGTTCTTCAATTATAAATTAAGATTAAAATATTTAATTTAATGAAATATTAAATGAAATTAATGTAATAAAAATATATTTTTTTCTAGATGTAAATAAGGAATCGATTTTGGCATTGCTGAAACAAAGGAGGGAAATATAAAAAAAGACCTTGGAAAAATATGTTTTGGAATAAACAACTGTTACTGTAAAGACGGTGAGTTTAATTTTCATGTTTTCCTAACGCCTTCCATTGTTTACATCCACATTTGGCCAATGCTAATCGATCTAGCCCACCCAACAATCGGTTCATGAATCTTAAAAGCCTCATTGAGTGCTAAAAGTGCGTAAAAGTGTTAATTGAAATTCCATTGCGGCTCGAAGCAAACGAAAAGCAACAAAGTATTGTATTTCCGCACTTGCAGCTGCTTAGCCAACGCATGATCATTATTTTTCATTATTCATCATTATTACAATCTGCATGATTATCGTGAACTTTTACTATATGGCAATTAAGTGCTGAAAATATCATCTGTTTGGCATCAACCGACACAAAGTTGACATTTCAAGTGCAGTTTGCACTCGAGTGGCATCATTTGCCTCGTTGCCAATGTTGAAATCCTCCCCCGATTCCGAAGATTTTGTTGTTTTTCTCAATGTTTTGATATAATTCTTTCATTGCCATATGCCGCGGCAGACAAGACAAAGATACAGTCAAGACCAAGACGTATCCAAGACTATGGAAGTATACACTTAATTAAAACGTGCAGAGAACCGGAGCACAGAACTGCCGACTCTGACTCGGGCGCTGATTTAAAATTAAAAACAAGAAACAACAATTAATCATAAAGTGCCGAAGCCTAAATACCCTTTCATATATTAAGCATATGTGTGATATATTTCAGTTATATTTCGAATATTATATCAGCTATTTAACTAAGTTTAAAGCTGGGTGGTTATTCTTGAAGTAAATTAATATAAAATGTGGGCGGAAAGTCGAGAAAACGCTGGTTCTATCATCGGCGGATAATATTGTCGACTGCAGGTTAGCAGACACCTTGTCCCTCGTTTCAAGCTTAAACTCGTTGCGAATTTTAACGTGTGAAGCAAGCAAATAAGAGCAAAGCGAGGTTTATAAAGTTCATAATACAAAAGTTCTTGTTTTGAATAATAATAACTATGGTAATTCTTTCGAAACGTGACACAACTCATTATTAAACTATTGTACCCTGTGCAAGGGTATTAAAACAATGTTTTCGCATATGCCTGCAAGTATGAGAGATTTATGACAACCATGCGTTCCAAGAGTTATTAATAAATTACGAACGGGAGCCACAACTCGCCAACACAGATTCATATAAATATTTAAATTGGATCCTACCCTAATTAACTTTGTTCAGTTCTCTAGAGTTCTCCAGAGTACAAAACTTTGCGCAGACAAAAATACAGTAATAAAATAAAATAAGTAAAATCGAATTACCTTTTATGGATGCGTTGTGGGCTCTATGTAGATGTCAGTTTACGTTCAGAGACAATTTTCAATTTTAACTACAATTGACACATGTTGAACTGCGTTTTTGGTCAGACGGCGACAGGCCGACAAAAATTGCTTTAAAATGTCACAGAAAATAAAAAAAATAAAAATACAAATACCAAAAAACTCTGCGATTTTTAAATGTTCCCATGACTTTTGTTTATATGGTGTTGGCAGAGGGCAGCGCCAGTCAATGGTATTTCCATTGAAAGGGCAGGGGCTGAGAGACTTCAACACATCAACGGCATGTGTCAAAATTTACACGCTCTCTTTACGTTGATTCTGCATGAACGAGAGATATGCTCAGGCTGTCACAGAATTTTTGATTTATTTTTCAGTTTTTGTTATTTTCTTAAAGCATTTCGTTGATGGAACTGTCCAAAGTTCGAAATGATGGGATGTGATGGGAAGTTGTTGCCATCGGATACATGTATATAAATGTATTTAATACAATGTTTATTCACAAACTCGGCTTTAAAGAGCTGTAACGTAATTGAGGGGTTCTTTGACTTTATGATATATTAATTTAAAAACGTCTGGGCGTTCTTTTGATTCTGTGGATTATTTACAGAAGACTCGAGCGCAATGCATTGACATAATCTTGAATAATTCTAGATATATCAACTTTATGTACAAGAGCTCTATGATTTTCTATGATTTTAACAACAACGCAGCAATGTAAGTGTGCACTGCGAACGTAAAGACATAAGTCGGCAAAGTGTAGGTATTTCAGCGTTGAACCTGCAAGCGGGAGATCAACGGCTCAAATTCAGCAGCAATGCAGTTCTGTCTGAAGTTCGCACGTTTCCGGGCATGGGTGATGCCGGGTAGTTTTTCTAGTAATATATTTATCCGGATTTATCGATATAATCATTAAATATATATATAAAATAATATTTTCTTATCTAAGCTTGTATCCACGACAAAAGAAAAGCTAAGCTGCCATTCCTAATATCGATAGGATAATTTTTATCTTTATTACTGGATAATCGATAAATTGATAGACCTCTCCCATTCAGATACTTTTCATCTATTTCAATATCCAAAACCCGGAAATAGTGTCGCCATCATTAATAACTGAAGAAAGTCGCGGCTTGTCTGTAAGACGATATGACTTAATCAAAGCTCCATCAAAGCAAATTTATGTTGGCCATTTTGAGCATTAGAATGTAATACCTAGTGACCGGTTCCAAACTCGATACCAGCTCGCTGCGATCATATTTCAAGCGCACGGCGTCTAATGATCGGCGACAAGCCCCAGGGAACAGATGGATCATGAAACGGGCGTTAAATCGCTTGTAAATGAGTGACAAGTCAGCGGCTTAATTACAAACTGGATCACAGCTTGGCTGTCACATGTGATCAGCGATTGCTGAGGTGGTTATCTATGACCCAGACCAGACAAGACTAGTAGACTCACCTGTTTCAGATCCAAGGTGATTGTCACATACTCAAACTGACGGCCACCCTGCAGTGTCGGCGATTGCCACCAGCTCTCCTCGTAGCTGGCGCTGGGCGAAATGAGCGATTCAATTGGTCGCTGCTTGGCACGATCGGAGCTGTAAGCATTACAGGTGCCGCAGTATTTGGAACGATGCGGAAACGCATCCACCATTTTACAATATTCCTCGGCTCCATTTTGGCCACAGGTCGCGTTCACTGTAATTGTGGCGCGGGGCGCGACATTGAAGAGCGGCGGGAAAAGCCCAGCGAAATTGACCGCCTCGTCTGCCTGTTGAGTGTTGCGCAGGCGCAAATCTGTAAAGAAATAGTGTTGTATAATGACTTTTTAGTGTTGTAAAGCATTCAAGAAACACAACTGAATGGGGTTGGTTTTGTCAAAATAGTTATTTTAAGAGCAGGTTGGGTTTCTAACTTTAAACTTTTTAAAGTTTGATAGTTTGATGGAACTCAAAAGAATTTATAAGCGAAAACTAATCTCTTAACTGAATCAAGAACATTTTTTTGGCGGAGCTTATTGTTTTTGCTCGGCGTAAAACATTTAAATTTCAAAAAAGATTAATTTTATTATCACGTTATTTTTTATGTCATTAATACAATTTAATGAACTCCGATATTAATTAACAACTATATTAAGTAAGAATAGTTAAACTTTAAGCCTTAAGTTATATTTATTGTAATCTGAAAAAATCTGTCAAGTGCCCTTAAAGCTTGCTTTTACTCCAGCTTAAAGCTAACAATATGGTGTATGTCCACGAGCAGCTTTTTTTGCTTCATATTCAGTGCACTTGACAGTTTTTCCCATGTCAATCAACTTAATTGGTGAAACAAGTCAAGAACAAGCGCTCGTACATTGGCCCATAAATCACCAAACAGCTGCTGCTCTCAGCTCGGTCTCAGCTCAGACTCTGTCTGTGGCCATATTGATTGGCCCGCATTGCAAATGTATCTCACGGATAGATAGCCAAAAACAAGGAAACTTTCGAGATAATGTTTATCGCTGACCAGCAGCGCAGTTGGTAGCAGCTGGACTGGGCCAGCTATGTTGACCTGGTATGCGATTTGCATGTTTGGTAGCTCAAAATTGCAGTTGTTGCTGTTTCTAACTTTGTGTGTCTACTATTGTTGTTGTTGTTGTTGTTGCTGTTGTTGGTGTCAGCGTGTGCAGCTTTTGGCAAATGTCAACAAAAAGTTTTCGCATTTGTTTGTCCCAAAGAAAAATGTTGACGTAATTGCTGTGAAATTGCATATAAGTTTTTATACTCTGTGCACAAAAAGGAAAAGGAGTATATTGGTTTTGTGGAGCTGTCCAGCTTTTTTGTGTCAATGTATATAGCCGTGCTGATACTGATCAAGTGCTAAAATCTATAAAGCCCAAAGTTAAAAGTATATTGATACGTAAAATTGATATATATATACATATATACATATAGTATATAGTATGGTCTCTTTGATTTCTGTCATGGCCTCTGTCGCCCCATAAATCGTGAACATTTAATAGTGAGTCATTTCATGACGGTTACAGTTTTAAAATCAGGAGCGTTTTCTCTGTCGCCCACAGTTTTAAAGTTACTGGCCCTAAATTCTAATAGGAAATTTGTCTATGGTCTCTATGAGTTTATTATATTCCTGCCCATAAATGGTGAAAAATTTATGTCTTCTATACATCTAGTGACAATTTGACAGTCGCTGCTTAAGGGCCTAAGTTTTGGAGTCACTTTAAAATCAGATGTGATTTGTTTGAATCCACAATTTAAAAGCTATTGCCACAAAGATCTAAACTATTTTCTGTAGTCTCTTCGAGCAACATAGATTCCTGCCCACAAATCAGAAATATTATATATTTCACACAATTTTAGTCACAGTTTTAGAGTCATTGCTTATGGGATAGAGTTTAAGATGTACCTTTAAAAATACCATGTGTAAAGTGTATTACGCAGTCGGCTGCATTCAATTGCAATGTTCTAACTTGTTTTATTTTTCAACGAGTCAACTTAAAAACTTTTGCAGAAACTGAAAATATTCGTAAATGTTGTGAGTAGGTTGTGTGAAACGTATAAGGAATAGATAAGTTTGCAAATGTCTAAAGTTTAACAAAAGTTTAAGTGAATATAAGTGAATTTTCGCCATTATACTATAAGTACTGTCGTTCAGGTAGATAAAAGTGGTTTTAAAGAAGTCTGGCAAAGACGGTTTAAGACTGGGCAAATAGTTTCATTAACAATTAGTTATACTAACCTAAGCCTGGCCGATCTGGTAAGCTGAGTAGCTTTGCAATTTTTCACAATAAGCTTTTAAAAGGTTTACAGCTTCAAATTGAAGCCATCAATAAATAATACAAAAGATCACTTTCACTTAACGAAAAACTCGACCAAGCTGTAATTATTTAAATGAGTCGAAACAAATGTCTAGAAAGTCAGGAAGAAATATTCGCCTCGCCGTGGGCCAAGCCAGGGCAAGGTGTGAAAAGTGGCGAACCAAGAAAAATTATCGGCAGCTGTCAAAATGCGGTGGTACACGCAAATGGCATTTAAATGTTTTGACAAATAACAAATTTGCGGTAGCCAAACAATTTTGACTCCACTCAACACCGAGCTGGGTGTCCCCCATTTGCCCCCAGTCCACCTCGTTCAGCAGCGATATGCCCACGTTGTGTGCAAGTTTTCCATGCGCTGACAGCTTAAGTGAGAAAAGTTTTGCTGATTAAATGTTTTGACAAATTGAATGGCAACTGAAATATTTATGCTATTGAGAAAATGAACAAAGCACTCAACATGGCAAGCTTTGAGCGTGAAAACAGAAAAGAAAATGAGCGCGAAGAAAAACTCATAATTATACATTTGATAGCTGATCAATTTGAGCGATTCGATAGAAGACAACTTTATTCAGGCGCTATTTAGGGAACAGAAATGCCAGCTAATAAGGTAAACAAGCCATAAAATTTGCTAAAAGCCAGCCACAAGAAAGAAGCGCACAAATAGAATAGACTAAAAACTTATCTTGTTTTGTTTTCTTTTTCTTCAAGAAAGTATATTGCATCTTTTAGCAAGTTTGTAATGATTAAAAAGTGACCACGGGGCACACATGATTATAAGCCTAAGCTGGAAAACTAAAAAAATTAGTGGATAAAATAGACAAATTTGATATATTTATTAAAAGCTAAACTTAGATCACCAGTTTCTTCCATATATAAAAAAAGGGTAAACTGATATAAATCTATTGTTGAAAAAATATAAATTTAAAATAATTAAATATTGATACGTAAAAAAAAATAAGTAAAAATGGAGAACGCAAGCGCATAGAAAATATAATATATTTTAATAAAAGGCTTTTAGAATTTAAACCATACTTATAAATAATAACAAAAAAATATAATAATTATCTAGACCAAGAGTGTAGATATCCAGCAAGCGCATAGGATTAAAAAAGTGAACACGTAGGACGCATAAGTCTTAAATAATTTATTGAAAGGGTATGTTAAATTTATTCCATTTAAAGAAATATAAATTTTGACTACTGAAATCTATCTTGACCAAGACTCATCAAACGAGCGCATAACTATAAATGTTTATAAACGAAAATAATGATGAATGTTAAGAGGAATCTAAGCGAGCACAGAGAATAACCCAATTAAATTGAATGCGTAGCATAGAAAATTGAAAATATTTTATAAAAAGGGTATTCAAACTTCAGTATATGGAATTGAGTGCTTGATGCTGGGTTTTGATTAATTGCGAACCATTATGGGCACACGCATGAGTCGGGTGACTGGACGCTGGAGTCCGCAATTGCGGATCGGCAGATGTTGTTGTTGTTGTTGTTGATGCTCCTGTTGTTGTTGCTGTGTGTACCTCGGACTCGCATAGTTGAAAGCATTTTACTGTTTTCTGCATTTTATTCATATCGACCCGACCGGCGCATAAAATACAAAAATATTTTCACTATTTTTGGTCTCTTTGGTCGTCGTCGTCGTCGTCGTCGTCGTCGTCGTCGTCGTCGTCGTCGTAGACTTCGGCACAGCTGTGCATTTGGCTTTGGGTCTCGTCCAGCTGCCTGGTTTATTGGTTTCCATCTTGTTGTTAGTGGGCAATTATGCATATAAACAGACAGTGGAGCTGGCATAAATTACTTATATCTACCAGTTGCAAGCTGCTTATTAAGTTGTTGCAGTTGCAGTTGAACTTCAAAGAATGCTGCTGCAAATTGCCCGCTGTCTAGTTTTGAACCTGTGAACGCCAGGCAAATTATTTCCTGTCAATTTCTAAAAAGCAGTCTCTTTGCCAGTTGCATCAATGTGTTGACCAGGTCGAAAAAATATGTGCGCGAAATAAAAAATGTTATTCGGTAGCCAAAGTAGCTGCCAAAATGTCTGATGACGACACTCACTCAATTCGCGGCAGCAGACGACGAAAAAAATTTAATAATAATAAAAAAAAATGCTGCTGCCCCAAAAGAGGTAAAAAAAAAATCCGAAAAAAAAACAATCACCACATGGTTCCACAACTGGTGAACTGAAAAGCTGGCGGATGACGTTGCCTGATGTCTGTGGCGAGGCGGCAGCGTGACGAAAACAAAGTTTATGCATCTTGACAGGCTGCACAGCTACCGGAGAATGGATGGATGGCTGGATGGATGGTTGCTTGCTTGGAGCCAGCGAAACGGCAATCAAAATATGGCCATAAATAGGCGGCCGAAAGCTGCGACGAGACTCAAAGACTTTGCTGAAACGGCTCAATTACAAATGGCGACAATGGTTAGCATAGGAGCTGATGGCGATCCAACAGCTAACAGCAGCTCCTCCAACTTAATGGATCCAATATGTATGCATGTATATTGGGGCACCAGTTTTTCGGAGAATTTTGGTACTTGGCGCTGCGCTTAATGGAAAGTAATCAAATTTAATGCGTTGGGCAGGAAATTTATAATGGAGAGGAGGGAAGGAAAGGGGAAAGAACTTTGCATCAGGTCTAATTGGAGTCGATTTTATAAAAAAGAATTCGGGCTATATATGTTGGGTCAAGTAAAAACGAGAGGAAATTGGCGCACAGTAAGGGTATAGTTGTGATTAGTTAGTTATTTGAACTTGTAGGATTAAAAAGCAGCAAATACATTTGTGAAAATCGCATAGAAAGGCGATAGTTATAGAGGATGAGAAAGAGAAAATGTAGAAGTATAAATGTAATATATATGCATGTGTATAAACTATAAAGACACAATCAATATCAATGTGTCTTGAATTCATGAAAATCGCATAGAAGGGCGCATCCGCATTTTAAATACTTTCTTGTGGAACTGAAGAGCTGAGTATTAATCATTAAAAAAAGTTGATTTCATAGATCCAATAGCTATAAATACACGTTTAATTCGTAATTTAGACCTTCCTTAGCGCCCTTCTCAAATTTACTCTTTCACTTAAGGAAACTTTGTGAAATATTTAAAGACACCTGCATGGCATTTGAAATGGACTGCAAAGTGAACTAAAGCGACAAATTCAACACCTCGTTGAGCATGTCACACAATTTCCACGAACAATTTTTCGCAACCAAATAGAAGAAAAGTTCAATTCAAACATCCGCATTTCTGGCCAGAGGGGTTCTTAAAAATGCATCAACTTGAAAGACAGAATGCAGAAGAGAGCTTACAACTTGTGCGGACAGGTGACAACCGCCGCAGCAAAAGCAGATTTTACGATGGGGCGGTTGAGGTTTGAAAGTACTTGAAAAATTAATGTACCCGCGCCGTGTTGGCAGCCAAATGGTTGACTGGCTGCGGAAGGCTCGGGAAAACGCCTAGACAAATGTCAAATATTTATTGAAAATCAACAAAAAAAAAAAAAAAAAACAACGGGCAAACAAATAAACAAACTGACAAACAAGACGGCAAACGGACAAGGTACTGACAGACAGACAGACGAGGCGACAAACTCAATTCCAAGAAAAGAAATAAAATGAAGGAACGTAGAACAACAACGCACACAAGCTACAAACTGACCAGAACTGAGGATGTTTGGACATGCATCGGTGCACCACGGCAACCGCAGCGCAACAACCACAGGCACAGCCATGTGGTGCTGCAGCCAGTCAACATAAAAGCCGTACCGGGCAACAGTCACTGGCCAAGTGGTTGGATGCTGCAGTTGACCAGCGGTTCGGTGGGTGCTTCAAAAGCTGCTGACCGATGGATGGGCAGACGGATGGACGCGCTGGGAACCAGTGAGAGACACACAGAACGAGAGCCGAAACCACACTGCGCTACCGGCGTTCTGACGTGCTCAAGTGGAGCCAAGTTTATAGCTCCATGCGCACTCGCAGGCTCCACTGTTCAAGTTGGGCTTTAGAAAAATATTTATGCATGCCTGCCTTGATGATCATCACAAACGTGATCATAATGCTGTTGATCGTTGATCGTTGGTCGATGACTTTGGCTTGGGTTATGCAAGTAATGCTTGATTTGGTATTGAAGACTGGTAGCTGCCACTTGGCGTTGTTTTGATGACTCACACACACAACACACACACACACACACACACACACACACACACTGGCACAACTAATGCACAATCAAGCTGCTTGTTGCGGGAGTTGGCAGCGAGACTAATTCGAGTGCGCTGCTCATTGGGTGGCTATTGAAGAGAGGTGTCAGTACATGAATTTGAAAGGTTTCTTTTTGTGTGTAGTGGGAGTGAGAAATAGTTAAATTAGCGGAATGTAACTAGCAGCACATTGGATGTTGGATGTGGATCTAATATTTAAAGTGAGAGAACTAGAAAACTTCCTATTGGATACCTTCTAAAGATACTTGCCCCAATCTTTTGACGGAAGGATAAACTCGACTTAGCTTAAGCCCCATTCTAACTGCCCATTAAAAGCAGCCAACTCAAATAAAGTCATTTTGTTCGTATGCCCACGTTAAAATGAGTTAAGTCTTCAAGAGCCGGCAGCCAACTGTTCAAGCTGCAGTCTCTTCGGTGTCTTCCAGTCGTCACCTGTGTTAATTAAGCGACTTGTTTCGCTTGAGCGCCAAAAGCACTCGAGTTTTATCTAATCTCTGATCGAAATTGTGTAAGCTACTGGCTGAAAGAAACAGAAGAAATACTTTAAGAGAAAAACAAGAAATCTCTCTCAATGATCTCAACGTGTAGCGGTTCATTTAATAATTTAATAAGTGCCACAACATCACGAGAAATACTTTTCGTTCATAATTTTGGCGCCTGATGAATCGATTTTTTATTTATGTTTTCGGTTTTTTTCGGTTACAAGCACAGCTGCACTTGCAGCCATAATTATCACGATTTATGAGCCCAAAAACTCTTATCGAGCACTTGCAATCGCGTTTGCAGTTCGCGTTCATTCATTAAGGCGTTGAAATGTCCATTATCCAATAGGAGGGGGGTATCCTATATGGACTCTGAAAATTTGCCCTGTCGTGTTTGCCAATCACTTGAAATGCATTTGCGTCGAGTCGCTTAGCAGCACCGAATAAATATTTGTAACCAAAGCGTTAACCAACACTGCATGTGCGCGCAGTTTTGGGGCCTCTCGCACTCATTACTTACGTCTGGCTGAGTTTTGGTTGAGCTTTAGACTTTTGATATTTGATATATTTGGATACTTTTTGGGCGAGACACGAGTCGCAAGTCACAAAAAATCGCCTACGCTCGATTGGCTTGCTTTTGGGGCTCACTCGTTTTAGCTGTTAATTTGTCATAAGCTGTCAGTTGTTATTAATAAATGCAGTCTGTAGTGTATGTTGAATGTTGACTGTTGTATATTGTGTGCGAGCCTCGCATAACAATAATGTCATAATTTAATTTATAAACTCTGAGTCAGCGCATCAGCTAAGCAAGCAGCATTTGCTGCAGTTGAGCAGACGACACAGGACGGCTTGACAGGCATGTCGCCGGCATTGTCTAGACAGGCTGGGATTAACGCTTTCAAGAAATTGCAAGAGACTAGAGTACGGTTAGAACTGCTTGGAGGTGGACATCTTTTTGCGAATTATGTTTGGTTTTCCTAAGGCATTCTTATTGGGTCGTTTTGCTTTGGCTGTTGGTGATTCATAAATAAGCAAGGAATGTGTACAGTATTAAAAATATTCCATTTACCAAATCCAATTATCATTCCCTATATTAATAAAACGTGTTTATATGCCTTAGGTCCTTGCATGTATCTACAAGCTCCCGCCATCTCTTTCTCTCTCTCTCTCTCTCTCTCTCTTTTGCTTTTTACTCTCACGGGAGCGTTAAATTTGTCAATTCTGCTTTGAGCCATGTTCGTAAACGTTTCAGTACTGATTTGCATTTCAGCAGAACAAAAATGCTGTGCAATACAATTCATAAACTTTGTCCCTGCCAAGTTAAACCTAAGTAAATCTGCAAAGAAAAACCCACCGGTGTATATTTCGCAGTTATTTTCCACATTAAGCGAAACGCCTTTCAATTCTTCAATCGCTTTTTTATGGGTGAAAATTGAATTAGAAAGAGAATCAGTTCAGGTAGTATTTTTTCCACTTAAACTTCATCGACAAATCACTTGCGAATGCCCATAAAAACATTACATTTACGAGCATGATCGGACTTTAGTGGATTTTAACGAGTTGGCACTTGCAATTTAAGTAGGTCGCTCGAAAAATCAGCTGCTAATCCAAGTGACAGCCATTAATGGCACACGCTGCATGCGATCAGCCATAAACAAATTCATTTCACCCGAAAACATACAAACTCACCAGCATCTCCGACCGGGAACGAGTTCGTAAAAAAACGTAACGATTCAAACTCTTTGCCAAAAAAAAAAAATGAAATTAAAATATATTGCCAATCGACTTGACTTGTAAACTATTTAATTAGTACGTACGCGCTGCGACGTGTTAGTTTTTTTTTCTTGCTGGTTTTCTGTAAAAAGGCGCCGCCAGAGTTAGCCACGGTGTCAGCCCACGAATGCTTCAGGCGCCGCTTGGCCATTTGATGGCGCCGCCAATTGTGGCCAGATGGCCAACAGATCAAGTCTCTGGTATGTTTAGGCCATATTGGCTATTGTATTTAATGGCATATGCAATCCGTAATACCTAGTTGTCAGCTATGGCTGGCTAATTGTCGTTTTGTATCTGCGAGATACACTCAATGTACCTCTCAGATACATTGAAGAAATTGCGTTAATTTGCTTGTTTACGTTGTTGTCCGCGCTGTTGATGATGTTGCATATCTTTCAGCTTTTTTTTGGTTTTTTTGTTTTGTGTACAAATCTTTATCGCCTGAACGAACTAAGTAAACTAACCAGTTATCGGATATTGCAATTTGATAAGCGCTTATCCTGCGTCGCGTCACAAAAATGCTGCTTTTGATTAGCAATTAACGTTTTTATTGAACAAGCTGACTTCAAGCTGAGCTTAACTTGAAGTTTTTTTTTGCCAAAAGATTTTCGCTGCTTAAATTGAGTGGCGTAACGGTTAAGCTATGGGTGGCGGTTGCAGCTAAGATGATAATTTTCTAGTTTTGTTTAGTCACGACTTGGAGAAGTTGTTAAACGAATGCGACAAGTCTATTGCAACTACATTTAACAGTTTTTTAATCCTGAATAGTTATTACAATATTTAAAATACAATACGGAAAGTTAGTCTATTTGATTTTATAATTCCCTTTTGTGCGAATTTCGCAAACGCTTAACTGGAAAAATTTGTTGAAATTTTGAGTTTGTGCATAAAATTAAATGATACTTTTTTTTATAGAGTTCATTTTCTTTTCTTGGTGCATTATGATTTTTTGATCCACTGTTTTGGTAATGTCAACTTTCTGTAGTATTCCTTGCTTGCAAAACTTTTCATTTCTGAGAAAGTGCTTGATTAAGGGAATTCATATTTATATTTGTAATTTTTTATTTTTGTTCAACAGAATCCACATTTCCTTTGATTCTTTCTTTTTCCCGACAAATTGAACTCAACTGTAAATGGGCTGTAAATGTAAGTTTCTCCATATTTGCTTATATCCTTCAATTTAATTCTTCTAACTCTGTGAAAGTTAAGAATTTTAAATGTTGTTTAAGCACCGTTCTTAAATATGTCATATTCATATATCATATTTCTCCAGCTTTATATAATAGTTACAATATTTACAAAAGTATATTTTGTTTAATTCCATTCATTTTAATCCTAAAGTATGTGAGCATTAAGTATTAAAGGTCATAAGCTTATGCCTGCTTGCAAAACTTTTCATTTTTGAGAAAGTGCTTGAGGGAAAGGCAATTCATATTAAGGGAATTTATATTTATATTTGTAATTCTTATTATTGTTTAAAAGAATCCATGTTTCCTTCGAATATATTTTTCACATTTCTCCTGCTTTATATAATATTTACAATATTTACAAAAGTATATTTTGTGAAAATATATTCATTTTAATCGCAAAGAATGTGAGTAGTAAGTGTTGAAGATCACATAATAAGTACACAAGCACAGAGTACATTTTTATTTGAATTCTATTGTCACTTAAATAAATTTGTGGTTTTTCTGATGTTCACTTCCTCTTCATTAATTCAGATTAACAATATTTTCAATAAATTATGATACATGCAGTCTCTTCAACATTTCTCAAGGATGCACGTAAAAAACCGCAAATAATTATGACAGACACGGTCAGAAACTGACGTAATTTTTGCTATGAACTGAAAAACAAATCGCTTTGCAAAAATTTCAAGCGAATAATGTACTTAAGTATTCCGCACAGTTTCGTTTTAATTAAAGAAATGCCAATAACTGCGCGGACATTTGGCTTTTGATGTCGACTGGCAACAGGTTTTCATATGGCCAACAATAACAAATCGACATCAAGGCGTATTAATTAAGCAATTTGTCAAGCGACGCGTCGGTCCAGTCGCTGAGCTGAACCCGATTCCGATTCCGATCGGGTAACTCGAAATCCAAGTCGAATCACTTTGCATGTCGCACGTCAATTTCTCTCCCATTGATTCGTGTTTGGCCTCTGACAAGGCGACAGTTGCGTTATTTAGAACACTAATCATGGCAGGCCCCAAATGTTTCAATCCTTTTAAAGTTAAGTCTCGGGGGCAGCTGTCAAAGATGCCACCCCGAAAAAAAAACCAAACGAAACGAAAAGAAAAGAAAAGCCGCCAACGGCAGTCGACAGCCGGCGGCTTGTATCTGTATCTGAAGCTCATAGTATCTGTAGCTGAAGACTGAACCTGATCTTGAGCTTTTAACTTGTCTGCGCCGCGTGTCTGCGGCCAATTTGTTTTGTCGTGCATTTCCACAACGATTTGACAGGCAGGTTTTACTTTTCACAAACTTTTATTCTAGCCTTGGCATTTTAATAGCGTTTAGGTGTGGAAGTATCTTGAGCTGAAAAAATCGTACAAGTCTTGTCTACGCCTACGCAAAATGGGCGTAACAGCTTAACCACAACGTGACTTGAAGCTGTGCCAAATTTTCTTTCTATTTTTAATTTTTCCGCTAAATTTTCCCCTGCCACACAATGCGTGCGTCATGCGTAGAGGCACGTTTCGGCAGCTGTCCATCAGTTTCATCCATATATCTGTCTGTGGCTGTTTTTTTTTTGTTGCTGTTGTGGTTTCCAGCTTGTAAATAGTCTGCACATTGTCTGGCTGCTGATGGATATGCCCCCAAATTGCGCCCTTGCCCCACCACATCGCCCGGTCGTCGTTGCCATATTCAAAATAGACTGGGCGAAAAGTTGTCAATTGTCGGCACATTTGTTAAATTGCCAGACATTCGAATATAAACACAACGTAAAGTTGCAGTCTAAAGTTACAAAATGTTGTCGGGTATGTCATATATCTGTAGATTGATGAATCGCGAAGAGCTGCCTTCGGAGAGTGTCAGGAAAGATATTTGAAGCACATGTTTTATTATAATACTAAGCCCTACAGGGGTATTGTCATTAAACTCTAGTAATAATCAATTGTTTCTATTGTATTCCAATCTTAAAAACATTCCTTGGCTATACTGTTGATAATTATATCAAAGCATGTACCTTAGTCAATCTTTCTTTTCTTTTACAAATTATCCCCTTCCTGCTCCTCTTTCGTGAAATTATGTAGCTATTAGCTTTAAATAATATATTTAGATTAATGAAATTCCTTTATTTCGGGTCTGTTCATAGTTCTAAGAGCATGTTTCTTAGTATAGGCAATATTATCCATACAAAGATTATGGACATCCACACATCCTTCATGGCTTCTGAATTTCTCTTATAGCATGCCTATACATGTTGTCCAGCATTTGTCAACTTTTATATCCACCGTAACTCTTGGATATGCCTTGTAAAATTGGCATTCCTTTCGACTCCGTATGCCTTAAAAATGCTCACAGATTTTATATATCCGTTGTGGAATTCAAACTGACCCCTTCAGTTTCATAGGTAAAATTTAGATAACACGTTGCCCATATTGCGCGGTCCAAAATCAATCAAACTTTATAGGTATAAAAAAAAAAATGATAAAAACAATTTTTAAGTTATACTTGGAAGTTCGACATAAATCTCAATACCAGATGTTTTTCCAGCAACTTCATCAAAGACTGAAAATCACATCCTGTGCATTTACGCCAAATTTAATCAAAACACAACTTTCCAGAGAGGAAAAATTTCTACTGCAGCTCATTTTTATGCAGCTTTCAGCGACTGCTCAAAGGGGAAGTCCGAAAGCAAATAAACAATTTGAATGAAATTTCTTTCAGCGCAAACATAAAGCATAATTAGTGCCGGGTCCAACGATTTGTTTGCACTCTATATAATATTTATACAACACTTTCAAGTGTTCAACACAAAATAGAAGATTTTTCCGGGCATGCGTTTCCCTTCCCAGAAATCGAGAATCTATTTTTCTTCTTCTTCATTTCTGTTCTCAAGAAGAAGCAGCACAAGTTGTCTATGTGTTGACATGATACTAAAATATTTGCTACGATTTGGGATCATTGCGTTGAGTGAGAGAGACAGGACGGGGCGAGAGCTACAGGTAGACAGTGTAATCTGATATCAATTGAGTTATGGGGCACGGTATGAGGTTCCAAGTTCTTCGTGTTGCAAGAAACGGATGATGTGTATTTAGCTTATCAAATGGATCGCCGAAAGTCGATACTTTTATGGAACTGAATGAACTGCATTTTTGGTATTTGCTTTGAGCGCCAGTGCCTGGAAAACCTGTCGCCAACACATAATTTATCAATGAAGTTCAATGACAGTTGTTGTTGGTTTTGTTGTTGCGTTCGATTAACGATCGTTTATCAGCTTAAATATTGACAAATGGCTCGATAAAGATGCCGCTAGCAGTTCCAATGCGACATAGACATTGAATGTATTAAGTTCAGATAGTGTTCAACATCTAGGCGCTACATGGCTGCGTTGACATTGATGAGT
This sequence comes from Drosophila montana, assembly GCF_035044405.1. Taxonomy (NCBI): domain Eukaryota; kingdom Metazoa; phylum Arthropoda; class Insecta; order Diptera; family Drosophilidae; genus Drosophila; species Drosophila montana. Next base: position 359,661 of record NW_026998009.1, read on the forward strand.
GCTTAAGCCTGATAACTGAGGTGTAAGATGGTGGAAAACTAAATGACAGCTATGTGGATGACACGAGAATCTTAAAAGTTCTCGAAGAAGATAGCGGCATAGGAATTTGTAAAGTTCTTTTTGAACAAGACATATTTAAATATAGGAAATTAAGATTTGGAAACCAAAAAAATTTATCTGGATTTTGGTGATTTAAACTCTGAAAGGTTTTAAGGAAATGTTTTTGATTCTCAAGAGATTTTTGAAAAGTCAAATAAATCTAACCTTTAGACTCTCAAGACTATAATCCAATGAAGACATATGAACTGCTGCTCTTTAACTAAACTCCTTTTATTGGAAAATTAATAGTCCTACGTATATATATATATATATTTATATCTAATATTTCAAGGAGTATTTATCAGAAGAGCGAGTGCTGCTTTGCAAACCGATTTCCTTTTTAAATTCCACTTAATTCTTCTCATAATCGTGATGTACATTATTCATAATGAACTACCAGGAACTTTTTAAACAAGCTGCGATGGGCTTTATGACTCACACAGGCATTACTCATAATATATCTTTAATTGCCTGAAGCCCTTGGGCATATCCAAAGAGTTTTTCCATATAACCTTCACAATGATAACTCAATCTGGTCGCAATTCTTAGGCATCAGTCGGATCATTATCGGAACATTAGGTAGTTTACAGAAACATTGATGCGCCCTTTCGTTGACCCAATTACGTGCATTCTGGGCCCAAATTTATTGGAACTGCCGCAACCTCAATCAGAGCGCATTGCATTTTCATCTCTCTGTGTCTCCCGCTCTCTTATCTGAAGTGTCTGTGCTAACGAGCTACGAATTTGTTTTTCCACGGGCTGCACATCAACAGTCGCTGTCCCGCTGACCCGTTAAATGTTCCGGTGGCCCTGCAGATAGAACCAGGGTAGTGGGAGAGAGAGGGACAGGGTTGCCGTCTGCTTGGCGGCGTCAATCTCTTATCAAAACTTGGCCTATTACATTAATTTATAGCCAAACGCCAGAGGGGCACTTCAAAGCTTTGTCGAACTGCCTGGAACCATCAGATATCTGCCAGCAATTAAGCATAAGTTTATTGCCAGCCTAAACCAAAATGTTGTTCCTACTTATGTAAACAGCGCCTCAAACAGTTCCACACTCTTTGGGAGTTTGGGAGCTGCGAGTTGAGGAATTCCTATAGATCATTTTGTCCGCCGTCAGCTTGTCAGCGTTAAGCTGCAGCTTTTGTTAACACCCTGTAGAATTAACAACGGCTATAATAGACTAGGAAAACTATCAAAGTAATTTTCAAATATATAAATATGTATATGTAGGCTTGTTTTTGCTATTTATGCAATAAGTTTTGGAAAACTACTCAAAGTCTATTAAAAGAGATTTTTAACCCAATATTTTGAGTTGAACTCTCCTTAATCGATTCGATATCGATTTCGATCAGGTTAAGCAAGTAGATATCAGTTATTGTAAGACCTCAGGCTTACATTTTGGAGGTTTTTAAAGATGGTATATTTATTAACTTTTTGAATGTAATTCGTCTTGGCAAGGTTATCCCACCTTAGACGTAGCTACAGGGTATCTCTGAGTCGTCCGCCTTAGAGTCTAGTATTACATCTTCTTTTCAGTTCATTTGGTTACAAATTTTGTTTGTTTGTAGAAGTTATGTACAGCTACAAATTGCGTCGCTTTTTTTTTTTGTATTTGTATTTATGAATCCCAAACAAAATGTTTACATGATGTTTTGGTCTGTTTCGGGTTCTTGTCGGGCTGATCTATAAAAATTGTAAATGCCTGTTTTGCCCTTTAGTTTTATGTTCTTAAGTGGTTTATTTATTGGAACTTTACTTCAAAAGCGCGCTCGCAATTTGTATAGATATATTAGGTTTCGATATCAAATTACCAGTCCTAACAATAACCGGGAAAAGAAGGTCCGCAACCATTGTATTTCCCAGCTTTTGTTTATTTTTTAATGAGTTCCCCAATTGACGCTGCATCATCTTTTGCTTGTTTATTGTTTTTGTGGAGTTTTGACATGTGTTTCTACATTTCAACTGGCCCTCGGTTCAAATAACTTGTATTGCTTAAGACATTTTTTGAATACTTTCTCAACCAGTGCAGTTGTAAATCCTTTTTTTTTTTTGCGAATTTGTATCTACCTTTCGTATATTTCTGCTGCCCTGCCTTACTTTTGGCAGTTTGTAATCCTGTGCCAGCAGCTGTCTCTTGTAATTATGCTCTTCCGTTAACCCTGGGCAAAAAATATTGCATAAACAAATCGAGAGGTAGACAGCAAAATGGCCAGGTGTTTCGGCTATTCAACGTGTTTCCCTTCACACATAAAACCCAATGATCTATAAACTGCATTTAAATAAATTATCACAACAAAGGGCGCTGAGCAACAAATTGCAGGTGAGATGCAACAGAGGAGGCAAAAAGAGGGAATATCGTGAGATTTTTATGGGGAGTTCCAGATAAACAACTATGAGCCGGGGAAAAAGTTACAACTGACGGGAATATATCAAAGTCTTGAATATGTTGGGGGAAATACTTTTAAATGGGAAACTGTAAAGGTAACTAAAAGAGTTACAGATATCGGATAAGGATATAAAACGAAATACCAAAAACTTAAGTTCGCACGCCTCAAAAGTGTGTGGAATGCAATTCTAACTACTTCGCCTTGAAGTGCTGTGCATATTGTCTACCGCCATTTAATTGATGCATAGATATAAAAAAAAACACTCGTGAATTAGTTCGCCAAGATAAACTCAATTGCAGCTTAAGCAACTTTCAAGCAAGTCATCAAAAGTCAAGCACGAGACTTTATAAACAGCTGCGATAATGATTGCAAATCAAAATGCGTTCAGGAGTTTTCTAAATCATTCAATTGTAAATAGATGCAACAAAAAATTAAAAAACAACAAAAAAAAAAACAAGTTGTCAGCACTCTGTGAGCAGTCGTGTAGTCAAGTGGGCAGCGCCTTGAGCCGGCTGAGACAGCGAATTGATTGAGCAAATTATTGGCGATTAAACGGCGTGTTGACTATTTATAAAAAGCCGAATGGGGGGCTGAGGCTGCAGATAAATTCAACCAGCTATTGGCATTAATTGATTGATGGCTTGTTTAGATTAGAGAAAATGAAAGTTCGGCACGAAATGGGTCAAACAAGAGGCCATAGATACAAGTTACACTTACAGATATAGATACAGATACATTTGGGCATTAGATACAATGCTGCTACTGCATGATTGAGCCCACGCTGCCTGCCTGCCTGCCTGCATTCCCCTTCTTGTTGCTGCTGTGCTTTGAGCCATGGCTAATCAACACACGCACTCACACTTTATCAGCTCATTAGCTGCTACGTGTGGGGATATATATACTTATATACCTATATATAGATATAAGATTTCACGATTCCCCAAGTCATGGGGCCAGCTCGGCTAACTGATATTTACACACGGCAGGCGGGAAAGCTGCAACGGCTGCTGTTTGCCCATTCAAACAAGAAAAAAAGAAAAAACTGTTTAAAGAATGCATTCTTCAAGCCTTCAATTTTTCAATTCTTCATTGATTTTTAACGCGGCTCTGTTTTTTTTTTTTATTTATATATATATATTTTTGTTTGCTTCTTGTTAACTGCATTACACAATGCGCAGAGTGCTGGAAATTTAGATTTGTGGGAAAATGCCGCCGAGAGCTCGGAACTGCTGTGTGCCCCTTCTAATACCCTCTCCCTTGCGTCGCTGCTGTGCTGTTGCCTGTCATTGACTTTTATTTGTTTTTAATTTTTTATTGACATGTGAAGTTTGTAGAAGTTTAGTGAACTTTACTGTTGGTTTTCTATTGCCTTTTACGCTACAACATCGCCTCGCGGCCAAAGCGTGAAAAGCAAAAGTTTTGAACTTGCTTTTGGCTTCTCAGTGTTATCATTTTTTTATTGGGAAATGCATTGGTCAAGGGCTTTTTCCTAGGAAGCCAAAGTGCCGCAAGTCTTTAACATGCATATTGATGAGTTACGGGGGGGTCTGGTTGGGCCTAGGGAATCTGAATGCTGAATGCTCAGTTTGACCCAAGACTTCGTCATGGCATTCCGTTAACAAGTCTTTGTTCGTATTTAAAGTTTTAAAGCCTAAATCATTTTAAACATTTGTCTGCAAGATACTATGAATTTATTCTAAAGCTTTGGAACTTAAAGAAAATTTATTATAAAATTCTACTTTGGATGTTTACAAATTAAAGCGTCCGGGTTGCTTCTTATTTGGAAAACATTCGATTTATGTTCTGTCTATTTCTTAATGGAAATATAAATAAATTTTGATAGTAATCAACTCAAATTTTTTTATAATTTTTAAGCAATTTATGCAAATATAAATAATAATTGAATGTTATTAGTTACGAATTAAATTTTTAAAGTATTTCTTTATAGCTTCATGGGGCTTTCGAAAATGTTTATAAATCTGTAGCAATTTAAAAAGTTTTCTAAATTTAATTAATATTTTTAAATTGTCTTCATAACTACATGGGGTTTTTGTAAAATCTATATGCAAAAGTATGCGGAAACGAATAGAATTAAACATGCTTATCAATAATATTCAAATCAAGTTCATATGTTCATATAACCAAAGACAATGAAAGACAATTAAATTATTAAATTAAAAAAATATATTAAAAGATAATGAATAATATTAAATAAAATACATATAATTTATTTTTATTATTATTTGTATTGGTTTGGTAAAACTATCCACAAATTAGAACATTCAATAAAAATTCTAAATATTATTTAGAATTATTATTTATTTGGCTAGTTGATGTTGTAGTTTTTGCTTTTGCTTTAATAACATATTAGTTATTGCTAACAATAACTAATAATTTAGAATTCAGAAATGCAATTAGAAAAGGGTAAATTAAATTATAATAAATATCTAGGCCAGTCTCTTGTGAATTTACAAACTGATATTTTAGGCAATTCAAACAGTTTTACTCTGTGTGAGATCGATTGGGTAAATAAACATTTGAAACCTATCATAATATATTCCCTTAAAATTAATCGGTAAATTCGGTTATACATATTTTACGTTATTATCTGACTAGGTCAACGATTTTTTTAGAAGCGCTCAAAATACTGTCAACAAGCGTCAACATTAACAACATGATTATCATAAAACTTCTTTAACTTCTCTCACTTTGTCGCCCCATAAACTCCCAACCCTAAATATATCCAGAGGCAATTCTTTTTTCTTTTTTTTTTAAATTCACAGCGCAATCTATTAGCAAGTCATAAGCTCTAAAAAGCGACCACAGGAATGCATCTTTTCGAGCAAGCAATCAGTTTAGGCCCATAACAAATTTCAACGACTCGACACGATAAGCCACTTAATTTTGTATAACCAGTTAGCAGAAGGCCCGTTCTCATCGTCGTCGTCGTCGTCGTCGTCGCCGTCTGCCGCATTGTATTAGACCCTAGGCGGAGTTTTGGTCAACACCTATGCGAACTAACAGCTGGAACATATGTTCCTATTAGCGCGTGTTGCGGTTCCTGCCTGACATATTCCATACGATGCTCGGCTACGCACGCAACTAGCCCAACCATTATGTGCTCCAGAGGGTTATGTGTCTCTAACAATTGGCCATTGTGTGCATTGTTGTTGTTGTATGAGCTGTTGTTGCTGTTGTTGTTAGGGCATCTTCTTTAGGCACGACCACAATTACCAGAGTGTAGAGGAGTAGGCGGCATCGCTCTAGAGCCTGGCGCTATTGTCCTCCGTAAGGGGTCATGTGTATGTGCGCCTCTCAGATGGTCTCAAAGTAAAATGCCCAAACCCACACACACACGCAAGCACACACACACACACAACCCCTATGTTATATTACTAGAGAGCTGTACATTCTATAGAGCATGTGCCTTTTTTTTTGGGTATTTCCACATTGATTGGCTTTGTTCTTGAGTTCGTGTTGTGGGTCTTTAAAGTATTTTCAATTGCTATCCAATTTTTTCTTTGTTTTCGCTATGACTAACAGTTGTTGTTTTGTTTGTGTTAATCAGATGTTAAATAGCGTTGAGCTTGAGTAAATAAAAGACATATTTCAGACACATTTGTGCGTGATGTTCTGTCTTAAATACATAAATCATTTCATTTATAATAGGGCGTATTCATTATATTTCCTTTACTTTGGTATGGCAAAAAAATCAATTAATTAATAACCATTTTTCGCAAATTGAAAATATTTTTCGAAGAATTCTAATAGAACGTTTCTTAAATAAACAATTTACAACATAATCCAACAAATTCTTGTGCTAAACTATTTATTGTTCTGAAATTTTCAATTCATAATGGAAATTTTTAAGCTTTTAAGCAAGGTTTTAAATTAAATTAAACTAGAATGAAAGCCACTTTGATCATTAGTCTCTCTCTGGAAAGAGAAAATTGAATTGAAATAATGAAAAGTTTTATATATACTGCTGATATGAATAGCATTAGAAATGTGGTTTTATAACCGGGTTGTAGTCGCTCAGTTGCTCAAGCAGGTATGCAGCTATGCAGATCGCACGCCTAATAGGCAAAGTTCACATGACAAAGCCTTTGCGCTGGCCAAGAAGAAGCACAAGAATAGCAAATGTTGAGCATGGAGCAGCAGCAAGCCCCACTGGGCGAGACAACGGCAAAGGCAACGACAACATTGCTGGCCCATAACTGGACCTCTCACGTAATAACGTATAGAATTACTTGTAAAAATACAAAAAAAAAAAAAAATAAAATAAAATAACTGAACTAAGAAAATAAGTAGAAAAAAATCTCTTCCTCCTGTCACAACTTTCACATGAAAGTTCTTTCAACTTGAGCGCCCAAATATGGACGCGCGTTGGACACGTTGGACACGACATGGCCGCGGCCAGTAGAAGGAAGCCGCAGTAACGAGGCGACTTCTTTTTATTTTTTCTCCTTCTGCCACTGGGCTCAACAATCGATCAAAGCCATATTAAGAACTGTTCGGTCCAGGCTCATAGTTATGGCCACAACGACTTACCATTGGCATTCGATTTGCTGTCCGTTCTTTGGAGGCGTCCGTTGCGTCCACGCTGTTTGGATTTCTTGCCCGTTCTAGTGCTGCTGCTGGCATTGATCTCGGAGGAAGCAGCTGCCTGGTCGGTCGGCTCAGCGCTGATGTTACTTTCAATTAGCAGGCCACTTTTGGTTTTACGCCGACGCGGATTTTGTCCACGAGTTGAGCTCGACTTGCGTGCGTGCTGTATGCGTGCGCCGGTCCAGGACACAATGCTCTCCTCCTCCAGCTGCTCCACGGAGCTGCCATTGAGTGTGGTCTGCGTTGTATATTCCTTTAGCATTCGGGCGGGTGACTGCACTTGCAGACGTTTCAGCTGTGCGTTGGAACGCCTGCCTTGAGCCTGCTGACTTAACAACAGGATCAGCAGCTGCAGTAGGAGGCAGCATTTGACCCAATTGATTAGCTTTCTGGTTTTCATTTTCTTTTGAAATGTGCAAACCAAACTCAAATTTTACACAAAGCACATTTTACACTTGAACTTGGTGCCTTAAATTTTAAATGAATATTTTTATTTGACTTGTTTTAAGCCCTTTTCATATATTTTAATACTTTTTGTATTACACCAAACGCGCACTCAAGCACATTTCCAAGAATTTTCATTCATAATTTTATTTAATTTGTATTCTTTTCTTTATTTCTTTCAAATCTTTTTTACAATTTCCGCTTGTCAGTTGTCGTCGCGACGTTTTTGGCTGACTTTTATTTTTATTATTTCATACACATTTCCTTTAGCACTCTATTTGACTTGAATTGCGCATACGCTACTCTTTGCATTGCAGCTCATTTCTATCCCATTTCTCATTTATTTTACGCACATTTTTGCGCTATTTAATTTTATTTCTGTTGCACGTTTTGGCCCCTTTTGCACGCGGCGACAGCGACAAATTTTTCTTTGTCTATTTTCGTATATCCTCAACACAAGTGCGCAAAAAAAAAAACAATTTTTTATCAATATATATATATATATATTTATATATATAGGCACGATCTGTGGTTGCAGTTGCATAAAGCACTTTCGCTTTTATTTATTATTGGCACTGCATTATCATTTAATTGCCAGCAGTTTTTATGACACGCTCATTTATCAGCGATAATACTAACTACTAGTAGCACTAAGTATCCCACTCGGAACTATCAACAACTGAGACCGAGCGACGCACCGACAAATTACGATCTGAAAACTGAAACGCATCCGGCTATCGAGCGAGTGCCGCGTCCTACACAAACGACCGTCAAATCCAAACTGAGCCGAACACTCGTGCCGGCTTGCTGATCGTGCCGCCTGTTCGTTGCACTCAGTGATGCCAACTTGGCTTGACTTGAAAAGGCAAAGAGCTGAAGAAGAGCTGTTTTTTTAAACGGAAATCAGACCGTTCTTTATTATTCTAATAATTGTTTAATATGTTCTTTAGACGATTTTGGAATGCAGCTATTTGTATCGTACAAAACATTCTAACTACATTTTTGTATATATGCATTAATTATGGCTTACCTCAGAATTCTTGGACTTGCATAAAAAATCTAAGAGCTATTGAAAAAAATATATAAAAATGTTGAAGATATGTTGAATATATATCCGCATATTTAAAGATTTCTTTTATGAAAGTACCAAATACTGTTTTTAACATAATTCATAGCTGAATGAGTCTAGTTAGACAATTTTGAATTTATTTTATGAGTGAATTTATTTTATGAGAAAGCATTATTATATAAATTCGTCTATAGAAGAAATACATCTAGTCATTCTATAAATATCCAATAAATCTTATACACTCGTATTTCACATTGTTTAAAGCTAGTTCTGGCGGCAAAAAGGCCACATGAACAGCTCCGGTTGCAAGTGGCATTGGGATCGTGTTGATTGTGTTTTTGTGGAACGTATTGTGCATTCTCTTTGCGTTCCTTATGGCGCAACATGCTGCACTTGCAGACCTTCTAGAAGATATGGGAGCTAAATAAAGCAAATTTTTTTTAAGCAGTTAAGTTTGTTCAGTTTAATTATTTTTCTAAATATTCATGAATATTTTGTTTTTTTCATAGCTTGCATTAAGCTCAGCAATTGCTTGTTGAAAAACATTGTGGTAATTTTTAGAAAACAATTTAAATTTAGAAATTAGTTTATGAATATAATGAAATATCCTATAAATCAAAAAATAATATAAAATTATAATTTTTAGCTGAAGAACTCGCTAATATTATATTTACTCAAAATTAAAAATAAAAACTTTTTTAATAATGAGTTAAATATTACAATTTATTGTAATAAATAAACATTGTTTAAAGAAGAATTAAGCAGAATTTGTATGTTGCTTGTTGATGTTTTACTTAAAAAAGACCTATATGAAGATTAAAATACAGAGATCTACAAAGATCAATGCAAATAAATTTATTTTAACCAGAACATTTTTATCGCGTTGTCGGGGAGTTTAAATAGTTTTTAAATCAAGCTAAGCTCTTACCATGTTTTTTATACCGGCAATTGTTTTGTTTACACTTTTTTAAACTTACGTTCCACAAGCGGGATTATTTGTATGCTCTTTCGCTCAAATTTTTCTCTTTTCTTTTCTCTTTGGTGGCGACTTTAGTGCGTTCGCTAGTGTTTACCTGTTGATTGCCCAGTGTTGTTCTTCAGCTGTGACTTTTACAGGTACTTGAAATATAGAAATACGTATTGGGTTCAATGGGATTTTCCGGTGTGCTAAGGAAAAACATTTGTTGCCCGCCCGCCGGCACCTTGCGACTTGAGCCCTTGTCTCTTGCATTTTACACTTTATTGTTTGACCCTAAATTCGTTTTGACAGTGGCCAGTTAGGGACGGACGGAGGGACACAGCAGTCCAACGGGCATTCCTGATTATCCTTGCGGTGCTTTTGTTGTGCTCTCGTGTTGTTTTTTTTCCTTCTTTTGAGCAGCAGGTGATGCATCCGCAACGAATGGCGACACTTAACGCCAGGCAACACGGGCTCAACAATGTATCTGTTGCGAAAAGTATCTGAAAGATACACTTGAGGCTCAGCATAGTAACGGTGGCGCACGTTTCATGTTGCCCGCCGGCTATTTGCAACTCAATTCGTGGCACTCACATAAATACCTCATCCTCGAAATGCAGCGCCTAATAAGTTCACCACGCCAAAAGTATCTGGCAGTACGTTTTGTATCTGATGCAATTTGTTGCCGCTGCAACGGCGGCGAGAGCAACAACAACAACACAACAGCAGGCTCAACACTCAGCACATCGAGCGAGCACAAAGGGCATTTGTCGAAGCGTGAAACAGCAGTTTCACGAGCTGCTGCTGCAATTGCAGCGCCTTATTTACGGCACCCTTGTGCACTCCTCCGGTTCGAACCGACAAGGATTAAGTCGGCCGCCCTTTGTCTGCGCCGTTTAAATTGGTTCGTTTACCAAAATGAAAAGAAATGCGGCAACGAGTTAAGCAAAGGTTCAGCTCTGGTTGCGTAGGCTGTGCGCCTGCCCAGTGCCTGTTTAAGTGCTCTGTTTAAGTACTTGAGGATAACGATGTGTACGAGCTGGATGATCATCATCTCATCATCATCATCATCATCGTCATGGCTGCTGCTGATTTCCTTGTGATTTATGCATCTTAATTGAAATGATGGCTTACAAATTGTTAGGCCGCAGAGACACGTTTGGCCTTGGCATGCCAACAAGTTTGGTTTCTGTTTCTGGGAATGGTTCGGTTAGACGTGAATTGAGAGTTAGGATTGGCCTCTTGATGAAGTGTGACAACTTCCTGCGGACAATTGAAGTCTATTAGAGTTTGAAGACGACATTAAGGAGTTTGTGAAAACAGGAAAGAAAACAAATAACTTGGCAGGCATTTGACAAATGCGCTTTATAATAAGCTCCGACTTGTTCAGACTTTAATAAATAGTTTTAAAATTCTATCTTTAAGTAGATATGCTTTGCAGTTTGGTATTCTAATAGATTCGATTGAACGTTATCCCAAATTACTTTACCTAAAGCCCTTGGAGAAATATCCAAATATCTGTCATATCTATTCACATATTTAGGAACTGCTTTTGAATTTTATCTTTAGATAGATGTCTTTCTCGTTTTGATATTCAATATGTTCTTTTAAGCTCTACCCAAAATTAACTTAACTAAAGCACTTGGAAATATTCTAGCGCAGGCGATGTATGCAGCCTTACAAATAGCTTTAGTATCCCAGCTTTACTTAGATGTCTTTTTTATTTCAATATTGTATTGGGATCTAAGAAAATCCAGTCCAAATTATTTCCCAAAGCACTTGTTAGTTCAAGACCCTCAAGTATTTCCACCCACTTTATGACCCACTGAAGAACTGCACGTTTTATTTTTTGCTTTTTTTTTGGGTAACCTGTGATGCAATTTTTCATGACCAGATAGAAATCTTGGCTAAGTTTCGTCTGTGACTTTCACACAGCATCTAAAAGGAACTCGTGTATTCAATTTTCTAATAGCCGCCTTCTAATCAAAACTAAGGCATCGTAGAGGCTTGTACAGTTCTCTAGGCGCAAAACCAATTAAGCCAAGAAATTGTTAGGGGCAGGGGGCGGGGTTGAGGAGCAGGAGGAGTCACAGGCCGAGTCGCAGCAAAAACAAAGCTCATACAAATAAGGAAGTTTCTGTGCGCGACTACAATCTGTGGCGTAGAGCAGCAGCAGGCGGAAAAAAACACAAAAACAAAAACAAAAACCAAAATCCAAATAAAATCAAATGAAATTTACCGCCAATGCCACAACGAGTCTTAGTTGTTTTGTTCGGTATCGATGCCCAGAGTCCAACTTTGGAAGCGCCAAAAACGTTAAATACAATTCATGGCGCTCACGAGCGGAATTTAAATTATGCCCAATTAGAGTTAGGTGCCAGCTGAGGCGCAATCTCAAGACTCTGAAGTCTGCTGCTGCTGCTGCTGCTGTCTAGGCAATTCCTGTGGGGGCAACAGGCGTGGTGGGCGTGGCATGTTTGAAGCACGTTCGTGTGCTAAAGCGCCAAATTGATTTCGATCGCCCATTGGGGTATTTTTACCAGTTGCCAACTGCCAACTGGCAACTACCTAGTTCTCAGTGTTTGTTTCTACCACTCGCAACATATGTCTAATCCGTTGCAAGTTGCAAGCTGCTCGCAGTGGTTGCCTCACATGTTGTTGCACGCTCTTGTTTGATGGATTACGCGTTGACAGGCTTTGGTTTGCCGGAGCGGAGCGCCACTGATTGTGCGCCACTCGCCTTGGGAACTGGTCTTGTTATGTAAATTGCCACGAGTGTCTTGTGGGTGCACATCGAGTCCACAAAAAACTACATCCAAGTGCTAACAAGCTTACCTTTTTAAGTCAACTTTTGTGTGCTCTGTAGCCAAAAAATATACTCAAAACGGTGCTTAATGGAAAAGCTTTGTTTTTCTTCCTGATTTTTGGTATGTACACATAGTTGATTCCCATCTTTAGGTCTAGCAAAATCCATAGTGTTGGAAGGATGAACTCAAAAGTTATTTAAATTAAAATTTCCAATGAAGGAATAATTGCTACGAGGATTCTGAGTTGTCTGGAGAGTATCTTCTAGTCGAGCAGGTCCGACTAAAGCACTCCTACTTATTTTGCGGTGTTTCTTTTTGGGCTTCCAGGAAAAATGTTTGTGGCATTGCCCAAGGAGTTTGAAAGATTAATGATGAAAACACATTTGGTCGCATAGTTAGCGGTAAAAACGGTTCTTTGAGGAGGTTTCCACTTGATCGCTTCATTAGCAAGCGTTGTCTTAGATAGTGAAGGAGTGAAAAGTAAAGAGAGAGAGAGAGAGAGAGGAAGAGAAACTAAATATATTTACATAAAGGTATTTATTATAAAATTATGACACATTAAAGTAATACTCCTTAGACTAGGATTATTGGAAATTTCTTATTTATTTATTTAAAAAGTGTTTAATTCTTCTAAGCATTAAAAAAATACGAATTTTCAAGAGAGATACTGTTTTATGGAGAAGAGGACTATTTTGAAATCGTCCAATAAGCAATATAATATAATATAATATAATATAATAAGTAATATAATGTTGGCCCAGCTAGACTTCCCCTTTTGCTTAAACTTAAACTGTATTCATTATCATCTGAAATATCAAGTTTTTCTCTTTTGTCTTCCCATTTAAATTTCTTCTACAGTTGCCCAAATAGCCTTGAACTTCAACTGAAATTCAAATTTATTTTCTACTTATTTTTGACAAATGCGTGACATAAGACAAACGTAAATACAAATGCATAATATGCATGTCTACAATGCCCAAATTAAAAACACTTGTAAACTCGCTGCATGACATCGCATACCGAATACCCTACTTGTTAGATCATCTACTGCGTCAATACGTAACTATTTATGCGCAGCCGCAACCTGCCCCAAAAATTTCCCTGAAACGACAAAATTATGCATATAGAATTTATAATTAAGTGTTGCGGGGAAACTTCTTGAGCAGGCGGCCCTTGAATAAGAACGAACACAATCACGACTGGCATGAAATGTGTTTACCAATTTTTTTGAGTCCAAATACAACAACAACAACAAATTGAAGATCCCTGTTGGAAAAGGTTCAGACAAGTTTATGACCTTTTAAGTGTTATGCGTTGCATTTTCGGATTGACACTCGTTCTGGATGATCTGTTAATGCCTTTAGCTGGGCCACGTTTTTTTTTTATAGCCACCAGCTGTGCATGAGGCGGCGCTTTGAATGAGTTACTAATTAGAGAATTTTATGGGAAATTAATATGATTACGCCCTAAAGCGCGTTTGAAATGCTGTAAAAATTAAGTTATAATTGTGGGTTCGCTTAGCTCCAGATAGAAGAAGGCGTAAATACTTGTGTATTTTGTAGTTCAAAGTGAAGTCCGCAAACAGACTATAATCGGAATCAGTTTAATAGGCGTTGCACACTGTAATTTAATTAGGAAGCACGATAAACCCTTAAAGAAACATATATGTATGTATGTTCAAGGGCTTAAGATATTGTTGTCAGCGAGTGAGCTGCATTTTAAATGTAAAAAATTTTCGGAGAAAAATCAGTTATTTTTTGCAGAGCAACAAAATAAATTGTTGATATTTTTAAAGAAATAAAGTGTTATATATAAGTATTCTACTTATATATGTATATATTGAAATCTGTGCTCTCTCCTTGATGTTGAGGTAGCTTTTGATAAAATTGGCTATGACTTGATAAGAAGGTTTATTTTAACATTAGGCTGAACCAGCTTAAAACCAAAATACTCAACTTATATAACACAATCCATAAATAAATTGAAGTATACTATTTAAAGTTTAAAAAATTAAATTAAATTAATGTAATTTATCCAAGCTTATTTCGAATATAATTGCCAAGCTGATGCTAAAATTTTTGAAAATCCTGCACCAAGAGCAAATGTACTTAACTTCTATAAAATGATCGAATAAAATTAAATGTATGAATAAGTTTAAAATTAAAATTTGTACAAAGAATATATTTAAGAAAGACATTGCTTACTTAAGATTTACAACAATCTTTTCGACTTACCGCATTTAATCCAAGTACACGCCCTCGCACGACGCAACTCATTAGCTTTTGCAATTTGGGCTAAAAATGGTTCAGCAAGAGATGCATTTTCTTTTTCTTGATACAGTATATCTTTATTAAAACCAGATCTGTCTGCTAATCGTGACCATATAATATAGACTCGAAATACCTAACTCAGTGCCCAATTAGCTGTCAGCCTCAATTGGCGTTTTGTGTGGTCGATTTTTAAATGAAGACTTGGCCCATTATTAGGCCAGCTCATAATATTGTCTAATCACAGGAATTTGGCACACCTTGGGGTTAAGTTTTTTTTTTGCCGTATCTACCCTGGGAAGACTTTGGACTCAACGAAAGGGAAATGCCGCAGCACGCCCAGAACGGCGCAACATTGCGTGACGCGGCTGCAACTGGGGATTGAAGAAGAAGAAGAAGGGGGGTCAGCATCAAATAAATGCGTTTAGTAGGTCACCCAGAGACCGACCGAGAAAGCTGCGTGAGTGAGGGGCAAAAGGAAGGGTATCCAATCAATGCAGTGTGCGTAAATGGCGTTATTTATATTTTACATTCAAAATGTGCTGCATAAAGACGCCGCCGCTGGAGCATGTCGCGCATGCGCAATTACAACGCTCCCCTGCGGCTAAACCCCCGGCCCCCCTTGCTAGCCAAGTGCAATGATTAAGCAGAGATTGTTTAAGTCGCCGCTTAATGCAATATTGTGAAAAGGGGCTTAAGGAAACCAAAGGGAGATTTCATAATTTATATAGCCAGCGCACGCCAGAGTCTCAATTCTTGAGTGGAGAGTAGGTGGAGTCTCCTCATCCGTTTCCATTTATATGTATGTATGTGCGCTGCTTACAGCCTGCGGCAAACTATTTTAAATATTTTGATTAGCCATCGCAACGAAGCCAATGCCAGACGCCACTTGAAGGCTTTCGGTTGCCTTTGGGCTCTCGGGAGACTCCTACACCAATGGCATTGACTCTACTCGCTGTCGATTCTGTGCGCTGTCTCCTCTACAGCTACCGAAAGCCCATTAATTTAAACTCCATTTGGGTCCTTCGGTTTGATTATGCGTACACTGAGCGAAATTTGGGATGAAAGCGGGGCTAAAATTTAAATTGTTATAAGAATAATGATAATATTTATCGAACTTAAAAAATGTAAGGCACCTCATGAAAATAGTTTACTTGATTAAATTAATATACGAAAAACGTTTAGGTTTCTTATATTGGGATATTGGTATATTATATTAAAAATAGAATTATAAAAGCCTATTTTAAGGCAAATTAAATAAAACTTGGTAATTTAGTTTTGAATGAATTTGAATTTATTTTAATTTATAGTTAATTATATTGGACCTTGATAAATATTTCTTTAATATAAAAGGATTATGCTTCAATATTCCTCCTATTTTATCCTGTACATCATTTTTTAAATATGTTGTTTATTTCTGTTTGTTATGTTTTCATTTTAAAATCTTTTTACAGAAATTTATTTACTTAAATGTAATTATTATTCTCAGTGTTTAATGCAGACTGTTTTTCTTCCTTTGCCTTCATTTGTGGCTTGCGTGTTTGGCTTCATTTGTGGTCTGGCTTTATCGCATTCCAGGCATAAAATGTTCAATTTAATTAATTTTAGACAAATCACTTAACAAGCTAAAATTCTATGTTGTGCATTAGTTAAATCGAGAACTTGTGATGGCAATGGCAGCATCATGAGCTGTCATAAAGATAGAGATAAAGATAGATATAAGTTGTAAATGACAAAAAGAGCGAGGTTTAGAATAGTAAGACAGATATAGAATATAGGAACATGGAAAAAGGCGTCATATGGTCTGAGAGGAAAGTGGTGCAGGTAAATTATATTTTTAGATATTACATGTATATATTATTCATTTTTTAGATAGACGAACAGAAAAGTCCTATCAATTTTTATAAGCAGGGATATAGTTTTAATCTAACTATTTAAATTGCATTGACTTCAAGGGCCTGCCTCTAAGAAGCTACTAAATCTAGAGCTTGATAATCAAATTCATAAGCAGCAAAATATTTTTAAAGCTTTGGTTAACTAAAGAGCTCAACTAAGCCAGACACTAGGTTCTGCAGTAATAACATTAAATGTTATATATACACCTCGAGCGCACTTGCAACATGTGGCACAACACGAGCAGGCAGCAAGTGAAAGTTAATTTTGTTGTTTTTTGCACCTGAGGACAATTTACGATTCGCGCTCAATTGACAGACACAATAAACGAAATCTTGTATTTTAAAAAATGTAAATTGAGCGAAAATCGCTTCATTTCGCCCAACAAAATCCCAAACTGGTCAGCATTGACATTTAAGGGCAACCAGCTTTACAGTTATGCAGAGAAAAGCGAAAGAGTAAGAGAAAGAGAGAGGGAGACGCTCTGCTCGCCTCTCTGCACAGACAATGGAACTTTTGCACAGCTGATTGCGATTGATCGCAAAATGTGATCGATCTTGGACCGATCCTCATCTTCATGATGATCTTTGTCGCGTAATCTGCAGAAATGGTCAACAACTGATGAGATTTTGCTGCCATTTTTGGATGTCCCTTTTGCGAGAGGGGCGCGCTTCGGGTTGTGCGCAACTAATGAACACCTTAAATGGTATTTTTGCCAGCAGCTTGTAGATTTACCAGCAGGCTGTACCTTTCTCCAGCAACAGCGAGCGACTACACGCATTTTGTCACATTTTGACATATTTTTGCGGCATGCCACAGCCTTGGCCATAGTGCAAGTCGATTGCCATATTTGGTGCCAATTAGAGGCAGAGGCAAGCGCGACCCTTTTACTTGCCCCTGGCCCCCTTGTCCCCTCTTAATGCTGCACAGCCCACTCATTACCAGGTAGCTTGACTAGCCCGTTATGGAGGCGCAAATGAAAACCTGGCATATCTTCCTGGGAAGTCACGTCGCGTCGACGCTTCAAGATAAATTGCTGACAGTTTCGTTTAATTGTTTAGGCCAATGGACGTTGTCTGTTAATTGCCATTAAAATGTTAACAAACCATACAAGATCTCACGATTTTTATTGGCAAATCTCTCAAAATCTTGCCGATTTGCTAGACAGTTGCAGTCTTATGTCTCTATTAGAAAAACTAACAAATATTATTTTAATACTCTTTAATTATATAATTGATATTTATCAGAACTAGTTTCTGTCAAAGAATGGGCTCCATTAACTTGTTAGCTTCACAGTAGGAAGTCGCCTAATTGGCGCATTATACTATTTACTACTCTATAAATTTTTACTACACAAATTTTCACATTTTTTGCGAACGAGGATTTTTCCATTGTTTTGAACCCGCTTCACCTTTGCATCTGGTAATGGGCAAAATGTTTCAATTCAGAGTCAGAGTTGGAGTCTTGACTTCATCTGGCCAAATCAAACACAAGTCATCATCAGAGCGACGTCATTGATGACTTCGTCGTGGGGCAACCGAATAACTATTCAGGTCAATAGTTCAGCGCTTTTGAGACGGGTAAAAGTCATGAAACTACAATTTCTCATTGCCCTACGCTGTGTTGTTTCTGTGGGGCATTATGGACTTTTGAACGGCTTAAAATAAAATATTTGCTTAGACAATTCGCAAATTGAGGATCCCACGATCCAATAGACTGCATAACCTATTGATAATAGCTGAATCGGTTAATGTTTCCAGACTTTATGTTTAGTACCCAGCTAAGTTGGCTGCGTCTCAAAACTTTTATAAATGAAATGAATATATATTGTCAATATTTGAGGATCTTATGAAAGCATAGAAAGTAAATTTGACTATGATTAATTAGAAACTGTTTTATTATAAAATACAATCATCAATAACAGCGTAATTAATTAAATATTTCCAGACATTATGAAAAGTACAGAGCTAAATTGATTGCGAATCAACATTTGGTAAGATATGGAAAGAAGTCAAGATTTAAAAAAAAAGGTTAAAAAAGAGAATAACAAATATCCATAATTTAATATATTAAATTTTTTTCGGCTAATTAATATTTTTCATGAGTTCATCAAAATAGAAATAGCTATTATAATTTTCTGACCTAGGATTCTTAACTTTAAATAATTCAAATCTTTAATTTATAATACTCTCTAAGCTCACGTTTTGTTTTGGTTTCCATATTGTTCAACCCGAAATTTAAACCCAAACATTTACCAACCAGAACACGCTCTCTGAATCGTTTTTCTTTTATGATAGACCCTATAAAGTAGGTTTATCTGTAATCCGATCTGCGCGCTTCTACTATTTTGGTAAACCCCACACAGAGAGCACATTAAAGGGCCATAAAAATTCAATGCCACACATTCGAGAATGTTGGACCGTAGTTGATCGAAGAGTTCGCTTAGGCCCCAAACTCTTTCAACACGTTTTTCACATTTTACAACTTAATTTTTTATGATGTGCTCCGATAGAAAACGCTGTCCCTGGTCGAAGAGGGACAAACAATCAAAAGTTTTTTCTGGCTTCAATTGGATTGAACGGCCACAAAAGCCGCATGGAGGGGCCAGCAAGGAGGGAGGGCAGGGGCACATCGAAAAGTAGAATTTGCATTCGGTCAAAGCCGGGGGAGAAGCAAAAAGAAGAAAATTAACTGCAATCAAGTAAAACGTCATTCAACTGGGACTTGGGCACGATATGCAAGCGAGAGCGGGACATGGACAAAGACCTGGACTTGAATTGCGATGGGTGAGGCAGGAGGTGGGGCAGGGTGAGGGGGGACTATAGGTTTCCATTATGCGACTCGGCAAGGTCTGCCGCAGAGCTGTAAACTTGCTAAATTGCCAACATTTCAACGCATTTTTCTCTATTTCTCAAAAGATTTTGTTTTGCTGCCTGCCCCACGGGCGAAGAGAAGCGCAACCAATCGACTACACCTCCCCGCCCCTCGCCATCCCACCCCATG
The DNA here is from genome assembly GCF_035044405.1 of Drosophila montana. Lineage (NCBI taxonomy): Eukaryota > Metazoa > Arthropoda > Insecta > Diptera > Drosophilidae > Drosophila > Drosophila montana. Next base: position 379,199 of record NW_026998009.1, read on the forward strand.
CGCTTGTCCACAGCTTTGTTGAACCTTTTGAAGAGTTTTAATTAAGCTAATAAAGTTGTCTCTGCGTATTGTCCGTGGGGGCTTTAACTCTTTGTGGCAAAAATGTTGCATGTCCATTAATTGCTTTGTTAGACACACCAATAAAGAGAAACGAGGTCATAAATGGGTTGCATTTTCTGTGTGTCATAGTTTCATGGAGCGTATTCAGCTAGATGTAGGGAAATTCGAGAAAAGACTGCATTTGGTATATGAAATTGAGGTATGCAAAATTAAGATGGATAATCTCTAATCTGCAGATCCTGCATAATGAAAAAATGGTTCCCAAACAAAAAATAGGATATATATTAAAATTAATAGAGAAATATTGTTTATTATGTCTAGCCGAGTCGCATCATACTTCGAATTTAATAATTAGAATTTAAATATCTAAAAAAAATACATATGCTATGTTAATTCTCGGATTACTTTTGCCTGGGCAAATTTATTATTATCCTTAAATAATTTCTGCTGTCTTATTCAAGTCTTGCAATTAAATAATAATTTATTAATTTTTAATTTGGGACTTAAAGAAAGTTTGTTCAAATTCCCAAAAATATAAACATTTGTTTTTTTAAATATTTTTCTTTAAGTTCTCTCTCTCTCTCTCTCTCTTTATTTCTCTCTCTCTCTATCTCTGAACTTTGGGATTAAGCAACGAGCTTACGTACTAAAATTTCCATCAACATAACCAAGCGCAATCAAACATTTTATTTTATACTCATAAAGCAAAGTCAGACTTGAGGAAATACAGCTCATATCTTTGGCATTTCAAAGATTTGCATACAGCACACGTTTTCCACAAAAAATATTACACCTCCGAGCGGAGGCGCCATTTGCGCGTTAAGAGCGCAATTACAAAATCGTAAAGAAAATATGTACACATAAAAGGTCTGTGTGAGCATTATATGGGATTTACGCGAGTCGAGGCTCGACGGTCGCGTGGGTAGTGGCAACTGCTAAAAGTAAACTGTAAATTAACGCAAGGCGGTAGCTGGCAAAACATATTAGCGCCTATTAGCCGGACAATTTGCATATGGCAGAGGCAAACGACGTGCAACCAGTAGATGGGAATAAACAGAAGTTCAAGGTAAACTGAGACAGATCAGGATCGGCTGCTGCTGCTCTTGCTGCTACTTACGAGAGAGTTACAATGAGACGTGTGGGGGGCCATGCAACTGGCAGCGCTCATGTGGCGTGTAATTGCTTTTCCCAGTGGTTGCAGTGGTTGCAGTGGTGGCAGTGGCTGCCTGTGTTGGTTGCCTGTGTGGCGCATGCGCCGATTGCTGACCACCGATAACATTCCAGTCGGTTGCTGCCACCACTCGCTGCCCCAATGCCAGGCACTTTATTTTCTTTACTTTGCTGATTAAACGGCAGATTGTATCTGGGTATCGGTTATGCTGCCGCAATATTCGGGGCGTAATTAAAGGTATTAAGTGTGGCCGAGTGTTGGCTAAAAGCGTTTGGCTTAATGTCGGCCAGGTGAAAATATGGGCGGGATGTGCGCACCATGTCGTTGATGGTGTGAATGTATATCTGCGTGGAAGGTGGAGAAATTGGAGCTGATTTAAACGAGACTCGGCTGGGGGAAGTCAAGGAAAGTTTTTCGGATATTAAAGCTATCTTTTTGTTTGATCTCTGTAGACAGTCTCAGAAATCATAATAATACCTAAATAGCATTTAGTCGATTTTGTGTCTTAGAAGTTTGCTTGTCTCAGCTAAGACCTTAAATCCGAACGCATTGTTAACTTTTTCCTGAAGTGGTTTCAATTAAAGCAGAGAAAATGTTGTTTGCATTAAAGCAAAACTAATTTTGCATATTTCTGTTTTGCTAAAAGAGTTACACGTATTTAAATAAACGCGGTGTCTTCTTTATGACTCCTACATCTATTCCTTCATTTGCGGCCAGTCTCTGGGCAGAGCATCCAATCAATCATGCCCAGAAGCCGACACCTTAGCATGCAAACAGAAACAATAACAACTCAAAAGTAGCTTCCGCATAACTGAAAAACCAGATCAACGAGCGGCAAACCCTCGCATCTGTCTCGAGAGTCTCTGCTTCAGGTTCATCCTTATGCTTTTTGCCCAGAAGCGTGGTAAACATGTCAAACAGTTGCCAACTGGGCCAATGAGCTTTGCAGTTCTCGCTGTTGTTGTTTGGCTTGTTGTTGCCCAAAAGAAGACATGATCAGGCAACAATAACAGCAACAACAACAATGGTTGGTCTCAGGTTAACCAGGCGCAGAGCGTGAACTTGATATTATGCTAAAAAGGCGGCCCAATATGCAAAGTGGCAACAGACGAGTTGCCTTTCGATCTGCAGTTGCCTCTTGGTTCGAGCCAATTTGGCGAAGTTGTTGTTGTTGCTGTGGTTGTCACCTCGATAAGCATCTGCGCAGCCAGCAAATACAAAAATATTGAGTGTGCTCCTGTTTTGGTTTGTCTGGAAATGGAGCCGAGTATTTGGACATTTTTGTTGTTGTTTCTTTTTTTTGGGTCTTGTGGTGCCGACACAACAAATTACATGCAAATTAGATGAGCGCTGTGTGTAAGTGAGAAGAAGCAGAACAGAAACTGTAAAAGATACTTTTATATGAGTAGTGTTGGAAAGGTGCTGAGGATCGTAGTAAAGGGGTCGAGTGGAGAGCTGGGAAATCTCCATACTTGAACAATATAATAACTTAATGATAATTATCACGATACATGCTTTACTTATATGAACTTTGTAAATCTATTCTTTAATTAGATGTCATACATAAATACTAGCAGGAAATTTAACCAAATATCCTTTTGTTCAACTGCTGGCATGTCGGGTCATTTAGAGTATACCAAGTTAAGACATCGTTTTCCAGTATCACTAAAGTTGAAATTAAATTAACCGCAAAATTTCAATTTAACTGTCAAAACTTATTTTTAAGATTTCCCAACACTAAACTAATATACGGTCACATTTAAGCTGATATTGCCTTATAATTTGGCAGACCAAAATATTTTTTCTTAAAATATATAAAATAAAAGCGCTTACCCAAAACAAAAAGTTTCGCTTCAATTGCCAAAGACAGCAAAGATCTTTTACAGTTTAAGAGCCACTGTCTGTGTGCGTTTATCAACACTGCCGAAAAGTATGCAATGTCTTTAGAACTACTTGCAAACAAGATACATTTTTAAATTGAAGACATAGATATTTAAGGTTAAAGCTATATTATTCTATTATTAGATGTTTTTGTAAATATAAAGTTTCGTTACATAGCCTCCATTTGTAATATTCAAATTGACTTTCAATTCGCTGAAAAACACTCACAGCTCCTTCTGTGTGCCCAATTGACGTCAACGCACGTTTAGCAAATATTTGAAGCTCATATCCGTTGCAAAGGTTGTGCCAAAAACAAATTAATAAAAGTTTCTTGGCCGCGACTGTCGTCAGCAAAATGTTGTTTAGCACATTTTCGCCTGACGCTAAATAAATCAAATTAAATTTCGCAGCGCATTCGTAAGCAAATTCCTTCTCCACCTTTGGAACGCGGCCTTAGAGTATGCAACACGCAGGTGGGGCAAGTATTACGCACAACACTGTGCAACAAACGAGTGGATATTGTTAAGAATAAGTTGTAGATGAATTGAACCGTATTTATTTAAGAATAATTACTTCAATATAAAATAGTTTTATATATATAACATAACCTAAATCTTAAATTAGACTGTAATCCATATCCATACAGAATACCCAAATATTTATCTTAATATAATTTATTATTGGATTTAAAAACAAATTTCGAGAAATTTCCAAATATCACCCTTTTAAAAGTGGTTGAAAACAGTTAATTAAAAACCTCTTATTAATTTATTTTCTGACTGCAAATTACTCCATGAAAAAAATTAAATATATAATATATATATAAAACAAAAATTAATAAAATTATATATTATTACAAAATTAAATACTTGCTTTAGGGTTTAAGGTGTCCAATGCACTGAAAACTCTGATAATAATTTAAAATACAATACATTTTATTAATACAATAAATCTCAAGGAATGTTCACAAAACAAGCAAATTATTTTGCGATTCAAACTAATTATGGTGCTGCATAGTGTAAGGACTTACTTAGGGTATGCTCCCACTCCTAAATGTAGATATATTCCAGGCCACTTCTGTCGTCAAGCCCACAAAATGAATATGTTAGGTGATAAAAGCTCGTGCTAGGGAGGTCCTTTGGCGTCCTCACAGAACTTCAGTGACATGTGGCACGTGGCAGCAGCAAAAGTTTTTTTTTTTTTTTTTGGTAACTTTGCATAACAACATATTTGAAGTCCATTAAAATGCCCAAATAATATGATAGACAAACGAATGCAAACTTGTGCCTCAACTTTGCATATATTGAAGAGAGCAAGTTAATAGGATTAAAATAGAAAAGCTCCTAAGCTCGCCTCTAACAAAAGCTGGTCATGGTAATTGATACCAAGCACGTTTATTCAGTATGCACAAAATTGAATCATATCAGCACTGAAACAGACATAGAAGGGCAGGGCATTCAATGCAGACCAGAGGCAGTTGACCCGATGCTCGACTCGACTGGACCTGGGAATATGTCAGGCATTTGACATGAGACGCGTGCGATTCTTTACATATATATGTTTGTATATACAGCCATTTGTTGTTGTCTTTATCTTTTATAGTGCAGCTGACACTCTCACAAATTAATAACAATTGACGCAATGCAACGAATCTACGAGTAAATTGCTGAGCAGACTCGACAGCATGGAAGATGCAGCCGTGGCGGTTCGCTTATTTTGTGTGGGGGTAAACATAAATAGCGTAGATACAGAAAGTCAACTACTTCTAGACGACAAAAGAAAGTCGACTGGAAATTAGTCGAACAAATAATTGCTGTGTGTCTGTGTGTGTGTGTGTAGGTGTGACCAGGAAGAAATGAGACAATTCTGTCGCACATAGCTTGAATAAGCTTTTAGGCAGTCGATTGATTACCTTAAGAAACCCTACTAAAACTAAGTTAAATAACTAAAAATTAGTATCGATTGAAATATAAGGATAATATTTAGTAATTTAATAAAATTTAAATGGGCATTTTACATTAAACTACAAAATAACAAACTATTTTTTACTTGAATCAAAAGTCAACAACTAAAGCTTTGCTTCTCCTTGGTTGGGAATCTCTTCGATAATCGAAGTATGTTGGAGAAAAGGGATGAATTGTGTTTTAATTAAAGCACATTTGCATATCTTAATATAGCAATATCTATATAAGCAGTTTCTTAAGATTTCTTCAAACATCTGTATATTTTAACCCAACTGTACTCTGTAGCTTTAACTACACTTATTTGTTAGGAATTAAAAGCTACAAATATATGGCAGCTCAAAAGCGCCACTTTAGCCTTCTCCCACGAGGGAATTCAGGCCAACTAAAGCTGTAAATATAGTTATAGCTTATAAATTACTGAACAAACCTGACGTTACTTAACATAGATACTAGAGCATTGTGAGCCCTGATTTGCACTTAATAAATTCAATCTATAAAAGCACTTTGAGAATCCCTGAATTTGTTTAAATCATTAGCCACATAATTTCATAAACTTATTTAAAGCTAACTGCATATGCTTTCACGGTTGTTACCAGACTAGTATTACAGTTTAAGCTGCTCTCATTTAGCACAAAGTTTGACATGCACTCAAGCATTTAAGAGTGCACCGACTTAATTTTCTACATAGATTCCTTAGTATTTTCTAACCCAATTTCAAGGACAACCAGATCTACATTGAACTGACAGTTTTTTTTGCGTTTTCGCTGCACTCGCAGCTGTCACGTAGTTTGACAAGCACCTCAGCAGTTTGACATGCACTCGAATTGAATGCATTTGCATTGGCATCTGACACCGTTGACCTCTCAACAATCTCTCTCGCTTGGCGGCTATTGTTGCCATAAATTCGATGTCTGCCGTTAATTGCATTTGCGTTGCAACGAAACAGAAACATAAATAATTGTAAATTATTATTCAATTCAGTTTTGTGTCGTCAAATGTGCTTTATTGAGTTGTTGTTTATTTGTTCGCTGCCTTCGCAGTGGCAACTCTTGACGTTTGGCGCGTGATTTCAAACGTCAAACTGTCAGCTTTAGCAATTGCCATAGCTGCAGTTCAGGTACCCATTAAAAATGCCTAATACTGGGTATGATATAGCTGTACACTGGCATGTGAATGAGAACTCCGATCCCATAAGGTATATACATACTCTTGATAAGAACAAGCTGATCATCTAGCCAGCCTTGCTTGACTGTCAGTCACTCTCTAAGACTATAAGAGCTACAGAGCTACAGCGTCTATCTAAAAATCAATAAATATCGAGTTTTTAAAGCATATCTTGAGGCTTATTAAAGCTAGAAAATCAATTTACATAGAGGTGCTCGTATAGTATACACAGATTGTAAACTTAATGTTTTGAATACCGAGATAAGCACACATTTGAATGCCATCTGAGTGTACCGATAATTTTGTGACCTTCGATAAGTATGAAAGTAAACTTTTACAAATATTTCATCTAGAACCCATTTACGTTTGAGTATGACTGAGTATATGATGACCAACTTGTAGCTCGTTACGGGGTATCTGGCAGTCTAGCTGTCTCTTGTTTATAACTCTCTTATTAGATGTTGTTGTTTGTCACAGTTTGTTTGTTGTCTCCTCATATGTGTCTCTCGTGCGTGTCGCATCATTTCGCGCTGCACATTTCCTGATTTTTGTTTTATTTTAAAACACTTTTGTTGTGTGTGGTTTAGCTAGACATTTCTTTCTTCTTGAGTCTTGTCTTCTGCTGTTGCTTTTCCGCAGTGACGCATCTGACGCTTTGTGACTTGTCGCCCGCAAGTCAAGTGACGTTTCGCACGTTTCGCATTTTGTTTTCTTTTGTCGATTTCCCGTCGCTTTGCACGTTTTCCACAGTCGAATGTCACGAGCGCGCATGTTCAAGTGGGTCGCGTTGTGGCTTTTGGATGGGCCCTCTGACTGTTCGGTCTTGGCTTGGCTGTGGCCATTGGCTTTAGATTAGCCGGCAGCTTGGGCGACTTATCCACTCGGTGTCCCACTCAAAATTAGCAGCTGCATTGTTAAAAAAAATAACAACCTGGCCCCGGTGCCTGTATTTGTGTCTGTGCCTGTGTCTGGCACCTGCTCTGTCACGTGTCCGTCCATCTCGACTGCTAGCCTGAGTTCACATTCGGCTTTGCATTTGAAAATCAATACGGGCCCAACAGCTTAGTGCGCCTCGATTGCAATTGGGGGCCCAGACGACAGACCAGAATGTTGTCATTGTCTAGCCGTAAATCGAGGCTCTTAAGCGGATTAGTTTGATTTGCAAATTGAGACGAAACAAGTTCCAAGTTCCAAGTCTCTCTTGATGCCTTAGTCTCTGCCTTGCTCTTGCTCTCTTTCTCTCTGTTGGAAAATCAATAGGCTAATGCACTTGAGCAGTTTTTATGCTTAAAATAAACTAGCTAATTGCTGGAAAGGTGACAAATACTTTTCACTTGCTTTGCCACTTATAACCGTTTTCTTCGCCTTTTCGCTGAAGCCTAATAAGCTCAATAGACATCCCCAACTAGGTAGTGGAAATTGTGACTCAGCAACCTATGAACTGATTAGAAACTATCTATTCATCTATATTAGATTGCATAAAGAAGATCTCTTGCTTAAAACAGAACAAAGCTCAAATAAAATATAAATTTACAGTAATAAAGAAGCTACCTTCGAGGTGGAAAATACATATTTAATTTTGTGAACATATCTCAAAATACTTCGAACAGACATAACAACATCAGATTACTATTCCATTATCATTAAAACTAACAAAATTGTTTATTTAATTTTTAAAATTATTTAGAATTATTTACAAAGTCCCTAAATAAAAATTTACAAAACGTTGAATACAAATATTCTCCACTTCAGACAATGCTTTAAATAGAAGCAATTTAAATATATAGCAATTGTCTAAATTTTGGCAGAGACAATTTCTATTCTACAAAAGCAATTCTAAGTTTTTAAATACACAGAAACTTGCTGAAGATACACAGAAATACTTTCTTGTCCTACATTCAACTTTTATTATACTTCTGTGCACTCTGTTCCTATTTACATAAATATGAAAATTATAATCAGCATATAATATTCTATTTAATCAGTATATTTAAATTAATAAAACATAACAAGATACTATTTGGCTCTAAACTCAAACAATTGTTAGAAATCGCCTATAAACTAAACACAATAACAGCTCGGTTTTGAATAAATTTATTTTAACTTTAAATTTAAGCTTCATTAAGTTTCTTAGAGCCAGCGCATTTGCTTCCTACCAGAAAAGATGCACTTTACAAATAAAAATTTCTGTTCTCTGATGTGAATCGAGCTGAAGTCATAAGTATTGCGAGCTAAATTGAAATAATTAGTTCTGTAAGTTACAAATGTAACACTTTCGCTTGCTATTTTATTTTTCTAGCTTATAAGTTAAACAAACTGCAACGCTTAACGTCATAAACCTCTTGCTGCTGGGTAAGATATTTATATGTAGATATATATTTAAATAAATCGGAAGCACACTTAGTTAGTCTATCTGCTGCTTTGGTGCTCGTCTCCTATGTAAATACGCTGCTGGGCAGCTCTGTGGCCAGTGGCGATTGTCCAAACTCGAACGTGGTTTTCTGGCTGTACTCCAAGTAAGTTAAGAGCAGATTGCGATGTGCCCAACGTACATGGAAACACGTTCTATATGAAATCAACTGTTTCACACACACATACAGTGAGACACGCAATGAACCAAAAATAATTGATCCAGTCGCACCTAATGCCTGCCAGATGGAGACATTAAAATACTTATACTTATACACGGCTATGGGGGCAATGGGACTCTATGCTCGACCTTGAGAATGTCTATGTTGTATCAATAAGTTATGAAGAATTAGTGCACGCACCCTGTTATTTTCAGGCTGTGCAGAGTTTACCCCTGGTCAGCAAGTGCCTGGCACAGCTGATAAACAATCGGGTCAAGCATAATATTGCAACCCATGATCGGCTGCATCTCATTGCCTTCAGTCTGGGCACCCATTTGGTTGGCTTTCGTGGATCATAAACTGAAGCATATAACGCGCCTGGATCCCGTCAAGCCTCTATTTGTAACGGTGAAGGAAGTGTTACGCCTAGATCCCACAGATGCGGAATTTGTGGATGTAATACACACGGATACGCTGGAAAGTGGCATGTTACGCAACGTGGGTCAATTTTGGCGAGATCCAGCAGCTGAGCTGCGAAAATGTCAGCTACCTGCAAAAGTGTAATCACAATCAAGCACCGCTGTTCTATGCAGAGTCCATTAACTCTAGCCTAGGCTTTTGGGGTCGTCACAGCGGTACACCCAATCAAGATGCCTTAATGGGCTATCATCAACTGTCGCCAACTGCCAGAGGCAGCTACTTCTTGTCAACGGCCAGCATATCGCCTTTTGCCTTGGGCAAATCAAATGCCGCCCTAGAATCGTATCCGTTAGTTAAGCTAGTGAGTTCCCCGTTTAGAGATCACATAGAGGGCGCACAGGAGACGGTACTCATAGCGAAGCAATTGCAAAAAATGAAAGACAAATGTTAGACAAAATGCAAAATTGGACTGGTAATCCCGAGTAATTGATTTAAAGTAGCTGCGAAAATATTTTTTAAATCTCAAGAGTTTTCGATAAATTACATGTGTATACTGTTCTTATATTTCTATTAATATATGAACATCTATTTCTGAGAATTAACATATGCATTTCTATATTCATATCGCTAGGTTTTCGTTTAACGTTTCAAACCGGATTCTGGTTTAAGATTGGGTTCTTGAACTTGGTTGTCCACCTCAATAAACCAAGGTTTTGTTTCGAAATGGTCGTTTAACGTTTATTTTTTAAATATAAATAAAACAAACCAATATTTTATTTTATTTAATATTAATCTATAGAAAACTCGCGGACTAAATTACATCTTTCCCCCGTAAATTGACATAAAGTAAACATCCATTTTTGTTGGCCCAAGGCATTTGTGCTTTGGGTCTGCTACGTCAAAATGTCTTCATTTTAAATCAAACTCGGTTCGAGTTTCGGTTCAGATGTTGTTTTAGGAACTGGTTAAAGTGTTTGATTCACAATAAAAAATTAATTTAATTTAGGCTTTGAACCAGTTCAATTTATGTAAGATTATAAAATGGAATTTTAGATTTGAACCAGTACGGTTCAAATTCGACTTGCAGCCTTGAACCTGTAACATCGTAATGTTAACAGAATGTTAAATGCCAAATGTAATATACAAAATGTTATTAATTGAATTTGTCAAACTGCCCTCGCGCCGTTAACTTGGCAAGAGTGAAATTACACCACAAAGAGACTTTCTTTGACGATCCAAATACGGATATCGGCAAGCTCTGTTGTCTGTGGGTGGTTCTAAAAACGGTGAAAGCAGGAAATACAAGGTCTGTTCAAATGGGTTTACGTCCTTGCTCCACAAAAGAGCGCGCCAAACAAAAGAGAGCTGTCAAAATTGACAGGCGGAGGCAACCTCGTGCCGTGAATCACATTTCCATTAGTCATTGCAAATGTGAGGCGTGAAACGCTTTACGCAAAAAAAATCTCGTTTGTTTACTGTTTATTTTTGAATTTAGCAATTGAAATATTGAACGGTAAAAACCGGGCCCCCCGCAGAAAACGTAAAATAATATAAATACCTGACGCATGCGCAAAATTACAACATTTGGCGAAATTACAGCACAGTAGAAAGAAGCGTAGCAGAAAGACTGAACACAAATAGTTGGAGAGTGTCTTCTCACAATGTTGCTTAGCTTGAATTCAAGTCAAGTTTTTTTTTGTTGGGCGTAGCGTAATTGGAAAGTGCGTGTGCGTAGACTGCCAAAAAAAAAAGAGTTAAGCACAGCAAAAGGGAAATAAATAAAAATGTAACAAGAAACAAGTAAGACTGCGCGAGTCGCGGGATCTCGAATAGAAGATACCCTGTACAGAGCCTTAAGCTGCAATTTTATTCATTCTAAAATAAGTTTTGTATTTTTCGATCGTTTGTTGTCAAATATGTATGTATATTGGGAAGTATTCCATATTATTTATATTATACGAGAAGCTACATGCCAGGATATCCCTAGCTCTTTAAATATTCCAGAACTTATATATATATATAACCAATATACCCTATATTTTTGACCCATTTAAAATGTGTTTTAAAAAACGAGTGGAAAGTCTTTCGATTCTTCGCCCTCGCTGATTGTGTTAATGTTATAATAACAATAAAATGCCTTGCACGATGGCCCATAATTTGTACAAATTACTTAAAGCAACAGCTGTCGAGTCATCCGATTGGTGCCTGGAACCAGGCACCAGCGACAACCCAAAAGTGGGTTAATTACACCACCGCCTGGGCCTGTGCCACATTCAGGTGTGAATTGTTATCAATTTGTGCCGGGCACTGCCGCTCAATGAGCATGCAAAATGTTTGCTGATCTTGCGAAAAAGAAATGAGCCATCAATAAGCAAGAACCTTGAGGGCCTGCAAACCGTATGCTTATATACTAAAATGTAACTTTGCATATGCAGTTTTACTTTATCATATTTAATATTAATATATATAAGATACTATCAGCTGCTAAAGCTATTTGATTTATTTTTTTATTATAATAATTACACCAAAAACAATCACACTAGGTCTTTCATTTCTTCTTAAGAACTTTTCACAATATTTTGATGCAAGTGCCAACATTTTTATGTTCTTGCTCAAAGTCATAAATCAAATACCATCACATCAACCGCATTGATCACTCAACGGCCATCGTTTTTTATAATATTTTTTTAATTTTTTAAAAAATTTCCCAATCTAAATTGTCAATTAAAGTTGCATTTTCCGCCCACACACACACAGAAGAAAAAATAAAAAATAAAATTAACAACAATTTTTCACACATTTCACTTTTGAGTGCGCGCCCGCAGTGCAAGTGCAGTCCGATGGAAATATATTTTTAATATATTTTTTCTATATTTAAATCGATGTATTTTTCAAATCGTTTCGACGCTGCAATTTGTTAACAATTTTCACACGCCGCCGCCTGACAGCCGGCCCCGCCCTCCCGCCTCATTGCAGAGGAGCCCACATAAATCGAATGCGTAGGCCATTAGTCAGCTTTTGACAGACACTTAAAGTTGGCCCCAAAAAGAAATACTTTAGTTGCAGATACAGATACTACGTGCATCCAGCAGATACATTTGCGTCGCGCTGCACATGCGAAAATATTATCCACAAGCTAATAAACAGTTGCATTGGGCAAAAGTCCATAAACAAAAACCTTTAAAGCAAACTCTCGAGTCTTTTGCCCAATACGAATTTACTGCGCTGACAGTTCAATGAGGCTGCATCTGCATCTGTTGGGTATAAGGGGGGCGGGGGGCGGGGGGTGGGGTGTACAAGGTAGCGCCATGTGGCGCACAGATGCCCTGCACAGCTCGACAATAATATCCTCCAGCTTTCAAATCGCCTTGATTCGATATACATTTTCTGTTGTTTTTCCCGTTGCGCTAATGAAGCTCAAAACTGTCATTTCTGGGTGGTATTTATTGTTGTTTTCTTGCCGCAGCGCAATAAACAAAATAACAGCGGAAACATAATTAACTGGAACATGATTTATGGCCTGATATTTTCAATAATTGTCTATGCGTACACCTTGTGGCATGACCTGCGGCTTTGAGGCAATGCCCAGGCGTTAAAAGATTTAAGAGGTGTTGCTCAGAGCAGACCTAGAAATTGTTATTGGATTGTAAATACATTTGCTATTACGGTACAGGAAAAACCTCAAAATATGAACATTGCTCAGTTATGCCAAAAGATGTTAAAGTTGAAAGTTAAGCAAGAGGTTTTATCATGATTTTGAAGAACTTGTCATCAATATTTTTCAGTTTTTGTTGTGTGCCTTGTTAGAAAAAATATGAAATACAAATAACTGTATTTTAAGATGCAGCATTTAGATGATCTCATTTATTTTTAATCAATTTAATTTTAATATTTCTTTGCGTAATTCTACACTCTATAAGACTGCACACACATGTGTTGTTAGTAAAAATTACCTATATATTTTTCAATAAAAACTCTATAGAATAATTACAAAATTATATTATAATAACATTTGGTATGCCGTATAGGAAATCAACTGCGTTTTGAACAATTTATCATCTTTTTAACTATTCGACCAATCGCCGATTAATGCGATTGCACAATCGATTTGAATCGTTTACTAATGAACTCTGCGCCTATCGGAATGCATGGAAATTATGCACTTAAATCAATTTAGATAAGATGAGCTGCAATGCCTTGCACACATCTGAGTCGCCCACACAGCTAATGGGCATGAATAAATTTGAAAGCTGAGACGGAAAATGCACGAAAATATTTCCAAAATAAAAAAATATTTACAGAGTTTCGTATAACGAACCTTGGACACTGAACAACGTCTGCGACTCGTCGACGAAATCAAACAACTCCCAATACAATTTCCAACTGTTTTGTTTATGTTTACAATAACAAAACGAGACCAACAAAACTCCAAATGACATAAACAAATGCCGCTTAACGCGCCCCAAAAGCATCCGAAATAACAACAACAACAACATAACGTAATACTTAAACTGAACGAAACGGAACGAGCTGAGGATGAGAGTGAAAGTGCCAAAAAAAAAAAATGAAAAAAAAAAGAAAAAATTTGAAAGAAAAAAAAATATATAAAAACAACAATAAATACAAAACGCACTGTAGCCAGTTCCCCCCATTGGCAATCCATGAAAACGCCTGATTACCGCACTCGACAACGGGGGCTGCCCCTAGCCCCACTACCCCCCACCCCACCCAAATGCTACTTCTCTCCTCCCGTCTGTGGCTGCACTTTTACTCAAGCGTGATAGTGAAATTTTCCATATGAGGCTGACGATGTGTTGTACAGTGAAATTTTCGTCTCGTCTCGCAACTCCAAAATATCTACTCCATCTTCCTCTCCTACTGCTCCCCTCTCCACCTACTCTTCCGGCTCCATTGTGCTCTTCTTTATGTTGCTTCATTCGCGACGCGTGCGTTTTGTTTACAGTTGCAAGTTTTTGTTATTGTTATACACTACGTCAGGACATGCTGACTTTGTCATCTACTTCAGAGAAAAGAAAGAATAATCTATGATAAATTAGCTAATATGTTTCTATATATAGTTAAGTATATGCATATTATATATATCACGAACAGACTAACATATAGAGCGCAGCCCTTTTTTTCAACTGCACCTATAAACTATTTATTCTTACGAGTTTGATTCTTTTATCTTATAAAAATATAAAAGAAATGCCAATATTTACATTATCGAATTGATGGAATAAATCGCAGACTTATTTTAATGAAATGTTTTGGAATTCTCTCAAAAATTATTTCTTCTAACTTTTAGAAGTAATTTTATCAATACGCTCAAATGTCTAAATCGGGGAGACCCCATATTTCCCATTTGCATGTGCATAAAATCTTACTATATTGTTTTCTATACCTATTTTTGGCGTAGTTTTGAATTATTCTATATATTTGGTTGCGCATGAAAAATTATCAAATATTTGAACACAAAATAAAAAAAATTAAATTCATAGAATTTCGTGTTGATTTTAAATTCTGCAGAATTCCAATTTCAGCAAGCTTTAATTTTCGAGCAACTAGTGCAGAAGCTCACAAAGGTTTACCTTTAAATTTTGAATTGAAATACTTTCTGTACATATGTGTTTAAGCCTTTTCTCAACTACAAAAGTTTTCAACAATATCCCATATATACAAAGTTTACTTTTCCCACTAACTTCCAAGTAATTGATAGAGTAACTACAATTCGTTGTGGCAGAATTTATTTCGTTTCTAATTCCTAGCTGCTATTGTGTTGTTATTGTTGTTGTTGCTGCTGCTGCTGTTTATTATTGTTGTGGCTGCTGCAGTCAGTCAATGACTGCATTTGTTGTTATTGTTGCTGTTGCTGTTATCTCGGCAAGATCATCAAAAAGAAAAAAAAATCCAATGCTCGAAAATCAGTTTGGTTCAGTTGCCTTCAACAACAATTTTGTAATTGGCTTTGAATTGAGCGGCTTTTCAAATCCCGTTATATCGTATCCTCCCTGGAAGCAGCCAGATGAATTAATTGGCTCGTCAATTGCGGAAATCATATTGGCATATAGTATATTATTTAGTTGCATTACGCACTAAAAATTGGAGGTTTGTTTTTGATTTTGATTGCAAATGTCATTAAAAATTTTCGTATCGAGCGCAATTCATGATTCGCAATAAAAACGTTAAGTTTACACGTAATTGTTAATGTTTTGTTTGTTGTGTTGTGTCAATTTACATCACATTTTCATGACTTCCTTTTCGGTTTGCTAATCAGGTGTAATTTATATTGAAATGTTGTCAGTTTAACTGTTACCAAATATGGAGATTAATTGCGATTTATTTTGTAATATAGTATATATATTATTATCTAATAATATCAGGAAATATTTATAATAAAATAAATAGGAATATTATGAGAAAGTATTTTAGTTTATTATGAGCTAAGAAATTTATATATATTATTATAAATATCTTATTTTATATGAACTAAGAAACTTATAAATTACAATTTCCGATTCATGAAAATAAAATGTTTCCCTTTTAAATAAAAAAAGGTCTTAAAAAATCTTAAAGATATTAAAATTAGAACAATCTACTAACTAACTTTCATCAAAAGTGTTAAATTCAATAAGTAAAAAAAACCCGCACAGGCTTCCCGAATGCTTATATACAGAGCTACTTAACAGAAGCCCCAACTTTAAATGCAACTTTTATAAAAGTTCTGCGACTGATGCCACGAGAATCGGCTTCAGTTGCCGCCCACTCGCACGCCCCAAATTGACGTCATTGTGTTGGGTTCACGTTCCAAGCGTCAGCTTCGGAAGATGCATGTGTATTACGACAGAGTGTCTATTACAGCTTCCGCTGGCAGTTGACGTCATCAAAAAGAGCGAGATGCAACATAGAATTGTGTGAAAGAGAGAGTGAGAGGGCAGGAGCCATGTTAATGGCAGACACAAACATGGACCGCAACATGGAAGAACTGTTTGTAACATTGCATAATTGTTGAGTGTGTGCGAGTTGCAGCGTTGCCAGATGAATGCGCAGGCTCATAGAGAGAAAGAGATAGTGCGAGCGAGAGGGAGAGAGAGGGCAAGAGAGAGACAGCACATTTGGGAGAGTTCGAGTCAAAGCTTATGTAGAGTTTCGCTCTTGGAGTGTCCTTCGCTCTGGACAACAGCTGTGTGGGGAAGCTGCAACGTGGACGAGGACTTCAACTGTGACGTCTCCTTGAACTCAACACTTGTCGAGGCCAAATGTAGTATATATATATCTATATATACCAAACCACATACATGAATATAGATATATGTAGAACATGAGTTTCAGCTATTACAGACAGCCGCTTGTTGGCCATGTTATGTGAATTCTGTGTATGTAATAAAATACACTTTTATTACTGCTGCACTTGTAATACGACAAACTAGGCAACAGTTTTGGCCATCGCCGTCCCTCCAAGCATCCCTCATTTACCTGCTGATTAAAAATGTATGGCATCTAAAGGTCAAGCTGAAAGTAGCTCACGCGTGGCATCATCCCATTTACTATACTTGCCGCTTAATTTGTTAATATAGAGTATTTTAATATACTGTTTAATGCTAATGCCAATCTCGGCATTAAAATGAGCATGAATAAATTTAGGACAGGTCATTGACTTGTCATAGATCGCATGGCTGAGTAAATCTATGCAAATATTCAGTTAACAAAATGGAAATATGAGCGGGGTAAAACCTTTTAGATAACTGGAAAAGGGCGCAGATGAAGATTAGGGGAAAATACGAATGCTTTGTTACGGATTGGGAGTTAAAGATAACTCAGAATAAGGAACCACTAACTTTGAAACATTTGATATTTTTAGAGCCTTAGCCTTACGATAATGAAAAGTTTTCAGAGTATTGGATTTTTCAGTTACTTGAGCCATAGTAAAATTCTATAAAAAAAATCGATTTGTTGTATCCATTTAGAAGAGATTTTCAATCAGTTATAAAATGAGTTTATTTTTGCTGGCGAAGTCATGTAATGAAGCCAACTCAGGATAGGAATAAAAAATGTTTCATAAGTTCGATTTTGTAATCAACTTTTATTCGATTACGCTGTGCTCCTATTAGGCGCATTATATCCTTATAAAAATATAAGATTATGCTTAATTCTTGCATCAACTTTCGATATGCACACACTCTTCAATTTGACTGCTTAGTATCCCATGGTAAATCATCTACCACAAGCTCATTTATACTTTTACTCTCTAATAAAACACTTCATAACACTTCTAAAGTGCTATGACAAACCCCTGAATCAGGGAGACAAATAAAAAAACTTTCTATACGCTTGACTCAAGGCTACATTTTCATGTCCATGACCAATAAAAAGCACATTGTACGGTCCAGCAGCAGTCACAGCAACAACAACAACAACAAAAATAACAAGGGCAACCCCCAGTTGGCAGCCAAAAACAATTTTGGATCCCAGAAACCCCAACAGACGAACAGCATCCGTATCAGACGCAGATACAAATCGATAAAATGAAAAGCCCATCTGCAGAAGGAGTAATAAATAAAGCAAGAGAGAGAGAGAGAGAGAGAGAAATATAGGGAGACCGGGATAGAGAGAGAAAGATGGTAGAAAGAGAAGGAGAGACTGATAGGAAATGGCATGAGGCAGAGGCAACATAATGACTGCAGCCAAAAACAAACAGATACATACACTGAAAACAATTAACATTGATTTTCGATTAGAAACAATTTACGTTTGTTCATAAAAAATATATATAATAGAATATATACCATAATACATAGAAAAATATTTGTTTCTCAATAATATACATTTTTATTATAAATTTTATGTATTCTACAGCTACAGATATCATTAAATATATATTAATATCAACATACCTAAAGCTACAGATATCTACATTTATATCTTACTCATATACTATATTATTTATTATTTAATATATTATTATTTAATATATAAATAACAATAAAATAAAATTAAATAATAGTAAATATTATTATTTTTTAAATTATTTATAATAATTATAATTATTTGTTACAATCAAAATAAATTCATTAAAAACCTACATTAGGGTTATTTATTATTATTTTGTACAATCAAAAGAAATTCGTTTACAAATTTATTAAAAACTTTAATTAGGAGATTTTTTATATGAAACAAGTTCAATTTTTCAGAAGTTATTTTTAGATAAATATAGAAATTTGTCTATGCTCCATAAACAATTTTATATCAATCCAAAGGAAATCGGAATAAATATTTTTAATAATAATATATTTAGTGAAAAGTTATGAGGTTGAAAAACGAAGTTTTTGTAAATGTATAGAAACAAATTTTATCATTTAAAATTATATATTCCTTATTAGATAATTATATTCTTCATTTTATATAATATTTATTCATGCAACATAGGTAATCTTAAAAAAAATGTTTCTATTGAAAGAATTTCGTATTAGAAAAATTTAAATATTTCTACTTATCCGAAATTCTACCAAAAGAAAAATGTACTTCTTTTTTTTTACATTAAAATACGCTTATATTTAGATTAAGTCCGCATCGCAATTTTCCTTCAGTGCAGCAATTTGATGGAGTGAGTTTTTGGGGCTTGTAAATGGACTTGTTTTATATGTCTGGGTTCGCAGTCGTTTGCAAAACGCATCAGTCGAAAGTGTTGCCAAGTTTACGCTTAATTAGGCTAAAATGCCGAGAGAAATGGAAATTGCGACGAGGATACAAAAGACATTTTCTTCTTTTTTTGCCCGGTTCAAACTCTGCTTTGCAACCATATCCTTTGACGAATTCTGCCGCCTATGACTCATCGGTGTCTGCGCTGGGCTCTCATGTTGACATAGGCTGTGCCCAGACCCAGCTCCAGCCTCGCATTGTGTCTGGTCTGGCATATAGGAAATGCGCACAGACACAGGCGAAAGTGATACATAAACTCTGGGCAGGGGGCGGCACTACAATACATTATTTACTTGACGGGGGGATACATGCCTGAGCATTAAGAGCCACCCTAAGCCTGGCTGACTCTGTGCGGGCCGACAATTTTTTGATGGACAAGCTGTTGATTGTTGTGTAGGTTTTTGTGGTAACGTGAACTTTACGATTGCCAGGATGTATTCTATGGGATTTTGTGCAACACAAACTGTTGTGTGATTTCTAAAGTGAGCCGAGAGTATAAGTTGAAGCAAATGGGATGATATCCTTGGGCCCCGACGTACATGAAACTTTTATGTGTGCGCAAATGAGCTTAGAAATTGTTGTACAATAGTAGTTTGGCCTCAAATATTTGATATTAGCGTGTGCATGTGCCTAAAATCATATGAAATACACAATTAAGTGAGGACTTGGTGAAATAGTCTGAGATTCAAAATTAGAAAATTTAAGAAAATTGGATTTGATTTTAAGCCAAAGATAAAATACAAGTAATGCGTTTTGAAAACCAAATTTTCAATTACTTGCTTATAAAACTTCCAGAGCATGTAGTTTATTTTGAATCATGTGCATATACCAAAATTAAGGAGAATGAATTAAATGTATATAAAACTTATAAAATATATATATAAAAGAAGTATTTCTTATAAAAATTTATTATAATATTTTTATTAATACCTTATAATAATAAAATGTTCTACATTATAGTATTCTACCAAAATTACTTCTCATAATCTTAGTCACATAAATAGATACGACTAATCTATCGATTCAATATACTTCTCTCCTTTTTTTTGCCACTTACAGCGAATTAATTTCACACAATTAAAGCTACAATTATGCTTCATAAACTCAATTAAAGTGCCATTAAGAAAAAACTCCAAATTCAACAACTTATCGCCACATAAATTTCCAATTTCCACACAATAACTCATAATTCGACACAGTCAAAAAAAAAAAAAAACATATATATGTATCTATAAATTTTATCTCAGGCAGTTGGCATCATGTCTATAATTAAACGTGGCAATCCCTTGGATACAAAACTACCTCGATGCGTATCATTACAAATTCGCATGCTATTTTGCTATTGCTGAAAGTAGGCTCAATCAATTTATTTCAATCTAAACAGCGCGTCACTCATACGACCCGTTGCCCGCGCCGCTTCCGCCTTCAATTCAAAGCAAAAGTTTATTCACATTCACGTTGATTTATAATTACATTTTGCTGCGGCCTAGGCTACGTGTTTATTAAAAATTGTAAAAAAAATAATATATATATAATGTGTATCTGTATCTGTAACGGAGTTTATCTCACAAATGCAAATCGCAGCGAAGAGAGCAAAAAAACAAAAAAACTAAATCGCGTGTGGCTTATTGTCTGCCTGGCGCTTCGCTGGCCATTTGATTGAGTAGCCAACGCTCAGACAGCACGTCTCCCGCACGCCCCCACCCACAAGACCCCTCAACCCCTCAACCCCCAACCCCGCCAAGCCCATGCGCGCCGCCCACTCGCCGTGCGGGCACACGAATTTGGAAAGCGACGCCAGATTTGCGTCAGGCGTGACGGTCAATGATCAGTTTTGGGCGACAGCAACAATAACAACAACAACAAAAACAACAACAGCAGCATCTATGAGGCGAACAGCTGGCAACAGTTTAATTTGTTATTGTTGTTGTTGCTGCTGCTGTTGACGCACTCTGATAACTTTTTTAAACGATGCCTGGCAATTTCGGCTATTAAATAAATTTTGGCTTTTGGACAAGCACAAAATCACAGCTAGCTTAGCTTTTTTGGGGTATTTGGACTTTATTGTGGCATAGGCAACATACAGTTAAATGTTTTTTTTTATTTGTCTTATTATGGAGTGGAGTTGATCAGCATCTTTTGATCTCTACCAAGCGAACTGTGAAGTAAGGGTATATTTACTGTTTTTTGTAGCCTATAGAGTATTTTTAATGAAAAGGTATTTACACTGAAGAGGATTAAGGACATACTTTAATGCTGTACGGTATTTCAACGATTTGCCTCGATGTATGTCGCAGGGGTGTAACCTTTGGAGGCGCTTCTCTGTGCTGGGGTCAGCCAGGACCCTGGCGACCGTGTTCGACTGTAAATATTATAATATATCGCAGATGATAAAGCAGATTAGATTTATGTTCTATAAGCCGCTCATTTTCTTAACATTAATAAATAGCTGCACACAATTTCATTAATCTAAATAACCTATCCAACCATATAAGGTTTTCCATGCCACTTCAATTATATGGAACATTTCTTTACAATTTATTATCACTTTTCTTGGACTATATTTACTTAAATAAGCCGGATAAGTCACCATTGTCATAGTATTAAGACTCTAACAGCCTGGTAAGTCCTTAATCGTAATTTTTCTAGACTAATCTTGCGTTAACAAGCTCTCCAAGTTTCCTTTTGAATACTTTGATCATACCTTTTCTTACTTAACAGATGAGATTGTGTCTGCCAGAGTTACTTTCTTTGGCCTAAACTTGTGTCAGTAGAAATATGTCCTCTTTTTCCAGTTTGTTGTATAAAAATTTGTTTAAACCTTTTATAATTAAGATATCTCAGGTGTCCTTCATTGTCACTTTAATTGGTTACTACCTTATTTAATGACCATTATACATCCTTTATTTATACTGTGATTAGCGTTAATTCAGATATACATCAGCAAATTTTTAATTTAACTATTATTCATCATCCATGGTCACTTTCATATTCCCTTATGTCCGATTCCATTTCTTTTTTTTCCAATTTAATTTTTCGCTTTGTTTGTGCGTGCAGCTAAAGTGTTTCCCATTAAATATCCATTTAACTTGTTAACATTACTTCGATGACAATTTTATATCAACCACATTTTCTCCATGGTTATAGTTCCTCAATTTCCCTTAAATTGCTGTGTTCCAATTTTAATTGTCTAATATATCGATAATAATAATAACAATTTGGCTGACTCTTCTATCCTCATTGTAAATATTTATAATGAGGATGTAAATATTTACAAGGAGGATAATATGTAAGATAATATAGTTGCAATGAGGATGACTTTTTGCGTCTTTTTCATAGCTACCCGAAATAAAACCTCAATGGAGTTTGACAAAATTTTAAAGTTCATGTTAACTTTACAATGAACAGAAGGTTGTATTGACTTATACTTTTAAACTTTTCCCTGATATTTATTTATTAGAGTATTTTATCTGCGGTGCGTTAAAAGTTGTTAAATTTATTTAAGAGCTTTTTGCTTTGTTTCTTAATCAGCCTTTTTAATAATTTAATTTAACAGTGAAATTGAACACGCAATGCGGGGACGCTTTACGGTAGCTTTTTAGTTGCGAGGCATGCGATCTAACTGTTAGATACTTTTACTGGCAAATCCTTTCTCGAGCTCAAACGACTTCCGTTTGGCTTACAACAATTTCCACGTTCAATGACTCGAGACTTGGATATTTGCGTGACTTGTTGCTGGACTTGAGAAATCTGATGCATGATGATATATTTTACGAAGCAATCGGTCGATTCATTTGCTTCAAGTGCTGTGTGTTATTGAGAGCCGCGCCTGTCTGGATGTCAAGACAAGTCGCAGCCACTTGTTGATTAATAGGCGAGCGCGATAAGCCAAACCCCACCCCCACCAACATGCTGCCACCAACGTGTCACCCCCGCCCACACCAGGTGGCTGACCTTGCCAATGCGTTAGCCATTCGCTTCATTTCCTTGTGCTTTGTTGGGGCCCAAAAAAAAAAGAAAAAATTAAATTACGGAAAATTTAATAACTTGATTTGCTCATGCAAAAATTCTCTTTCACACTCTCGGCTGATTTTCACATGAAAATTGTTTACTTCCGTGAAAAAAAAAAGAAAAATACAACAAAAAAACGAGATACTCGTGCTGTCACCACAAATTCTGCTGAATTCTGCTGCTCTTGCTGCTTGTCAGGTGTAAATTAACATATTTCTCCCCGAAAAATGATTCAAAAATTGTTGTTAACAGGAAAATGTATGCGTTGAAAATTGTCAGCATCTTTGATGAGTCGCGTTCGCAGTTCGGGTTCTTTAATTTAAGTGGAAATTATAATTAAAACTGAGAATCTTTAATTTATGGTCATTAAAGATAATTTTTTGAGTAACGGTTGCCGCTAATGCAATTCATTAAATGTGACATTCATTCTTCTTAAATCTGTCTCATTTTATGAGTTGAAATTTTTTACTCTGAAATACGTAGATTTTATTTATAGTATTTTTCTGAAATTTTTTGACTCATTTTTGTTTTATTCCGTGTAAAAGAAGACAGCTGGAATTATTTAAGGATTCCATACGTGGAGCTGTCCTCTTATACATTTTGTTTCTTCTTCTATTGTAAGCTTAAAGATTTCCTAAGTGCAACAACTGTAGATCGATAACAATTGATTTTGAGAACATCTGGGAGGCTATCGATATAAAATCGTTAAGATTATCTATACAATATTTTCAGTCCTCTTTTTTTAAGTGTCTTAAATAGGTTCATATTGTTATATATAATATATAATCTATAAGGTTGGGGATGCTTTCTTCGGTGTGTTACATACCCTAATACAAATGCAATTTCTTCAAAGAATTGTATATAATATAGAATATATTTTACAATACAGAGATAATTGAACGAATTTATATTATTATCCTGATCTTAAGACTCTTTTACTCAGACTTTATGTACCATTTTTGTGTACATGTATCATTTGTAATACACCCCTCTACACACACAAAACTTTTCAAGCTCCCTCCAGCAATCCACTCTGAATAGTCAACGAAAAATTGTCTCTGTGAAAGCATTCCAACATTTTGCCTCGATTGCCCCGAGCTGTAGCTTCAAAATTCGCATATGTGATTGAGTGTCTGACATTTGCACTGGCAACACGACACAAAATGTTGCAACAACTCATTAATTTCATATGAGGCGCCCTGTTAGCAGACTTTTCGGTGCCGCCCCGCCCAGCTGTAATCCGCTGGGCAACTCAACAAATGCCTGTACATTAAAATTAATGTGCTTCATTAACAGCTGCAAGAGAAATGTGCGGGGTGCAAGGTGTAACGGGTGTGACGGGTGTACGGGGGAGGCGAGGGGTGGTAATTGCTGGTCGTGTCCAGTCTGCCATAGAAATTCATCTTCAGCTGTCGTCAACACACTAAAGTTCAAGGTTATTTGCCCAGACTGTGAATAAGTTGCAAATGTAACTATGGGATACAAATGTAACTGCAAGATACGAAAGTATCTCAGCTGTTCTGGGCATAGAAAACGCTCGCTTTGAATTATATGCGATTTCGCAATTGATATACAAAAAGCGTAAAATGCGCATAAATTCAATGTTCCATGTTCCAATTTTAGTTTTTCTTTTCAGTTTTTTACATACCCTAGAATGAGCTTGAGATATAATTGAGTGGGCAAATCGGCAGCAGACATCGCTCAGGAGCAGAACTAGGTTGATCAAGGTCAGACTATAAAACACATCATTTTTAATTTTATTTAATCTTATATTTTAATTTTTAGTTTGTTCCCCCAAATCGAATTATATGGATTTTCAATTACTTCTTCAGCATTCAGTTAGATTTCTGGCATATTTATAGATATTCTGGCTTGCATGTATTATATCTGTACATGTATCTGCTTTTGTATTAATAACTGTATCTGTATATTTGACGCAACATTTTGACTGTTATGTCATCTTACAGGGTATCTGCTAGTCGTACACTTTCGCTTAGACCATTTTTGTTTGTCCTTATACAATGTGCGTTGCATTTATTTACATTACGACCGCCTTTGCAACGCTTAGAATACTTCTTTAGACTTTTCCCCCTTGCTGGCGCCCCTCGGACCCCTGCTCCATCTCCTTTGTAAAACTGTGCCGCATATATTTATCACTTTCTGGCTGCGCAGTTGCATTGCTTTAGTTGAGCTCCGAGACGACTGCAATCAGAATCTTTCGCAACAGCTTTTCTGTGCTCGGTGCGATTAATATAATTCTACGAGATAACAAAAGACTCGCTTTGTACAGTCGTTAGAACTGGTTGCATTTGGTACGAATTGACACTGTCTGCCTTTGGCTGTTATTATAATTCATATTTATCTTGGCTGCGTTTCAAATCAACCATAAATTCTGCGTCAGAGCAATGCAGCGTCTATGTTAATATATTCTAATTCATCTGTTGCCTAACAACGACTAAATTATTATTTATATTATAAATACAAAAAATATACAAAATGACCAATTATTCATTTAAAAATTAAAATTGAAAATAAACATATAGCAGACACCAAAAAATTTCTAATTATTAATTTACATTAATAATTTATTAATTTATAATAAAAATTTAAGATATTCTACAAAAATAAATTGCATACAAAATTTTGCGCGCTTTTCCTTGGAGTCTGCGTTTCTATAGATACCCAATTTGAAGATTGTTTTTATTAATTTATTGTCTATATATTTAACACAGCTATCCAAGTTTCTCAACAAGCTCACATTTATTTTCATATAAATAATCTCTAATAAGCTCGCATTTATAATTCGGCATCTGTTGAAGTAAACCTAATTAATACAAATTTCTATTTTTATAATTCAAAAAAATTGCATTACATTGGCCTTCATATCAGACCCTGATCTTGTTTAATGGCACAAATATTGCTAATTTTTGTTTGTTGTAATCCTCGCTGAGTTCTTTGATACACTTGACCTACTCTCAAGCACAATTTTCATTAATTTCAACCTTCGGAATAGGCCTCGAGTACACATGCGAGATGTACGTACGTTTAGTTTACAGTCCAGAAAGCACGAACTGCACACTCGAAAACCAAAAAAAAAACCCCAGAGCTTACACAATCGAGCGACCAGTCAACCGATCCCGGCCGACCCGACCCGACGAACCTGACTGTATAAACTGACCCACATACCATAAAGGCCGCAAAAGTGTTCATAAAAATGCGCGCAACTCAAATGAAAATTGCCAAATTTTCATGTAATTTTCCATGTAATGTTAAAGGGTAGACGTTAAGTGAAATTAGCTCAATTTCAGTTTGTTTGCCAAAATAAAATGAAGAAATTGCCCCCAAAGGTCGCTTTCTGCACACGTTAATTATTTAATTATATGGACACCTTATGAAGCAGCCGAACATAAGGCTCGGAATGAATCATGCCTGCAAGTTAAACCAAAATGTTCTATAGTTCACTTCACGATTCAAACAAATTCTAAATGAAATTCGATTCACGAACTTGATTATCAAATCTTTTACCGCAGGCTCGAAACTGGGCTGATTACATTATACTGATGTATAAAATATATCAATGCCACATATTATTATTAGTGTATTATTATTACTATTATTAATTTTAGTATTATTGTTATAATTATTATTTTTATTTTTGTTATTATTATTATTATTATTATTATTATTATTATTATAATTATTATTATTATTAATATTATTATTGTTATTATTATTGTTATTATTATTATTATTATTATTATTATTATTATTATTATTATTATTATTATTATTATTATTATTATTATTATTATTATTATTATTATTATTATTATTATTATTATTATTATTATTATTATTATTATTATTATTATTATTATTATTATTATTATTATTATTATTTTATTGTCAGTATTTTTATTATTGTTCTGATTGATATTATAGTTATTATCATTTTAAGTTTATAAATATTGTTAATATCATTATGATATTTTTTATAACTAGTTTTACTATCATTACTATTATAATTATTATTATTAAAAAAGTTGGTCTTATTGATTTTCTTTTCTTGTTAATTGTTAAATTCAGAAAAACAAAAAAACTGAAATATTTTCACATTCAATAATAATTATTAGGACCCGAATAAAGTAAGATTTGGGTAAGTTTTAGATTCTTCTGTTCTTCGTACAATTAAACCAAAGTCCAAAGTTCGGTTCTTTTTTATAAGGAAAATAGTAATTCCAGGTTTGGATTTCGATTGGTTTAAATCCCTGCCAGTATAAACTGCCATCCCATTTGGGAGTATTAAAGGTAAATG
Source organism: Drosophila montana (assembly GCF_035044405.1). NCBI lineage: Eukaryota > Metazoa > Arthropoda > Insecta > Diptera > Drosophilidae > Drosophila > Drosophila montana. Next base: position 406,454 of record NW_026998009.1, read on the forward strand.
CAGGAGATAATGTTTAAACCAACCAAAATTATAAATGTTTGCATCATCAGATTCGGCTGCGGGGTAAACAAAACGCTGGCGAGAAAATGAAAACAAGAACCATAAACATTCTCACTTTTCTTTAGCAGAGGCCAGCGCAGCTCCTAACTTACACGTTGGAAAAGTGGGGGCACAAACTATAAAATGCACGCGTTGCAATCGGGAAGCGCATACAAAACAAACATTCAATGTAGGGGCAGAGGCAGGGGCAGAGGCAGGGGCAATCGGAATGAGAAGAAAAATAATTTGTAGGCACGCACTGGGCATTCGGGCATGCCAGATGGTCCAGAACTTTTGCAATAGTAGAACACAACAAATTTGCTAAGCGTGCGAAGAACAACTTAAAATTAATGACGCTTTACGTAGGCGCTCGTGGAATCTAAACAAACTGCTGCCCAATAAGAATGAAATTTAGTAGGTCTTTTTTTTTAAAGATAATGTTGTTTTAGAGTTGAGCAGAATGTGAGAAAAAACAATGTTATAGATGTGAGGAATGCAATGGGCTAATGTTGGGAAAGGAATAAAAGTAGCTGTCAAACAAATTGTTTTTGTAGCGAGCGGGATGTAAATAGAAAACTAAAAGTTTAGCCTAAACATGGATAGAGTCAAATTAAGGATTACAAAAGTCTGTGAACAAACCAATATTATTTTAGAGGAATAACAACAGTCTGGCAACCCTGAAAAGCTATACCATAGCTTGAGAGAAATGAAGGCAAATAGCCAAAAAAAAATCATTAAAATAATATGCAGTAAACGTAAAAGAAAAGTTCTATAAAAATCTTCGATCCAAATGACTTTTTATTTTCATTTTTGTAAATTTAATATAAATAAGAAATTTTTTTAATGAAAAAATAATATACAATTTTATTATTATTTATGTATTTGTTTTTTCTGGAAATCATCTCTTTCTATGTAAAATTATTTAGATCAAGCAGAATAATTTGTACATTAAATATAAATAATTCCTTTCTTTCCTTCTATCTGTAATTAGTTAGAAGTTGATTTACTGCAGAGTACACTCAACTTTTGTGACGCTTCACTTAGGAACTATAATATATATATACGACACAGTCTGCCTCCAAAGAAGAGCCCTACTCTCTGAACAATCTCTAGGAAACTCAACAGAAAATTTGCGCTATAAGAAAAAAAAAAACGATTTCTTATTTTTGCTCAATTTGCAATTGCAACGAGTCGTAAAAAATCATATCAACGCCTAGACGTTGCACAATTTGTTAGGGCATGGGGAAGGGGGGAGGGGGTGGAGGGTCTTGGGGCAAGCATGTGGCAGGAGACAACTCTTGACTGCCGCAACCCTAACCGACACGCCCACATGATGATTGCCTCTATGTGTGTGGCACAACTTGTGTTGAATTTATTTATTTTTTTTTTTGACTTAACTCAACTTTTTCTCTCATATCGAATTACATTCGATGCCACTTGAAATGAAGCAACTGGAGACTCGGGAGCTGGGGAACTCGTTAAGATTTCGTTTATAAGCTATTGGATTCGACTGGCTAATCAAGTGTGGCGCATGATGAACTCCGATCGCATTTTATGGCCGTTCTTCTACCCTTGTGGGATGGTATTATAATTTTGTCATGAAATGTGTAACGCATAGAGAAATATATATTCTAGATCAGCATCAACAGCCGAGTTGATATAGCCATGTTCGTCTGTCCCAATCTCTCAGTTTTAAAGCTATCGTCTTGATCGAACTTCTATATCATATAGCTGCCATAGAAACGAGCGGTTGAAAGGTAGCTTCTTATATGGAAAACTTATTTGTTTAACTAGACATCTTGACCGGCCGAAAAGCAAGTTCTTTTATGGCAATATTCTGTTTTCCAAAATATTTTCATCAAACTCAGCATTTAGAATATTCACTATTCTACATACATATGTGCATTCAAAACTGAACGGAAAATTCTATTTAATCTTCGACTTGCCGAAGGTATTTCTACTTTCTCGTTTTTATAATACCCTTTAATGGGAAATTTATATATAATATTGAAAATGTGTGAGGCATAGAAATTGACAAATCCACGAGCATATAGAGAATATACTATATACTTGATCAGTATCAAGAGAAGAGGCCATGTCTTCTTTTTCTCATAGAAGTTATTCTTAAATCGTTCTTGAAAAGTTATCTAGATAAAAATGTAGCATAGATGCTTTTTTTTGCATGTAGTGGAAACGAAATACCACGTATTTTGAAAATAGAAGCAAAATATTATTTACATTGAAATCTTATCATTTAAATATAGATTTCTTTCGGAAGGGAATTTATGCTTCGACGACCCAAAAACAAAACCCTTATCTCTTGTTTTATGAGTCAGACATTTCCCACAACATTAAAAATAAAAATAAAAAGAAAAACTTCTCGCGCTCATTTAGTTAACATTTCCCCATTTGATTTATTTGAACAATTTGAAGTCTTGTCTTGGACTTTGAACTCAGACACTGATTGACCTCGTCTGGAGTTTTATATATGTATGCATATATATATATATATATATATATATATATATGTGTGTGTGTGTGTATTTGATGTGCAGCTGTCACAGCTCCTGCAACATATTGGGCAACCGGTTCCGTAGAGCACTTTGGAAATTCTCTTGAGTGAAAAGCCATAAACGAAGTTAAGTGTTGGGGATTTCGATGCCACGCCTTATCGTCAACGATTTGATCTTTTGTTTACCAAACGCACACAGACGCATACATATATTTCTTGACATTAGCTTTTTATTGACATTTGCCTCTGTCCGGCGTTCGATCTGTGTTGTGAAATAATTAATTTATGCGTACATTAACCGTTACGTTGATAATAAACCTACCGATCCGCAACAACCCGGTATTATCTCTGAGCCGATTAAGTCCCGCCACAGTCTGGACAACTTTTCAAGTGCGCACGGCCCGTGGTCGGGGGCAGTTGAGGGTTTCTTTAAGTGCCTTAGTGCTAGTAGGGGCTACGAGGGGGACTCGACTCTTGTAATTATGGAACTGGAAATGGAACTGGAACTGGGCCTGGACCTGGACCCAGTCATCACACGAGCCACAACTCTGGCTCTGACATGTGCCTGTACTTATTTTCTTTGTGATTAATCTTCCAACTATCGCTGGAGGGGGGGAGGGGGGTGGGGCGTTACGCGGGGGTGTGTATAATGCATATAAATTAAGATTTACGTGCGGCCTGTGGCTTAGCCTATGCCTCAGCAGCTGACGAAGCGTCTGCCCCCCGTTGAGCAAGTTCCTTGCACTGGTAGTTTACTGTGTCTGCTGCAAATGAAAAGTCTTAATCATGTTGAATTATTGTTCTCAAAGTCGCAGAGTTCGTATTGCTTCCTCGGCTGTCGCTTTATCGAGCTATTACCAAGAATTATGTTGGGCTAAAACTACACTAGGGCGCAGTTAAAGAAATAAAGAAATAATATTGAAGGATTTTATAATCTTTCTCTCAATTCTTGAGTTTTGAATTATTGTTAGGTTAGTTTAGTTGATTATCCTATTAAATATTCACAAAATTGATGGAATATTCTTATATAAAAATTTATCAACAAGTTTCAATTTTCTAATGAAGTATTTCTTTTTTATTCGAAATATCATTCGGGGTTTTTATAGCTTGACTATCGTAACAAGCATAGCATACTCTTGAATATTTAAAAATAATAATATATATTTATTTTATTTAAAATTATTTTCTTCAGTATCGATTTTTAGTAAGAATTTTCATTTAATTTGTTTAAATTTATTCTCACAAATTCAACTTTTGATTGTTTCTCAATATGTATTTTTATTATTTTTCTTATTCGATATTTAATTTGATATTTTCAAGATTTAATTTTATAACTCAATTCTTTTTTAGCAATTTGTTTACCTTATAAGCTCCCATGAGTTCTTAGAATATATATTACATTAAAGCTTTTTAATTTCAGCTTAATTAATTATCTAACAAACATTCATGATTGTTATAATTTGTATTACAATTCTATTTTTTAATTTCTTTCCTTTATAAGGCTTATTCTTTTAAGCATTTTCGATATTTAATTTTCTAGCTTGAGCTATAGATTTTTCGTAGCCCAAGAATGCGATGGCATAAAGTTAAGTAATAAAAATTTAATAGTCATGTTCATTTATGGTATACCATTAAGTTATTTTCATTTAGAAAGCTTTTCCAACTTTCAACCTGCTGCCACCTTCACACACCCACATGCCACATGTGTACCGTCCCCCCCCCCCCCTCCCCTCTCCTGGTTAGCACACTATTCAACAACGTTTGCGTCTGCGGCAAACGCACTTCGAATGATAATTTTCGAATAGGACAAGCACTACGAGGTACAAGTACGGGTATAAGAAGCAGAGCAACAAGTTCTATCGCAAGAGCAGCCCACATGCATAGCCTCTAAACGGGTTGCCTTTTCTTTCTACAGCTTTTTTTTTCTTCTTTCTGTCTTCATATGACAGGAAGAAATCCATCAACACGATAGACCAAGAAGAAGAAGAAGCAGGAGAAGTAGCAACAGAGAAAAACATGGTATAAAAGCTGCATTTAACACTCGCTTTCTTTGCGCGTCATCTCGGGGGCCCCGCTGTCGGGCATTACATTAGGTTGGCCCCCTCTCTGCTCCGCCCTCGCCCCCCCCCCCCCCCCTCGCTGACAACAACCCGAACATTTTACACTGTCACGGGAAATTGTTTGTTTAACATGCGCGCTGCGTTTAAAATTACATGATGAGCCGCATTTATCAAAAACAAAAAAAAAACAATTCATGAAGTAATCAAAACATTGCAGCTAAGACAAAAGGCAAGAAGAACGGCAGGAAAAAAAAACATTGTCAGAGCTGTAGACGTCTTCTTCTTCTTCCTCCACTTCAACTGGAGTCTGCTGCTGCTGCTTCTTCTTCTTATCTTGGTCCTACGCAAGTTTTTTCATGTTCGCATTGCTTTTTTGATTACTTTTGAAGTATATTTAGCTGCATGTCTGTCTGGGGTCGTCGGCGGGGTCTTCCATTCAATCGCCGCCAATTTCTGTCTCTCTCTCTCTCTCTCTCTCTCTCTTGCTCTGGTGTGCAATCATTGCCTGCTTGACCTATGCTGATTTCTTGGAAGTAAATTATGATATTTCTTCACGATCATTTTATCAGACTGCAAGATTTGTGAATTGTCTGCTGGCTTCTGATGCTGATTCTGATTCAGATTCTGCAAGTAACCAGCACCTACGCAATCTGAAGTATTAAATGGGATGAAAGAGAGTAGAAGATCTTAATAGAGGCAGTCATAAGTAGGGGAGATAGAGATGTACGCAAGATAAATATTTGTTGAGCATTGATTATTTAGCAGCGAGAAGCACACAAACATAAACAAACTTAAGAGATAAATGTACATAAAAAACAGAATCATAGATCAAAAAGTGAATGTATCTGAAATATAGTATGAAAATATGGATATAATGGATATATAATATATGGTTCAAAGACAAAGTTGAAATAAATAAATACGATATTGTAAGGATATCTTCGGCACGCCGAAGATTTAATACCCTTATAGGCATTTGCCTTTTGCAGATATGTGAGAATAGGGAATTTCCTAAATGCTGAGTTTTATGAAAATTTCTTGGAAAACCGGCCATACTAGAGCTTACTTTTTGGCCGGTCAAGATAAGATAAGATTTGATAAGCAAATAAGTTTTGCATACATAAACCTACATTTCGACCGATCGTTCCTATGGAAGTTTTTTGATATAGTGGTCCGATCAGCAAAGTTTCAAGACAATAGCTATAAAACTGAGAGACTAGTTCGCATAGAAACATGGCTATATCAACTCGGCTGTTGATGCTGATCTAGAATATATATGTTTCCTTCATGACAAAATTATAATACCTCCACATGGGTATAACAATACATATCAATATATAGGAGACATTTTTAAGGCTAAGCAACCCCCATTTTTTCAACTTTGCTTTTATGTCTTCCATCTCTAAAGAAAAATGCCAGAGAATTCTTATCATTATCAGAAAAGCCCATAAAAATTAGCTCAACTAACATATAATCTGGCTTATCAAGCTGCGATTCGTTTAGATCTTAACATTCTGGGCGTGTGTCGGCATCGACACAGTTCCATATCATTTGATCTGGCATGTTTTGGACAAGTTAGCACCAATACCAGATGGTAATTATTCAAAGCACATCCCCAGCATTTCCCATGTCTGTCCACATTTTGTTATTTTTTTTTTTTTTTCTCTCGAATTGTTGAGCTTGTTTTGATTTCTTGTTTTCTGGTTTTCCAGTTTTTACTCGATGCTCTCTCGGTCTTTCTTTTGCTTGTTGACAACAGCTGTGCGTATGTTGTAATTGGAATAAACAATTTGTTGTTGTTGTTGTTCTTGTTGTTGTTTGATAAGAGCTCAAATGCCCGCAGATTGTCGCTAAGGAAGATTTCTTCACATTTGTGCGTCACATTGGGGCATTATCAGCTGCAGAGTTACTTCCTCTATGACACGTTTTAATCTAATTATTATGAAATATATACCAAATTTTTATAAATTTCTTAATTTTAATACATTAAAAATCTTGCCTCAAGCTATAAATCTGCTTACAGTAGCTGTTAAGCGACACTGTTACTTAACAGCCCACTGTTGGGGCTACCACATGCGGCGCTGTTAACAGCTGGAGAGCATGAGAAGGAGAGAGCGCGCGCAAGTGATTTGCAAATGTTGCTTTTGCTTGCTCTCCAGCAATGACAGAGATAGCAACAATAACAAGAGAGCGCCGCTAAACAATTATTTGCATTTGCATTTCGAGTCAAAATTTTTGACTTTGCTCGAAGTGGCGCTTAAAGCGTTGCCAGACTGTCTGTCATTTACTTTGATTTCCTTCATATCGTGATCAGCTAGCTCAACAGATTTGTCATGGAGAAATTCATCAGCACTTGGGGGGTTGAAATTCAAGTGCCCAAATGAAGGCCAATAAAATACAGCTCGTAACAATACAATTTCGATGGCCATCGGTCATATGCGGGCGTGACAATTATCTTGAAGTGTTTCGCATTTCGTTGAAAGTAATTTAATGTGCTGTCATTACCTACGATGAGGGTTGTTTTAAGCTGTGAGTAATAAGTAGCTGCTGCATGCAACATGATCGATCTGCATGCAGTTATGAAAGTGGACTTGGGGTAATTTATATTTAATGTGGGTTTGTTTGTCGTAATCGGAATAATGTACTTGCGAGGGTTGTTATTTCAATGAAAGTTTATCTAGATACAACATATTTGACATACATAAGTATTGTTTTTCAACATTGAATCAAGCATTACTCCACAGAATTTATCGACCTCTGTGTTTGTGTCGTCACAAAATGACAAAAAGCCCGCTTAAACACAAATACACATGCTTGCGGCGCCGCCGCTCACACAGACGAACACCGTTGCGTCCATACAGCACTCGCTCACACTCCATCTCTCTCTCTGCTTTTACACTCTCATATACAATTATGCTGTTCACTGTGTTTACTTTTTGCTTTGCATTATTGTTGTTGCGTTGCTCTCACGCGCGGTCTCTCTCGCTCTCTCTCTCTCTGTTGTGCTCTTTATTGTATTTGCAGTGATGGTATTGTTGTTGCGGCTGCTTTTGAGCGTTTGCGTCGTGCGTTTGCCTTCTGCCTATGCTCTGTAATATGTGAACACTAGGGTATTTATGTTTCTCTGGAATTTAGTATCATAGCATTTAACCTTACCTAATGCTTATGATCTCAATTTTACTGAACCTAATGACAGTGTCAGTCGCATTTATGATATATATGCATATATATAGTAGAAGCTGTTCTCTCAGATATAACAGAAATACAATTACAGGGCATACACATAGTCGTGCGTGTTTAACAAACTTCCTCCGACTCGTTTTGCTCGTTGCCTTTGTCCGTCGCTTGCAGCTGCTGTCGCTGCCGCTGTTGCGCTGACTGCTGCCAGCAGACTCTTATTGGATTTCAGTTCAGAAAATTTTTTCGCGCTGTGCGGTTGTGTGGAGCGGAAAGTTGAAATTCACTTTCAAGTTGCCCATAAGATTATTCATTTGTTTTCCACTCGTTCGTCGTTGGCGCATTGTTGATTTCAATTGTGAGAGAAGCGGCAGCAGCAGCAGCAGTATCCCAAGAAACTGCAGTCGCTGATGTTTGGGTTCTATTCGTAATCGGAGTCGGTGCAATAAAACGCGGCAATAAATCCAATTAAAATTAAAAAAAAAATAAGTAAAATATCTGTAAGAAAAAAATTGAAAGTGAAATTCGTCGACTAAATGACAACGGTAAATCAAAAACAACGGGACGACGCGCTAAAATTTTTTGAATGAAACGCTAAAAAAAAGCAGCCCATAAAAATAAATTGCAAAATCTAACGGCAAATAATAATAATATTAATATTCATTAGCTAATGTGTTTAACAGTTTAACAAAATAAATTAAAAGTGTTTCTTTGGTGTGCAATTTATTTAAGCGACTCCAAATAGAATTCAAGCAGCATCAACAGCAACAACAAACATAAGGTACGCAAAGTTAGAAAAGAAGCAGAAACTCATTTACAGTTGGGCGAGCAGATGAAATATTCACCATCTGAAAGGTGTACCAACACACACACACACAACACACAGATGAGAAACCTTTTTGTTCGGTTGCAGCCACCACAACAACAAAATGCGAATAATTTTGTTTTTTTTTTGCGCTGCCCAAAATGAAGTTTTTTGTCACACGCTGAGAGCGAAAGAGAGTTTTGGTAGAGTTTCGCAAATGAGCGCATAGAATTGGGAGAGTTGTGCAGCATCTCAAAAAAAAAAAAAAAAAACAGAAAACATTGCGTTGCTTGCGAGTGCGAGAGTGCAGAATATGTGCGTTTGTCTATGTATGCAAATCCTTTTGAGATGAAGTTGTGGGAAAACTCATTGAAATTCATATTTTACTCACAAAAACGAAATTGCGTAGATTTGCATAGGATAAAAAGAAGTCTTTATAAATTAAATCCAATTGAGAGTTGAAACAAAAAAAAAAATACACAAAGTAATATATTCAAAAGTATTATACTTTTTTCAAGCTTTTGTTATTCCATATAAAAGAGTAGAATTGAATTCAAAATGTTTTATGAAGAGCTGAAGAGCTCATAAAAAATATATCTGAAATAAAAAGCTTTCTGATTTTCCGTTCCTGAGCATCTTGCTTTAATTAATGTGCTAATGTGACATTAGATATTTTGTGGGATTTTCCTTGGAATTGCTCAAACTTTGTTCATTGACAAACGCTTAAATATAATCAAGATTTGTAATCATTTTAAAATGTATATAGATTGATTTATATGACAAAATATCAGTTAAAGGCAACACCTCTCAAATATTTATGATTGCCAGAATATATAAAATCACATATGGGTCTCCCTTGCCCAAATACAGCACGTTTCAAAGTCATAAATCTTATCAGCAATCTCAGCTGATGTTGAGTACAATATCAATTAATGTTTTGTTTAAACATTTTGTCGGGTACGATGACATTTGCAATAAATAATGTGAAATACAGTATTTAATTACCTATTATATCACTTGCGAATAACTAATTGCCGGGCAATTGTGCTCTGCTCTCATTCAATCTGTTGCCTCACAGGCCCCTCTCTCTATAATATACCTAAATTTTTGTTTTGTTTATAAATGAATATAAGATTCGTAGCGCCACTTGAGGTAAACGTGCCCGGCAGATAAGGTTTATTAAAAAAAGTAAATATTTATTTAAATAGATGTCATTATTTAGATGTTTACAGATAGGAGTTATTGGCAGCTGTGAATTTTGTTTAGCTTAAGTTTGTACTTTGTGTAAGTCAATTTTACTTAGCTCTTATTCCCATCTTCTTGTTTCTAAGCACTTTTATAGCTGTTTGTTTGAGCACTTTGTCTATTCAAAATTTATTTAATTTTGTGCTGAAAATGTGTTTTACGTTTCTTGGCAGCCTTTTCCATTGAAGCAAATTTTCAATGGGATTTTTCTCTTGGCCTAGCATAAATGGATTTTAATTATGCTTTGACCGGTACAGTGCACGCTCGCTAACCAGACCGCTTAGGCGATTCTATACTTTAATTCTGTATGCCATAAAAATTCATATTAACAATTATTATTATATTTTCAATGATTAATCGATTTGCTTAAAATATCAATCATTAAATATGTTTTGTGGATTTGTGAATTCATCTAAAATTCCGTTTTTTGCACAACTCTTATAGGAGGGAATACTGTACAAAATATCCAATTCTCTTGCTCAAAGTCAAACACATTTTAAGAACAATCAATAAAAGACGTACAGCCTAGAAATACCACCAGGTGAAACTTTTGCACAAAAAAAGCAAGCAAAAAAAGAGCAGAGAACTAAAAATCAATTTATAAAAGCGTCGATATTGTTGTCAATGTCGTTTGCGGGCTCAGCTAATGAGCAGTCAAAGGGGAACAAAGGGGCTGAGATTCTGAGAGGCTAAAGAAGATTTAAATCAGCACCGAAACGAGGGTTAATCAAAGCCAAGCAATGCACATACACACACACACAGAGGGGCTAAAGCAAAAAATCTTATATATAGTTGCTGGCGTTCAGATACCAGTGAAATTTAACGTATCGGACAGATGTGTTTTATCTTATTTTATTTGATTTTGCGGCCCCCCTTTGGGCTAATCAATGCTTTGTTTATTGTCCGACTTAAGAGATTTCTTAATAATCTAAGCTTGTTTTGTTTTTGTTTTATGGTTTTTTTATTTTTTGCTCATTTGTTGTAATCAATTTGCAGCACGTGTTTGAATGTTGATTTTGCTGAACTTTCCATTTCACTCAGCAGTTGCGCTGTAAAAGCTTATTGCTACATCAATTCTGCAGGGCTTTCTGCTATAAAACTCAGTAAATTGGCCTAATTAGCTAATTGAGTAGCAAACAAACTGTTTTAGTTCTTTCTTTCCAAAGTCCACATAAACTGATCTCTTTAATATGACACATAATTAATTTGGCAATACTTTTTAAAAGAGAAATTTACTTCGCAACTGCAGATGTTGCAGGCCTTAATGCAGCCTTACACTTAGAATCTCTCTTTAATATGCATCATATTTAAATTGTAAGATCTGTACTCCTTACAAAAGCTGCTTGCTTTTAAACTGCAGCTCCTTTAAATTCTGAGCGCCTCTAATCGCAGGCCTAACTGTATTAAAGATGCTTGCTATGAAACTGCAACATTTTATAGACTACGCGCTTTTAAATTTTGGTCAAGTGCACTCTTTGGTATCCCTCGTAACAATTATTTATTTATTTATGCTGTTGCTCTAAGTACTGCTCTTAGTGCTGCATAGTAAATTGAATATTTATAAACATATGCATATCAGAAAAGTTCTCTTTCGCTCTCGCTCTCTCTCGCCGTGTCACTGTCTGCCTGCTGTGACACTCGTCAAGCTATGCAAATGCATGAAATGAAACTTTTCTGCACTGTTTAGAAATTCTAATGAAATATTTTTTGTATTTTTTGTTTTTATATTATATTTGAGCTCTTTGTTTTGTTGTTTTTGCGAAAGACACACGAGTAAAGCACTCACAGTGACACAATTCGTATGCCCTCAGGTGTGATTTGTTTATACATACATATATATTTTTTATTTCCACTCGTTATGGTCGCGCTGAAGTATCATATGGAGATGGAACAAAAAAACAAAAAGCTAACCCACTTGCGGCTGCCCCTCGGCTGCTCCGTTTCCTAACGGACTTACTTAAAATGCTATTACCATAAGTATTTACTTTGTAGTTATAATTTCGTATTTTTTTTTTGTCTGGCCATTTGCGCAATTTTATGATGTGAGCTAAAGTTTCGGGTGCCAAAAGTACCGTTAGACGAGCGAGTAACCCCTCAAGAAATAGCCGAATAATCTTTTTTTGCATGAATTATGTCCATAAAAATAAAACTTAAAAAACCCCTACTTGAGGTCGAGGGCAAAAGTAAAAAAAAACTGAATAGTGATAAGGTAGCTCTATAAAACGTTGTAAAACCATTAAAAGGAAACTTTGCATAGAAAAACAAGAAATTTCAATCAAACATCTAAAAACCACTTCAAATAGACCTACCCAAAGCTTTTTGAGCAAGGTCAATGCCATTTCTATAATTAATCTTGAGTATCAAATCTTTCTATAAAATCTTTACGCAAAAATTCACTCAACACATGAATGGATCGTCCAATTTTAAATTTTATGGCAGCACACGCCCCAAAGTATTATCAAATGCGATTAGGAAATCTAGACTGAACTCGGGTAACAAAGTTCTTGGCACCCCCTATAAAAATATATATTTGTTTATACATAGTAGACTATCATTGAGGGGCTAGCAAACGGAAAGAAACCGATCACACAAACTTTTAATGATCAGCAAATAAAGTCAAATTAATGTGCTTCAGTCGAATGTGTCTGACTAGAGAGGATACCCTGTAAACATATCCTGGAAAAAACAGATCAAGAAATTTGACAGGGAAATAATCTTGAACTGTGGCTGCTATTCAAAACTGTACAGTTTATGGTCTTTAAATCTCCAAAATATAGTCCATCGACATTTATCGATTTTGGGAAATGGCAGAAGTTATCGAAAGGGAAATATATCGACTAACCTTGACGACTTTGATCAAGAACTTTAATATTTTGTAGTATCGAGCTGTTATCTTTTGCCTGTTCCCCATACTCATGCAAAATAAACCAATATTACCCATTTACACACAATTTTAACAGGTATCAAAAAAACGCAAAATTGAATTTTAACGATAGCCCTTAGATTATTCTTTTCCTTATCAACTTGATAACATTGAATTCAGCGTCATTGCTGGCAAATCGAAATCGCAGAAAGCTTATCAATGAGCTGCGAATCTCAAGGGAGACCCCCAAAAAAACCAAACTTGGAATGCGAGAGTACGAACATGAGCCAAAGCTTCCGCAAAAATTTGATGACAAATTTATGATTCCAATGAAGCGACGGATGAATCTTGCATTCAGCAAAGCTATAAAAACAGGTGTAACTGGCACAAAGAAAAAGAGAGGAAGAGTGAGATATAGAGAGGGAGAGAGAGAGAGAGAGAGAGAGAGAGAGATAAGGAGGGTGAGTGAGTAAAAGAGTAGATAGTAACATTATGAAAACAACACGAAATTCATTGATACGCAAATTGCTTAACAAAGGTGTTGGAATTGAGTAGAAGCTACGGGGGAGGGGGAAGGGGAGAGGAGAAGGAGGAGGGGTGGATAAGCAACTATAATAATCAGTTGTCAGCCAGGCAAACAATATGAAACGTCTGAGAGTCTGAATAGAATCGTGCAAATATATAAAAAATATACATATATAAAGCTATACAGTGAACGCTTGCTAAGTATAACATAAAAATTTGAATTGATCAGCAATAAATGAAATAAAATAATAAATAAACAAATATATATATATATTTATAGAATATAGAATGTAGAATATGAATATAGGATAGCGTAATATAGAATATTTGAATATATAATATAGAAAATAGAATGTACAATATATGAATATAGAATTAAATGTAAACAGAAATCAACTCTTGCCTCTGAGCGTTCTCCTTAACAAGTGTCTACTGTATATGTATATAGATTGTATGCTTATATTTAGCAATTGGAGAATCACGTATGCCCCTCACAAGTACGTCAGAAGTGTTGGCATAAGATGTCATAAATCTAGCAACAATTGTCCGCGTCTTTACAAAACGTTTCTACTATATAGCTTATGTAGTATATGTATATAGCTATAAGGTTTCTTGATCTAACCTAAGCTATACATGCAACTGTTACAAAATATCAGCTGATTACATTGTGATTTACTGTAGGAAGTGCAATTGATTTGTGTATTTTTTTATAATATTATTTCCCAGCCATTTAATACTCAATGCGGCATTATTTTTTTTTTCTATTCGATACGAGCGACGAGGTTATCAGTTTTGTAGTTGCGTGCATGACAAATTTCTGATAACTAGTCGCAATTAGTTAAATGTTTATTTATGATATTGAAAAAAACCCGAAACTCGAAATTAGAATCTAGATAAGCTACAAACCTTTAGATAAAAACAAAGTAGAAACTAGTTTTTAACCACTAAATGTTTGAATTGGGTAAATACGATTAATCTGTTGTGGGAGACTTGTGTATTTTTAATATCTATTTAAAGACTTGATAAGTCAGAGTTAATCAGAAAAATATCTGGGTAAGGCCGAGGTTATGCACATGAGAGTTATGCGTTTTTCATATGAACAAAAACAAAGACAAATTCGAGTTGTTTTTATGCGATATTTAATATTGTTTTCGAGTTCCATAACTATCTATAAATTTGACCAGTTTACAATTTGTATTTCTGCATAATTTTAAACCGATTCGCAGGCCTTACTTAAATAAGTTTGTTGCTTCGGGTAAACTTTAAATAAATACATTTATTGGTATTTAATAATATTTTCTAATCGAATGTTAGCTAATATTTTGTTTCAGCTTCACACAAATACTATAAGCTATATATAACTAAATGGCATTTCCTTTTGCACTTGGCTGTTTATTGATAATTTAATCACATGTCTATAAACACTTTGTAGTGCCTAAGTGCAAATAAAATGACTAAACTACAACTTTTATTTTTCTTTTCTTCTATTTGCAGTTTCGGTGAGTCAAAATGCAAGAGCCGTGGCAATATATGATATAAATGGTGGTAAATTAAGATTAAAGGTAGGCATTCAGTTGATGGCTAGTCAGACCCTTAACAAATAGATTTGTATTAAGCTGGAACTGGTTCGCAATTGGTTCCACGCACATATTCAAGCTGAGCTTTTATGGCTCTTTTCCGTCTTGCTAGACATCTTTCATCTAACCTTCTCTTGAGTGTTATAACACAATTATTGCGCCTACGTCAGTTGCTATTTTTTCTCAGCTCTCTCATAGGCCTCTAGGCCTTCGGCAGATCAGTTTAACCGAGTGCCAAGCGACACCTTCAATTGAAATTGATTAGGCGCGCGACAAGCACACACACACAAAAAACAAATAATTATTTAATAAAGCTAACAGTTTGCAATAATTAAATGTAACAAAGCTGAAGTCACATTGACTTTGAGTGTCCCGATATAAAAGAGAGACAAGTGCAAAGTTTTGGTGAAGTCCATGGAGAGCCCGCTGGAAAGCCCAAAATGCAGTCGCAGACAAAGCGAAACATTTGATAATCTTTTATGATATGATACGATACGATATGATATGATATGATATGATAATTGGTGTGTTAATACACTAAAATTGGGTATTTTGATTTAGTAAGTTTATATGTAGGTCAGTCTAGGCGATATTAAACATATTGTTTACAATTTAAGTCTCTCAGTTTAAAGTTTATCCGCTTCAAACTTAGTTGGTTTCTCTTTGTACTAGTTGGCCGAATCGGAGCCCTATATCATATAGTACCTGAAATAGATCGGTCGAAAAACCAGCTGTGTTGCTAAAAACAATTAATATTTCATAGAATCATATAGTTTATATAGGAGCATTAAATTGAAATTTGAGTTTCCTTGTGAAAATATATATTTATATGATTATAGTGTAGCTCATCTCATGTGTCAGCAAGTGTATTCAATTTCCAGCGCCTCAAAGTCAACTCTTTAACTTGTTTCGGGTTAGTCACTGGCAGCTGTCAAGCAAAATAAAAACAAAACAAAACAAAAAATGAAAAAACATTTTTTGCCAGACCTTCAAAACTTTCCCATTTCCGTGGGTGGTTTTTGGCACTCGAGGCACTTGTCAAGTGCACCAAAGGCGGGGCTGGGGGCGGCCCATATACGCTGTGGAGTGTCCAAAGCTGTTGCGTGTGTTTTAAGGTCGTTTTAGTTTTTTTTTTTTTTTTTTCGTGATGTGAAGGAACTACTTAGTTATTCATAATTTAATTGTTGGCGAGACCTTTCTGTGTCTCTATTGTAATTGGAACTGAAACGACACTCAATATGCCCGTTCAAGTTGATAACAATTTTCCTTTTGTCATAGAGAATTGGGTCTTGGTCGGCTGCGTATCCGTCAGATACGCGCACGCATGAGGGCGTGCGCTGATGAATAACTAGAAAACGACAACAACAGCACTTGTTGGACAACTGAAAACGAAAATTCAAAAACAGCAACAAACTAATATTCGTTTTCTAATTATGAGTTCTTAGTTCTTTTGCCACTTGTTCGTAACTGGGTCAAGTCTTTGAGGAAAACTTGGCTATGAAAAAGTGAAATCGCAGCTGTAATTAAATTTAATCATTGGCATTTGTTCAACAATTCTCGCATCACTGACTCAGTGTCTCTCTCTCTCTCTCTCTCTCTCTCTCTCTCTCTCTCTCTCTCTAATTACCACTTGCACTTTTGCTCATAGATTCTTGATGGGGGGCGCTGCTATTGTAATTAGCCAACTTATTCCATTGCTTATAAAATGCTTGTAATTAAGTGTTAACACCTTGACAGCATTCGCCTGAGATGATGGCATTGCTGTCTAGACAGAGGAGCAGCATATTGATGGCTTGAGACAAGCGCAAATTGAATAAAGTTTTGGGCTGCTGGCATTAAAATACAGTAGCTGCACTTCAATTGCAACTTATTTGAAGGGATATTTATACTATTGTATAAAGCTTAAAAATTATAAGTATTATTATTATAAAACATTAGTTTTATATATTGTAAGGAAATATATCTTTGAAGCAACTTTATGCCAGATTGCAAACAAATAAAGTTTGTTAAGAAAGTCGAGAGCTTTTTTCGACTTTTGAGTTTTATAGAAACATGTTTGTGTCAGCTTTTATAATAAAATAAATAATAATATGAAAAGAAACTTTGAATCAATCAGTGTAATATTAAAGAATTTTCTATATTATTTCAGTACAAATATATATATAATAATTCATATATACAATGCTTATGCAGATGGAAAGACATTTAAAAATTGAAAATTTGACCCACAGAGTTCACTTTCAGGCTTGGCTACTGTACTTGCACTTCCTCGAATGCATGATGACTCCTTTTTTTTATTCTGTCTGACAGCTTAATTAATTTTAATTACAGCCCATTGCTCTTGGTCTGTAATCAGCTTACAAAAATCAAGAAATTATAATGAATTATACATAATGAACTGCATTTTCTTTCCCTTTAACGCCGTCTCTATAAGTCGCCCACTCTCTCTTTCTCTCTGTCTCTGTAGCTAATTGCACAATCGCCTCGACGGCTCAGACACAAAAGTAATCAATGGACCAGTTGTTGCAGCTGCCTTAACTCAGCAGCACACTGCATACTTCTTTTTTTTTTTTTTTTGATTGAGTGGGCATATATGTTGTACATATCTCTTAGACAAAAAAACCATAAAAAGCTTCTTCATCAGCCAAATTCATAGCCATAAAATTTATAAGTCGATTTCAGTGTCTGGCTGCCCACAAATAACGCACTTAATATGCATTTCTCAATCGATCAATATGTCACATCTATCATTATAACATTTCCTAACATTAAGTAACATTTAGAAACATTTCTCAATGCAACTTTTGGGCACAACAAGTCGCAACACAATTCTGACTGCGCCGATGACGTTGGCCACAAACTTAATTAGGCGTCTCGCATAGTTATTGGTTATTGGCAGCACGCGGCCACCTTCATGATTTTTAGCTAATATTTCTACTTATCTTCCCTCTCTTTCGCTCTCTCTCTCTCTCTCTCTCGCAGTTGGCATTTTGTTTTGCTTGCCAGTAGGTTGTGCAACGCGCTCCAAAATTGAACTTGGGCCCCATTGGCATTGCACTTTGCGGCTTTGTTTTGTTGCCATTGACAATTTTTTGTGTTAGTTGAGAAATGGCTGTAAAACAAAATAAGCTTGAAAGCTTACTTAACCCATAAGGTGGAAATGTTTAACAAATTGGACTATCTAAATTAATCAATAGGTAATGAAATAATAATATAAATATATTTTACACTTATTAAAATTGGTCACATTTAAATAGGAAATGTACTAATAGTAATTTTTTAGTACATTTTAAGTATACTGAATAAATCAAGAATTAAAATAATATATTTTATATTTATTAAATTATTTAGTACTTTTAGTTATGCTAATTTATAAATAGATATTATTACGTTTAGTATTTCGAACAAATAGTTTTTTAGGTTGTAGTTTAATTTTTTTAATTTTTCTTTTTAGTTGCTGCTAGAGCGAATTTTATGAAAATTTAAAATACATATGTTAATAATGTGTAGAATAACTACAGATCTATATAATATTGTAGACATATTTTGCATAGCTTAAAAATACACCAAATAATTATTTTGTTTGTCTTAAACAAATGTTATTGTGGTCATATATTAATTATTAAGTTCTTCTCAAATTTGACAACAAACTCGATAACTAAGTTTTAATGTACGCTACCAATTATTTTAAAATAATATATGCAACCAAATACAGTAATTATCTATAAATACACAATCATTAAAGTTTTGAGCGTAGGCAAAAAATTAGACGTTAGCTAATTGAGATTAATTGAGTTGAATATTTAAAGACCTTCTATGCTTGTGCCAGGCAAATAATGCTGATCAATTGCATATGTGGCCATATATGCTCATCTGATGCCCTTTGGGCATTTCCTTACCCGTTTAAAAATGATTTAGAGTAAGAAATAAAAAACCCGTTAGTAAGTGATTCTCTCTTGAAGTCTCCAGTGCTGACCACAGCAATCAGTTTCCGGCTCATCTTAACTCAACGCATCAGCTCGCAACTTCTTCACCCACGAGCAAAACCCGTTGAAATCTGACTAAGCCAGCGGCCATACACAGTATATTAATGCCCCAGAGATTATGCCAAAAACAACAACAACAACAGCAAAAACCAACAAGGTATATCGTTTACCGTTTTAAACAAAACAGAAAAAAAAACTAAAAAGTTTATTTATGCACTTCAACGCCAAAGCAGAAGCAGAAGGAACTTCTTCAACCGCAAAATAATGAGTTGCACCAAAGCCAAAAAAAAAAAGAACAAAGCAATAAAATAAAAAACATAAAAGAACAGTTAACTTTAGAGAACCGAATATTAAATACACTTGCACACACATATCAGATGTTCCATATAGAGTTATTCATACCTAAATTCTTGCGGCTATATGACACAGCGGGTTGATCCTGCTGATCATATATAGATATAGTCTGCTGCAACAAATTTAATCTAAGCCAAGTTTAGCTATAAGACTGAGGGAAAAGCAACCAATATATATAAGATCAAGAATATATATGTATATTTAAGTTATATCCTTCAATGATAAACACATTTCGCGACAAAATAATTGTACCTTCTGCAAGGGTATAAAATAAAACTCGAAAGAACCGCAACGAAAACAAAGACGAGACAAGAATCGGACTAACAAAGCTTTCGGCCAAAAGCAAAATTTTAACATTTTCATATGCGCAGTGGGACGGACATGACTCGACGCGACGCGACGCGACGCGACGTCTTCAAAAAGTTTTAGGTCAAACCGCAGTCGCAGTCGCAGTTGCAGCCACAGCTCCTGGCTAAGAGCTGCAACTGCAACTGCAGCCATCCACTTGAGTGCGGCGTCTGTCCCTGTTAGTTGGCCGTCTGTCTGCATCCTGCGTAGAGAGCATATTAAATTTCAGAACCTGGCCAACAACAGCTGTGCGACGCCTTTGGGGCGAGACTTGAGCAATGCGAAACCAGTTTCCAGTTTAAGTTTAAAGCCCAGACTCGGACTTGGACCCGGGCTCCAGACGGCAGACGGCAGCTGTAAACAATCAGAGCTAACTGCATGGCAGGCACTCAGCCATGAAAAATGAAAAATGAATGATGATAATGACGACGACGACGACGACGACGATGACGGAGGAGACGGAGAAGAAGACGTCTCCCCAACTGCGGGGCCACTTCTTGGTTGTTGCTGCTGATCTTTGGGCAGCAAAAGCCGTTGACCAAAAAGGCTTCATACAAAACACTTATTGTTAGTGGGCATGCACTGAGAGAATTTAGGGCACATTTCAACACTAGCAATTTGAGCCGAGCAACGCTGGGTAACTTCTCGTTCTATAAAAAACATTTTACTTACATCTTAAAATATTCATACATCTATCTAGAGATATATACTATTATAAGCAGTAACTATCATGAATAAATTATTAAATCTCCACCTTTCATTTTTCATTCAATCGCAATTATTAAAAATTCATATTTCCAAACAGAAAAGATAGTTGTAATAAAAACTAGAAAAGTTAAATATGGCTAGTAAAATCTTTGAAACAATATAAACATTAGATTATTTTTCTATACAAAACGTGATATTTAAATACCTATAAAGTTTTCAAGACCTTAGAAAACATATAACTATTTAATTCTCTTCTCGGAATTACTATCTAAAGAAAGAAACTAATATATATTTTAATTAGCTATAAATAAAAATTGTTTCTTTAATAAAAAGGAGCTATTCCCTTATATTTGGAGGATCCAACCTGCATTTTTATACAGAATATATATATATTTTAGACTACATTAAATATTTAAAAAAATTCATTTTTGTGTTTACCCCAAAACCAAAACCAAAGCCACATATTCGTAATTATCTTAAAGCTTAACTGAGCTAGTTTTCTTTTTGATTTCTTTGAGTGTACACGTATTGTGTATTGCTTTGGCTTGTGGCTTTGGTCTGGGCCAACAATTTCCTGCTCCTGGCCAAGTTGGGGTGCATCTACCTGCACTCTGGCCAGCAGCTTCTAAACAAAAACCCGATTTCGTACAAGTATCTCCACATCTACTGCCCTTTGCTGTTGCTGCTGTTGCTGCTGCTGCTGCTTGTTTGGTTTATGGATACTCGAGCTCAGGTTTTGCTATTTGTAGTCGTACTTTGAAGTTAAGAGCTGAAAAAATAAACCGGTTGCCAGGTTCATAGGCGCTTTGTTTGAAAGTCGACGCGGTCTCGCCTTGTCGTAGGTACTTACTCGTACTTACCTTACTTATGTTTATAAGCTGCTCCTCCCCCCCCCCCCCCCCCCCCCCTTCTGCCAACCCACTCATTTGGCTATGCTAGTTTTTTGTTTTATATTTTTTAGAATACGCCATTTTTCACAATTTTTCTCGCCTCGAAATGCTTGACTGCGCGCGTCCTCAGTATTTGGAGTACTTTTCTAGTGGCCGTAACAGAATCAGGCTTTATAAAATACTACTCTAATAAACTTGTTTTTGGCTCGTTTGGCTTTCTGTTTTGATTATGCCTGTTGCTGCTGATGATGATAAAGGGTTTATTGACTTTGTTATGGTTTGTTATGCAGGTCATAAAATTAAACACTTAGACTAAGGGAGGGGCCTTGAAATTAACTGCATATTATGAAACTTTAAAGAAGAATAAGAGGTGAATATATGATAAACATAATTATAAAGCGCAAGAGAACTTAGGAAATAAAAGGTTGTAGAAAATATAACGAAAGAAAATATACTGCAACAAAAATATAAATGTATGAAAATTTTAAGTTTGTCCTTGATTCCATTGCCATTTGTTCACAAAGCCAAAAGCTCACTTAAACTGAATAAAAATTGCTTTATATCTGACGTGAAGTTCTACCTACTACTCTATTTCTCGCTCTTCCACTTAGCTCTTCAATATGAAACTCTTTCTCGTTCTGAACTCAGAGTAGGCACGCCCTTTAGCAGACATACCAAAAACTGTGGCCTAGGTATTAGCCATGACTTCAACCTGCGCATTGACAGCCACTTCTTGTTATTTGCTGATGTCTGCAAGCTACCATAAAAGTCGCAGCTTGGCTCAGCCATGAAACTGGTTGAACTTTAACAACAACAACAACAACAGCAACAACGGCAACAACGACGACAATCAAATTGCTTTTGGCTTGTTGGTGCATTTGGTGCACATTGCTGCCGGTTTCTCTTTTATGGCCAAGACAAGTTCTTGACACTCAAAAGCCCAGCGAGCAGACAGCAACGCCTACAGCCTAAATTGTATCTACAAGTGCGAGCGTTACTGTAGCTGTATCTGTGGCTGTACAGAAATCAGCTTTGAATGCCTGCCTGCCTGGCTGCGTAGCCTACCTTCAATCATTCAATCACTCATTCAATGCAATCTCAGTTGCAATTGCAGTTGCAGCTGACCGAGCCGATAAACGCAGGGGCAGTCAGCGAAGCGTGCCCCACACGCACACACACACCACACAACATACAACTACTAGATAGCCCCTCTACATTTCCCTAACTCTCTGCCCCCTGCGGCTCTGGAACTAGCAGTTAAGTTAAATGTAATTTAAAATCAAAACGCAGCCATTATTCGATTGCCCACATAATAAATGATGTAAAAAGTAGGCGGGCGATCACAAATCTCAGACACGGCAGAGGTCCGACAACGGGGATTGCGGGGGCCTAAAGAAATGTAGTCTACCAAATTATAACACGAAAAATGTTGTGTAGCATACTATAATATTTCATATTTATTTACGATCATTTCGCTCTGTTTGAATGCTCCGAAAACTGTGTTGAAAAATTGCAGCTTACCAGGCAACATTCGGAATAGACTTTTGTAATGCCAAATTGTAATTTTCATTTCTTATAATGAGCATTAAAATAGTTGCGTATTGTTATGTGCGCTATATTGAAATATATTTATGCTCGAAGGATTTTGGTTTGGCAAGAGGAAATAAAAGCATTGTGGAAATGATATTGGAAGTCGTGCAAGTACTTGTACTTTATATAACTTGGCCATTAAAAATATTTGGAAATATTTTATTACCAATTTTCTAAAGCTACATAAAACAAGTACTATTTAAAAAAGACCTGAGGTCCGCCATTCAGATAGGTAACATACTCTGCGTCTAATTCGATTTACCATGAACTTTACAAATAACATGATAAGTCTATGTAGAATACAGATATGAAATATATATATTTTGAAAATACTTTTAGTTAAGACACGAATAAAATGTCTGAATGCTTTAAGATCTAATTAACAAAGATAAATACGCATTAAAAAGTAATTAACCATGAACTTTGCAATGAACATAAGAAAATCAGCTGTTTATCGGTTAGTTACACTTTCTATTTAACACTAGGCAATTTTCTGTCTGCTTCTACCAATACACCCGATTTACTTTCACGACAGGGCATTAAAACGCGAATTAAAAGCATTTACTTATGTAGATGGCGATAAGTCAGCGACAAATTTACGGCAAACAAATGCAAAACCCGAGACCTAACTGGCTGCCTCAAATGTAGTTATAAAGCAGCAGCAGCAGCAGCCTTTGGCCTGGGCCACAGACACTGCTGTCCAGTTAATAGCGACTGCTGTGCGGGCGCCTGGTGCGAGATGGCGATTTGCCGACTACTGTGCGAAAAAATCGGGGTGTGCACGCCAAAAAAAAAAAAAATACTAAAAAAAAAAACAAATGCAAAATAAAATGTAAAAAACAAAATTGTGTAAATGGTCTCTCACTCAACTGTTTTGAGCGTTAATTTACGCCAACTGTTTGGCCAATGCACGTTGTCTGCTTTCAGTTTCATTATGACTCGAAACAAGCCGAAAAATCATGCAATTGCAGTTGTCGTTCTTGTTGTTGCCAAGCTGCATGCAGATTGCAACATTCATTTTGTATCTTTCGGGTTGCTGCTGCCGCTGCTGCCGCTGCTGTGGTTAATCATATTTCGGTTGTTGTTGTTTCTGCCATTAAATTAGCAGCTGCACACAAGTTGCTTTCAAAATGTTACTTGCAGGATACGAGTGTATTTCAAATGCAGCCGCCGCAGCACCACAAAACTTGTGCATGTGCAACGTTGCGTATGCGCAATATTTTGCTTTTGACAACGGCTATTGGGCGACTGATTACAGCTGGCGCTAATTGTTGTTGTAGTTGTGAGTGCTTTTTGTCTCCTTGACACTTATGAGGTCTTTTTGGGTTTTATTGTGCCAGCTTTGCCATGCTCATTGCAAGTTTAATATGAACTTCAACATGAGGTCGCTCTCCATCATGTTGCTGGGGTTTTTAGGTTTATCTTTTGCTTTCCGAATTATTAATTCCGAATATTTAACAGCTAGTCCGAAATATGCAACTAAAATGATCCTCAACATTAAACTTTCTCTTATTTGATTTTGCTATGCTCATTTGCAACTTTAACATAGACTTTACCATGAGGTCCCAATTGATTTCGTTTGCTTATAAAATCCATTAGCTTTTAATTCGTAGTTTTTTTTATTTCTTATTTTAATAGCTATTGAAACTAGGGCTAGCATCAGGTGTACAATAATTCACACTATAAATTAAATGATGACAAAAAACATTTGCATGCTTTGTTGTCCGATTTTAATACGTCAATAACAATTGACTAACGAGAGCACTAAAAGTTTATGAACTATCGCTCAGCATACTGTGGCAAGTTTCGCATTTACAATTTGGCCCATTCATTGACTCTGTCAATTTATTTTACAGCCCTATCAATAAAAGTTGCTTCAGTCTTATTACGTGTACGCGAGAGCGTTGTTAAAGATTTGCCACAATTAATTCAAGTGCCTGTACAACTGATTTTTATATTTATTTGCTTTAGTGTCTGTTGCCTACTTCGGCACACAAAATAAATAATAGCTCGTACATAAAATACTTATTGATGCCATATAAATCAGCGCAACAGCTGCTGAGTAATAGATATTATTTCTTTTTAGCGCTTTCACTTGCTGATTTTTTTTTGCTTTTTATGAGCTTTTCAATTTTCAATGTTTTTGTTTTTTATTTGTTTAATTTTTTATTCGCGTCTCATTTGGCGCGCTTTCAACGGGTTATTTATTTTTATTTATTTAAGAGGCAAATGCAATTGTTTTGGCTTAATTTAAGTATTATTTTTAATTTTGTCAGACTTTTGCTTTTATTATTTTTGTTAATTTATGTCACACGTGCTGTGCAGTAAATTTATTTAACAAAATTGCTTATTTGTGACTTTTGTAATTTAAACAATAAGTTCATTGATTTATTACAAGAAAATAATTTCATTTATTATGGCTGTGGCTGTATTTTAAGAGTCTTAAAGCATAAATAATTGCAGTCGTAATAAATTAAATATACTCGACTTTTTATGCGAGACCATCCTGAAATGAAAACGAAACCCAAATAAAGCAAGGAAGTTTTTGTTTTTATTCTTGTTCCTTTTTCAAGGCGCATTTATGTGAATATTAATGCAAAACTGCACATGCATGCAAATTGCATATTTAAATGAAATATCAGCGACGTGATACACAATAACACACCCCGTATCAACCCGACTGTTCCGATACGATCCTCCAAACGTCGACACTTTCGTTTTTTTTTCTTTTTTGTCTTCTCTTTCCCCCCTTTTAGTGGTTTTCAAGGGGAGCGGCAGTTAAGTCTTTGATATATCGCCCGTCTTTAGCTTTGCCAAATGCTAAATTTATGCTGTTTAATATGATTTTGATTTGTTGTTCGGGCGCAACAAGTCGAGTGTTTACCATTTATTTGTACAGCTGATTTATGTGCGAAGCGGACCCTTGAGTTCGGTTTGTTTAGCGTCGGCGACCATTTATTGTATATAAACCACAACAACATTAACTAATATTGTGCGGGCATAAAAGGAAAATTAAAAATATGTTTATTTAAGAAAATAGTGTCAAAAAATATTTTGTAAGAAACAAAAAATGTTCTCAAATTAAAACTCTTCAGCAAAATATATTTTTAATAGATTATATTGTAGAAGTAGTAAGTCAAAAATTCTAAATTTTTTTTTATCCAATATTCAGCCCTTTTAATTCAATTATTTGGAGAAAGAAATTGCCAAAAAATAAGTTTAATCAGATTACAATCAGTAGTTGTCTTAATGGTCCAGTCATTCAAGCAAATGATCAATGTGGAACTGGGACCGGATCTAAGGCTAGTGTATATAGTATCTATATAGTAACATGTTTTGGCTGAAGACCTAAGTGGATAGTTTGTAATTGTAGAAAATCATATTGGGTTGGTATCTAAGTTTTCGCAGCGCTTAAAATCCAAATCCGATCAATCAAGTTTTTTGACTTGTGCAATGGTCCAGTCATTCAAGCAAATGATCAATGTGGAACTGGGACCGGATCTAAGGCTAGTGTATATAGTATCTATATAGTAACATGTTTTGGCTGAAGACCTAAGTGGATAGTTTGTAATTGTAGAAAATCATATTGGGTTGGTATCTAAGTTTTCGCAGCGCTTAAAATCCAAATCCGATCAATCAAGTTTTTTGACTTGTGCAACTCCATGTGCTCTGCCCATACATTTCTTCCTATCTATCAATGTTGCAACTTCGTTGCAGTTAAATTCCCATAAATTATCGCTACCTGACAAGTGATTCACACGCCCCCAATTACTGATTGGGGCCCCTAGCCTATGGATCACCTTTTACAACGCTTATCAGTCAGACATTTGTTGACAGCGATAAGGTGGCAGGCGCTACATTAGAATTCCCTGGATTTAAATGGAATTTCAATTATCATTTAGTTTAGATACACGCAACGTAAATCATTTATTTATTGTACTTAGTTTTGTAATGTTATGATAAGAATAGCTTTTGGAAATATGTGTGTGAAACGGATTGTCAAAAATTTGGGTCAACTGGCTCTACTTTTTAGGGCTGAACAGGTTTGTGAACTTATTTCGAAACGGCTTGACGAGCATTTGCGATAAGGGCTGCTTGTGGATTAGTATAAATAAATTTGATTGATGGATTGCTGAGCTCAGGGCAAAGTGTATACTCGAATAAGCATATTATTTTAATTTCTATATATAATACTGCTGCATTATTGAAAATTTGCTACATTAGGTTTCATATTTTCATCTATTTTAAATATGTGTATGCATAAATAATATTAATAGGTTTTATATTTTTTACAGAAAACCTTATGTACAGGAGTTACATATATTGAGAAACTTGAGCCATATCTTCAACCAATATTGGGTAAGTTTTCTATTAATCCTTAAGTTACACCAAAGCTTATATGTATAGGGAATCGTAGATGCACTGTTTAATTCCACACCCAGCACCTAAAACCGGCATTGATGGCATTCCATAAAAAAAAGTGCCCAACAGAAATCTCATTTGTGCAACTTCTGGCACATTAACATTCACATATTTGGTGCTACATTTCCATTTAGTTTCAATTTTAATGAAAATTCCTGCACAGAACATTTAGCTGCATTTCAGATGTAAACGCAACTGCGCGATTATCAGATTAAATTGTTGAAGCAGCTGTGCGAATGGCGCACAATCTGAACCTGAACCAGATATCATTTAGCCCCACAGTAAATAATTAGAATTATGCAGAACTGACTACCGACTTTGGCTTAATTAAAATTTATGTGTAATAAATTCGAATTAATAATAATTGTCGCATAAACGTTATGAATATTTCAACTATTGAATTAACATGCAACGCAATTTATGCAGCCAACAATTTCCCAATGATAGTGTCGCCAAATGAAGGCGTATTCGCATTCAATGTGCCCTTTTCTACACATGTATAAATATTGATCAGCGAGTAAAATAATTCGCAGAATATTTACAATTAACTATTGTTCATACGCTTTGTTTGTGTCGTTGTTGTGAGTTTTCTTGAATGCCTATTTAGACATTCGCTAGTATGGGGCACAAGTCAAGAACACGTGATGAGAATTCAATTGAAGAGCTGCACTTGATAGGTGATTAGACCATCTTCAACTTAAGCACATGATAATTGCAAAAAGAGTTTTATTGGCATTAGATAAGTACTGAGAACAAGTTAAGTTAATCAGTTAGACATAAAGCGCTTTAGAAACGCGCACTTGCTAAATTATTAGACAATTTGCTTTAAGTAGGCAAATGAGAATTGCAAAGAGAGGCCCATTAAAAGAGAATCAATTAGTAAGAATAGCTTGGAAGGGCTCGGCAGCTTAGTCGAACTGCGTGTGTAAGAACTTGGAATTGAAATTGAGAAGCCTAACATTATAAAGCTGTAGCTAATTGCAGCGCAATAAGCTGCTGCATTTAATAGGAAAGCAAATTTAACGGCTCTCATTTCTCAAGTAATACGATTCACTTACAACGTCTAGTTTTTTTTTATACAATTGCAAATACAATATGATATGCCTTGGATTTCATTTGAAACCTCAAAATAGCGATAAGAACCATTTAAACAAAGACCTTTAAAACGTCGCATGGGCAACCTTGTGGGACCATACAATATTCACACACACACTCATATATATATATAATCGAAATCGATTTCGAATTACGTGTGTTACAAAACTGCAAAAGGAAACAAAGCAATTCACTTGAGAGACGCGTGAAAGTTAACCTTGTATGCGAGTGAGTTTGTTCGTTTGTCTGTGCAGGAAGCTGAAACATTCAGCATAGCTGACAAATCACAGTGGGGAAATGTAAACATCAATGTGCTTTAACCACAAAACGAGCAATCAATGAAGATACTTTTCATGCATACCGCGATTGTCCACTGCAAAAACGAAAAAACAAAAAAAAAGCGCAATTTCAGCTTATCTAAGATTTCGCGCTTTGCTTTTTGTAAAGCTGCCATGTCAAGTCAAGTTTGTTGTCTGGCAAGGTTATTGCACACGAGAAACGCGAAAAACAACAAACTAAACTCACAAAAAAAAAGCAGAAGAATAAATATCACAAGAAATGGCAACAAACAAACAAAAAAAAAAACAAAAACAAAAAGCATGCGATAATTAAATATTTGATATGTCAGCTGTTTGCTGATGGAATCCGTCGGCGCTACAAAGACAACCAGTTTGCGCGGAGGGGGGAATACAAAACAATAAAATTCACATTGTGCTGTTTTAAAGAGAAAAAGATATTCTAAAGTGGCGCCAACTGTCAACAAAAAAAAATAATAATATTAACAATTATATTACTATAATGTAGTTTTAGTTACTAGTATGCAAAGAAAAAATCAATAATAATTTGTAAATCAAAAATTTGAATTCATAGAAAGCCCCCATAAATAATTTTGTTAGATTCTAAATAGAAGAAATAGACTTTCTTTGAACAGAAACTTTAGTTGCAGAACGACTTATACTATAAATATGCGTACTCTAATTTTTGCAGCTTCTTATTCCGGAACGACATAAAAGAGTTGAACCAATAGTTTTCATATTTAAATAATATTTTACTATACAACAAATAAATTCAATGTAGAAGAATAAAGAATAAGATATTATATGTAGATCCATTTTCTTCAATAGAATATATGAAATTAAATTTAATAGAAGAAAAATAATATTCATTAAAAATTTAAATGAAACCAAAATTATATTTATTCAGTATAATACAAATTTAAAAGATAATCAATATATGAAAATTAATAAGAAAAAAAGTCTTTTATGAGATGTTTGCGGACTTCTTTTTGTACTCCAAATGTTCCGATCTATTAAAGGCTCGACCGCACAGAAGTAGCCTAAATAAATCAAAGAGAGGTTAGCTTAATTAATACAGATGCTTCCTGCCTCCTTTGTGCTTCCTACTCAATCCTTTCGATAAAGTCTTCAATCTGACAGGCATGCCTGTATATATTTACATATGCGATTTCAGATCTTCAGCTCTCTTGGTCCGCACCCCTTATCAGGTAACTGGTTAGGCAGCAACAACTTCCGCAAATGCCTGTGGTCCAAGCTGACCAAGATTTATCACAGCTTGTAAATGCACACACACAACACACACACACACTACACACACAACACACAAGTGCAATTCATAACTCATTTCTTTTGTTGTTTCGTTGCATGAGCAATCACGCAAATGACAGCTCAACTTGTCGTGGCTCACAAAAACAACAACAACAACAACCACAACGAGAACAACAACAGCCACAACGCATATTTTGCATATTAAGCACACGCCAACAACAACAATTGAAAAGCATTTGCAAGGCGATGGCTTGGTATTTGCATTTGCATTAACAAAGTGTGACCAACATTGAAAATGCATCTCGTCCGCGTCGCGTCGCGTCGCGTCTTTATGGAGCAAAGCCAAAGCATTTCATTCGTCTCGTTCGCTAATGAGCTTTATCCATATTTATATGGTTATTATTTTACATAGACAAAGGCTTTGCGATATGCGAGTGCGGAAATTAAATGCGAATGATTAATGAAATCAGCTGAGCTTGGCTTATATGCGGTTTGACAGTTTTGTTATCGATAGCATAAAAATGATAAGCCTGATATCCCTCGTTTATTATCAATTAAGTGTAGCCTAGGCAAAATTTCAAGGTGGCTAACTTGTTCAAAATGATTTCTTGAACATATTTGAATATTTCAAATTTCCATTATCGGTTAACTTATATTTATCGATAACTTCGTTTGTCATTCTTAATCAGTGCACATATCCCGGACTTGGCTTTTAACATATTATCTCAATCCAAATTTCTAGCTGTTGAAACTTTTATTCCCTGTTTATTTAACTTGATGCTATATGATTTTTATGTTCTTTATTTTAATCGATAACAGGATTGGTTATGTTTATAAGGATTATAACTAGAATTTGTAAAGTTTGTCTGAAACTACTTTTATTCTATTGTGGATTTTATAAACATTTATCGATAACATTTATTCTCCTTTTGATAGTCACCTTTTGCGTGCTACCCTTAATCCTTGATCATATTTTCTATGTAATTTCGCTTCTATTTTGATAGAGTTGTCACAGCTCAGTGCTTGGAAATATGCCCATTTATAAGTTTGCTCGATATCACGTTCAATGTGGCTGCATATGCAAATCTCAGACCAATTCCACCCATCCTATTATTAAGTTGTTGGCTTTTGTTACACTATACAGAGTCTTCTTTTCTTCTGCTTTTATGCTATGGTAAGAATCTCCAGCAATATACAATAGCTTCATCTTCTTGCGCGGTGTTTGCTCAACCCAACTCAACCCGTCCGCAACCCACACACACACACACACACACACGGTCTACACCCGAAAAGCAAAGCTCACATGACACACATACCAGTAAACGGCACGCCCCCTGCTGCTGCTGCTGCTTGCAGCCCACAAAATTTATTATCATGTAAAATTTTTGTGCAACAATGCGACAACACAAAAGCTGAACGAACTCGCGGCTACTGTGCAGCTGGCAAGCTAACAGATATCGTCCGCCCCCTACGCCAGCGCCCCTTTCGACGCCCGAACAGTAATTTGTTCTAGTTGATAATTTATTTGAATATTTTGCTTAATTATAACAACAAAAGAAACGGCCACAGAATATTTTGCAACAAATGTTAGCACATTTTATGCAATCTATCTGTATATTTGTGGAATGTATCTGTGAGATACAAAACTGGTCAAGTAAAGTGCTGGGCGTTTAAGTCTGCCAAGTGGCTGGCATTGAGTCGGAGCTAATCACAGACAAAAGCTCGCAAGTGCAGCGCCAAGAAAAATACGCATTCGAATGCCGAATATTAAATACCCTAACAGATACAGGGCTGGCGTACGATATAATACTTTAATCTTAGCCAAAGAGTAAGATTGATAGATTTTTGTTTAATACTTATTGAAACTGAAGTAAATTTAAATTCTAGATGCAAACCGAAGTAGTCTTCTTTAACGCCTTACATACCGCATAAGAAAAGTATAGCATAGTTATCTTTTTAAGGGTATAGAAATGATTGTCGCTAATTAGACCCCTTCTCGCATGACTAGACAAGGCGAATACGAATACGAATACGAATACGAATACGAGTACGAGTCAGATGCCCAAGTCAGACCCCCGTCGCGGCATTCTAAGTTAACAATCCAGTCAAAAAGACAAATGATATGCTTAACATTGAAGCTGGACTGACTCAACTAATTCGACGGGCCCCAAGACGAGGCAGAGACTGTGGCAAGCATTTAAACGCGAGCTGACGACCACTTAAAGTCGATTAACTGAAAGTCTCGTCCGGGGGCTCTGTCTGTGGCTTCTCTCTTCTCACTTCCGTGCATCCCCTCATCATTTATAATTTCTGGTTCTATAATTTTGTACATACGGCATCTGTGGCGACCTGCGCAAGAATCACGCCGCGAGCGATTCAAATCAAAACGTGCATAAATTTCTATGCTTTATGTGTGCCACGCCCTTGCCCCTGCCTTTGCCTAGTTCCAGCTGCTGCTGCTGCTTCTTATGTATCAAACAGTAGCGGCATTCATTAATCAAAGAGCAGTCCATCGACTTTGTATACTCCCCGGGACGAGGGCAGCTACATATTAGTTACACTTTAGCAGGCGGAAGGCGTGAGGCGGGCGCTGGGATTTGGAGATCGGCACATGCCCCACGGGCAAATGCGAGTACTTGGTCGGAGTTATGCATGCCAAGAAGTTGCCTGCCTGCACGCGCGCTAAGCTGATCTTGGGTTGGGTCTGGGGTTGGGTCAAGGTAAGCGCCAAAAGAGCTGAGCTCATCAGAACAGGCAGCGATGCGTCTTTTAAAGTCGTATTTGGGTGTGGTTTCGCCAGCTAGTGACAGACAAGGCCGAGGATTTTGGCCTGATGTATAATGTACATATAGATAGCGCAGCTAATCACCACCTGAAATCATGCATGAATCAGTGCTCTTTTCATGCCTTTCGTCTAATCAAAAGCTTACGCTTTTTACAGCCTCGATAAAATAGCTGAATCAATTTGTGTTTGCATTACAACGCATCGTTGACTGAGTTGAGTTGTGGCAAATATCAACAAGAGACACTTGCGATTACATATTTATTTGCCTTGCATATTGGCAAATTTATGCAAATTTTCATTTATTTAATCAACACGCAAAGTGCGTGTCAGCCGCGAGAAAAATTGTGAAGCTACAGAGCCAAGCGGGGAGTGCTTGCTTTGGCCCAAGGGGCCATTGTACGGCAACAAGGACAAGGACAACAATTTAGAGGAAGGGACATTGAGGGGTAGCAAAATGTTTATTGGCAATTTGTTGTAACAACTGTAGATAACTGCTGAATAGCTATGCATAGCTATGGATGTCAATGGTTACTAACGAACTGAGCTGTTCTCAGAGCCTATGTGTATTTACAAATTGCCATTGTCATCGACATCAACACGCGGCCTGTTGACATGTGTGCGTGTGTGTGTCTTAATGGCAATTGAGTGAGACTTACAGGGAACCTAGAGTTAATAATAATACTATAATCTATAATCTATGGGTTGGTCGCGTAGGGAAAGTATTAAAAAGCGCTTTAAAAATAGCCAAAGGTTGCCAGTTGAAGCGTTCGGTGGGTTAAGTAAAAATATTCTTTAATTTATTCATTAGTAAAATTATTAATGATTATTTTTAATAAATAGACGTATGCTGGTGCGTAATAAACTATGCAACATTTATATATATTTTAGGAATATTTGTTTTAAAGTTAGGTGTGCAAAGTTCAGTAAGACTGTTAAAAAAGAAGTTGGTGGTTCAAAGCGCCTTAATATGTAGTGTAGTCCCTTTTCTTCAGGCGGATTAATATTCTAACTTGTTGCTAGCTAAGCATATTAAATTTATAACCAGGCAGTTAAAAACAAGTTAAATATTTTATAAAACCCAGCTTAAAATTGTTTGGCTAACAAATTTAAGCAATCAGGACCTTAGACAGTTTATAAGTTGTCCGAAGAAAAGGTGAACCTATAAATAATTGATCTATCAAATGTACCCAACGAACTCATTAATTATGGGCGAACTTTTGAGACTTAACCTTTGGCTGGAATTGTCAATCTCTTGAGCTTTGTTCTATGCGACTTTTAATGGACAAGTTTTAAAGTTGAAAGACCTTTGTCGTGACCGCAGTGCGTATTTTAAAGCACTCCAACTTGCAGCCTTACCTTATTTGTGTTCATATGCTGAATCGTTATTGTGTCCTGTGTAAAATGCTGCATTGCTTTGTCAACAGACTCGAGTCAGCTATACGGGGCTCTACTCTATGCTACTATCAATTATGAAAGATACTGTGCAACCGAGCATGAAATTAGCTGCGTGCTGCCGCCCTTCAGTACCCAACCCCCCGTCCGGCTGGTAACCCTGACTTTCATAACGCGTTTATACGTACTCGTTCTCGCACTCATTACACGGTCATCGTTTGCTAGTCACAGTCGATAACATTTCATGTTTATACACAAAGATATGTATATATATAGCAAGTACTTTGCCAGCCTTATTAATTTATGCATTTCTGTTGATTGTCTGCGTTACAGTTGACAAGTTTCCCTCTAGCGTGAGGGTGTGTTATGTGTTCAGTTAGAATTTTTATAGATAGTTAGTTGGGTTGTCAGCTTTATGATGGATAATGAGTAGTTGTAATGGCTGGTTTTCCTTGTTTTTGTTCTTCTTGTCTTTTCCTTGTGGCAGTACGACATTGATTAATTTTAAGAGCCAATAACTAGCTGGCATTATGCATGCTTTTTCTTTTGTGGATGCATATACATATATGTTTTTGCTGTTGGTTCGTAACCCGCTGTCTGGCATTTATCTAATGTTTGTTCACTATTTTTCTTCTTCTTGCAGACGTCGCGGCAATTGCGCAACAAATAACATTTCTGTCTAAAGGTGAGTTCAACTTTCAGCAAAAAGCGAAACAAAATAAAAATGTTAAAAAAATGTAGATACAAAAATATATATACATTTATTTAATAATTAATTAAATTCGGTGTAGGCGTATCGAATGGCCAAGTTCTTATGCAAGAGTTTGTGTAGGGGTCAATCGCTGAAGTCATGGGTTCATTGACCTAGCTCAGGTTTTTCGGCTATATATTTGATGTCTAATGAAGTTTTAATCAAATTAAAATTTGTTTTCGAATTGGATGGTACAAATTAGGCATGCTATTAATTGTATCTGAGAAAAATAATATGAATTAACTATTTTATCTGCTCTGTTATCCTTAACTTTCTTAAAACTAAATTCAAATGTCTAACAACAAATACAGTATTACTTTTATCTAACTTTTAAATTTAAAGTTTTTTTAATTCTCGTTATATCGTGTTTATTATAGTCTTGAAGTCTTAAGTCTGTCCTCCTTACTATTTTCTGTATGGCACACAAATTTCATTCAGATCTAATCTAGCAGCAATCAAGTTGACTGCTCCACTGACCCACTGTCTGACCATACACCGCAGCTGATAGCGTCCTCTGCAGTAGTAAATTCTTTCATAAATACCAACGCCTTAAACATATACAAATGATAAAAACTTTAATAATTTTACTACAAAGTACGAGACAGGGACAGACTGCAGACAGACGGTCCTTATCAGTGCATTGTCGCTGATTATTGACTTTAGATATTTGCCGACTCGGGAGTCAACAGTGCAGTTGCTGACCCAGTTGCCAGTTGCACTTACAATGGCAACTCCTTAATCAGCGCTTTTGAGAATGTAATAGAAAGGCGCGTTGGTTCATTCAACTCGACGCGACAGACACAAGCTGCCTGCTTTGGCATGCAAAAAGTGTAATGCACTGCGCTCGATGATGAGTGCTTCCTGTGTGATAAATACTTGGCAGCCAGGCAGCGTCTGTCCCTCTCCATCCACTGCACAGCACACCGCCCCGCGCCACCCATGTGTCAAGTTATTGTTTGCAACTTCACAGATACTCTGCCGCGAGATACTTTTCTATGGCTGCTGCTAGCAGCTGTCATTGAGCTGGGCTTTTGTTTGGCTTAGCTGTACGCCCTTTCAAGGCAGCTGCGCATTGTAAGGTTTTCCAGTAAAACTGAGGAAAAACTTTTTCATATGCACGCGCACACATACATAAACATGCCCATATTAAGTCTATAGTATATATTTTTTTCTAATTACAACTTTTATGCTGACAGCAGTATTATTGCTC
The DNA here is from genome assembly GCF_035044405.1 of Drosophila montana. Classification (NCBI taxonomy): domain Eukaryota; kingdom Metazoa; phylum Arthropoda; class Insecta; order Diptera; family Drosophilidae; genus Drosophila; species Drosophila montana. The sequence continues at coordinate 442,353 of NW_026998009.1, forward strand.
GCCCACTGGGCGCCGTCGTTTTGCTGGGCTTTTGCTAGGCTGCGGATTATTATATTATATTATTTAGCGAATTTTCCACTTGGCGGCGCCTTAATGGACGCGTGAAAGGCAAGCCGATAAACGGCTAGAAAAACTCCGGCTTCTACATGCTACGTGTGGGCGGGCGTGCGGCGTGCATTATTTGACAAGTCGGAAAAAATACGTAGAACACAACATGGGGTCGACACCACAGTTCGACCGGAGCAATTCTAATAGATGCGCACTCCCAACTCTGACGTTTCCTTTTTGTTTTTGTGCTCTAATCTATCGTCTCGCTCTTATGCGTTCTTTTAATATTTTATCCAATTCGCGCGCGCGTAACTTGTCAAGAATTTCAATGAGTTCGTTTCCCTTTCGGTAGTCGGTCGGTGGTCGCTTTGGTCGGTCAGGTTTCTGTGGGCAAGGCAACGGGCAGCAGTATTAAAGTAGAACCTGTTGAATTATTAGTGTGAATCAAAAAACAAAAGAATATAAATAAAATAACAAACATGAAGTAGGTGAACAATGGGCCCATAGTGAAGAAATTTTGTTTAAAATGTAAACCGGATTAAGCTGATTTTACTCCAAAATTTAGAACTGAACTGAAAAATAGGAGCCTGAATATTTCCCTCCTTTCTTTTTAGTGACAAGTATATAAAAAGCTTAAAATATATATCGATAAAAAGAACTATCGTTAAATTTTTGTGTCGGCTTGCCAGCACTGATAGCCTATCGATAACCCTTCGAAGATCCAAATGTAAACGGAGTGTATTTAATTGCATTACATTTATATGCTAGCAATTAAATTGCATGATTTTTTGAGCTTATCGATTAATATACTGCCCCATTTTTTGTATTTATCGATACCCTTTTTAACAATTTCATGACTTTCGATATATTTGTTTTATGTTGCCTTGTCCAATCACTTGCATTGCAAAGCAAACTCTGCCTTTTGTGTCAGCAATTATATAATGCAATATCGATACACTTATACAAATTAGTTATCGACCCATTGTCACCCTCAAATGCTGACTCAAGACAACATTTGGCATTCCCCCAAAAAGTCGTTTGGCAAATGTTTTGCTGGCCACATCCAAATCCAAAATCAAAAGCAGAAACCGAAACGAAACGAAACCAGAGGAAAAAGCCATTTTCCCCCATATGGTTAATTGTTATTTAGTGTGATTGGAATAGCCGGCAACACCTGTGCAGAGCTTTTGCCAGTATGAATAAGCAAATGTTAAAAAAAAAAACGCCTTAAAAATAACTGGAAATTAACTTTTTGTTATGCATTGCGTCACACCAGAAAGCTTAACGCTGATCGCCTCCGGGCTATGCGGCAGCATGTGGAAAGTTGTTGACATTTTATGGGGCCCCCCACCCCACTCGCTGGCAAGTTAATGGGACGGCCCTTTTGCATGTGCCAGCATCGAATTCAAACAGCACTCGGCTAAGTTTTATGGCCCAATTACATGCAACGCTGCGCCGCAAAGAACATTGGGCCAAATATCGCATCCATCACATGCTAAGCTCGCATCATGTAAATTGTTAGCAGCTACAGGTCCGACTACGAGCACGAGTCCGAATCCGAGTTGGAATCAGAGTCGGCCTGCGTCTATCATTAAACTGTCGTAAATCACAAGTAATTGACATTATACAATGGCTATGCGGAGAGATGAGAGGCAGCGAGACCCGGCAGCCAGGCAAATAAGCAACAATTACCTTCAAGATAGCAAACAAAATACACGTAGCAACAATTAAACTAAAGATATCACATGCAAGAGCATACGTAAACGATGACCGTGCTAGCGTAACATTTGGATGCTCTAACTGAAGAGAGTTGAGATAATGTGGCTAAACATTAACATACACGAGGACTGAATATTTGAGGGAATGAAATAGGTTAGGATGTGTGTATTTTATGCAGCTGTTAATTCTAAGTTTGTTTAGCTAAGATTCATTTGGGTTATATAGAGTATTCATATATCTGTGATCGATAAAATTTCAAACAAACTTCCTTTAGACTCCACACAATTCTTTAGTAGATCACAAATAAAGCATTATACACGTATCTGATGCATTTACCCAAACAGTTCGACATTTGGCGTGGCAGCTCGACTATTTGGCATAGATACGACTAAAGGCGTAGCGCGAATATCTTGAGATTGCGATGCTCACAGAATGAAATGCACAATTAAAATGCAACAGCAGCAGCAACAACAACAAGTGGAAACAATGGACGTACGTCTGGTATTTTTAGACTGACACACTAAACAAAAGACTGGCAGAAGGCAGCGCCTCCACCCTCCACCCTCAACCTCACCCACACCCACGCCCCCAACCTTTCAACAGAATGTTAGAATAGACAACATTATCGCAGTCTTTGTCCGAAGATTACGAAATGCAACGGCGGCTGTGAATGTGCCTCCTCGTAATTATATATAGAATTCGCGCACGACACTTCATTTGTATGGGGTTGCGGAGAGAGGGGGGATCGTACTATATACATATATATATATGTGTATAGAGCACATAGACGTAATCGTGTTAGCTAATTGTCACAGATGACGCTGCAAATGCAGCCGAAGGTCTGCCAAAGGTGGCCAAGGTTTAATAATATCGCATAAATATATATACATAATCAAGCTTATCAGGCATAGATCTATATATAGAAATATAATAAAGGGTATTGGAAAAACATGAATAAATCATATAAACTGACGTTTCGCACGTTGTTATCGGTTAATATTGAACAGGAAATCATTCAACATGCGCCGTGGGGTTGAGAAAACCAAACACGCAAATTGTATGTAAATAAAACTGATTGTTCGAAAAATCATCATCGAAAAGAAATGACGCGTTCTTTTGGTCTCAGGGTGTTGTCTCTCAATGGGGCATTGCTCGATATGAATATTTGCAAATTAATCGCCTATGCAAGGCTTTTGTGAGTGTTTAGTAAACTATTTGCGTGGTAGATTTTATAGAAAAACGTGAGTTAATTGTGGTTGTTCTAGGTATTGAAGAATTATTATTTCTATTCTGCAAACTTTTGACAGCTGTCCAATAATCAAGACTTATTTCGTTTTCTTTCCTAAATTTGTGATGGTTTTCTTGTTTATATTGAATTATGAATAATTATTTGAAATACTAGAGAATATATTCTTACAATGGGTTTATAATCTCAACTTTTAAAGATGGAAATCTTTGAGTTATTCTTTAATTTTGTATCTTTAAAAATACGATTTATTCATTCTCACATATACTTAAAACATTGACAGCAGCAGTTCGCAAAGGGCAGAAGTATTCTTATTAATTTTTAAAATTTTTAATCCCAATTAATTAACTCTCTTTATTATATTAGTATTAAATAAATTACCCATTCAAATTTCAATAATTTCCAATTTGTACACACTTAGCCAGATTCTACATATAGAAATGAATGCTATTAGTTAATTTCACCCTCTCGCCTTTTGTCGCTATAACTTTTCCAACTCTGCGGAACACATGTTCCTGTCATTTGTCCAAGTTGAACATCAATTGCTTCTATTTCTCTTGCCGCCACATCTATCAGCACGTCAAGTAGTAAATTTTCAACTAATTTGTCAAATGTGTCATAAAAATGTTTAAAGATGGGCAACACAGAACTATGTGCAACATTAAAAAAACAACATGTGGGCCACACACACGCAGAACCAGGAAACGGCAAACTGCAGTCAAACAGCAACAACAACAAAAAATCAGCCGCCAATTTACGAGAGGCTACACTAAACAAAAAAGAGGTAAAAACAAAACAAAGTTCGAAGTGCAGAACCCCCGAAAATGGAAAGAAAAAAAAACTAATTGCATTTCCTGTGTGTAGGGGAGACATAATTCCATTTGAAAAAGTCATAAATTAACAAAACAACTTCCGATAGAAAAACAAAGCAAAACACAACACACAAACGAATGAAGCACGAACAACATGAGGGGCACAACGAGCGGAACAAAACAAAAAGTTGTCAAAGGGTCGACTCAACAACAACAACAACAGCAACAACAACAACAACAACAACTTGCAATGCTGCAAAGTGGCAGCAACTCCCCAGCCAATTGAACTATGGAAGAATGCATGCAGGCGGGTTGCTGCATAGAGGGGGGGGGGGGGGGGGCTTGTGTTAGGCCGTTGTCGGAGAGCCGTTAAAGCGTGACGCGCCGAACCACTTAACCGCTCTATATGCAGTCTCTAGCCCACTGATGATGGGGGGACCCCAATTCCCCAACTTGCCAGCTCCAGCTGTGGCTGACCGCCTGCCACATATTTCATCTAGAATCTTGAATCTCTCTCCCCCTACTTGCGACCAGGGCATGTTAATGAGTTCTGGCTGCTGCTGTGCCTTGTTGGATACCCTCTACTCATTAAAAACGACTGAAAGATAGGGTATACATATTTTTGTTCTATATACATACACACATTCCCACATACACACGTTCACATTGTATGTGAACTCTCAAATGTCATCTTCAATTGCAAAACGTTTTTATAAGTTATTTTGGGAATGTATTTTTTAAGGTTAGAAGAAGTCATGTTTTTATAAGTGCGAATATCTGGAAAGGCAAATAGAAGCTGGGTACAGGGTATCTCCAAATCGGGGATACTCTTCGCTAGTACAACCGCACTTGTTGCTGTTATTCTTGTTACTATCTCTGCTTAATTTTTATGCTCCGTCTGTAATGAAATTCGAATTCCTGGCCTCTGGAATCTGCATAGAGACCTGCACGGTACTGAGTCATAATGTGTTTTATTTCCGCGCTGCCATTAAAAAGTAAACCGCATTTTATTGCGCCTTCTCTCTAGCGCACTAATCAACGACATCAAATTATGTTTCCACAAAAATTTTTGCTGAAACGGTTTTTCGAGTTAAAAATCCAGAGAAAAAAAAAGAAAAATAAAATAAAGAACCATATTCTGAAGACATTTTAATAGGCTAGTTAGAGTAGAGTCGAGTGCTCGCTGAAGCATGTAAAAATACGACAACGAGAACTTACATAAATTTTACCAGCCTGAGAATGTGCACGTAATAGGCTCCATCTAGATGGTAATAGCTGATGTTTAGTGAGACGAAACCGAATATTATAATGTGTTGACTTCTGCTGTGACATATTATTGGTAGAGTTTTATGATACGCCTGCAGAGAGCAATATAAGTTGGGCAGGAAATGTGTGCGACGCAGGAAATATAACTGAACACATGAAGTATATATTAGTAATTCCGATTTAATAGTTTATAGGAAAAATAAGATTTATAGTGTGTTCAAATGTAAATTTAGCTTTTATTTATTTTGAAGTTAGGAAAATAGCTCATTTAAGTCTCGGGTTAGAACCGGCGACCTTACTTCTGCTTCTTTAGTTGTCAGCGGAACGATTAGCTAAAATTCTTTATTATAATTGCTTTAATTAGAAATTTTTAATGCTACATTGCCCCCAGTTATTCTCTTAGAATTAAAGTCTTCATTTCATGATTGATTAAATGAAAATTTTCTAAATTTGACTTTGATATGCACTTAGTTTTCAGGCACGCGGCAATTAGTATTCCCAAAAATAATTTCATTGCGCCGAGTTTTCCATTATACAATTCTAAGGTGTGTCTGTGTGTGTGCCATATTGCAGCATTTTCAATTAAATTGTTTTATTTTTGGGCTAAAAATAAAAACTCGAAACATTTACGTGCTGATTAAACAGCGTAAAGTATGCGAGGAATTGGCGCGTAAAAGATTTCGTTTGATTTCATTTCGTTGGGCAGTGCCACGAGAGTGTAGTGGAAGGGGGGTGTGTATGAGGGAGGGTTGGGGAGGGGGTGGGGGGTTGGGGGGACTTACAATTTGGGACGTGTGGAAACCGCTTGCAGTAGGCAACAATTGGAAAGCAGCGTTAATTAGACGGCAATGCGCGAAAAATATGAGCAAAGTGAAGATGTTCGACAGCTGCAATTTTCACTGAGAAAACAAAGCAAATTATTAGCCCCCCTCCCCATGCCCCTGGCCGTTGCCGGCAAGACGGAGACGAGGAAAACTCTAGAGACACGCCAGTCGATACTCTCGATATCGATTTCACTGACGGGGGGCCAGCAGCACGGGTGGGGGGGGGGTCGGTTTGAAAAATAAAAACTCACGTTTGGAAAACTCGTTCGCGCAGGCGCTTTTCATTTTCATCGCAATGACAATTCGGCCGCCAGGGGGCGCCACTAAAACAGCAGCAACTGTTCCCGTTTGCCGTTCTAGTTGCTGCCTTTCGACTCCTCTGAACGATCTTTCATTATATATTGAGCTCACACACACAGGTACACACACAGACACACACACAAGATGAGTCGCAACACTCGACGAAAAAACTCTCATAAATTCTTTCGGGGGCAATCGCCGCCGAACGCGAGTTCCTTTCTCTTTGGCCAACATCTATCGACCTGGCTAACACACATAACTTGGTCACTGGGTCGTTCCCGTACCACGTCTGGCACTCGGGCTGATCTTGCGCCACGATCTGTTCTGGCTGCCTCTTATTTATTTATTTTATTTACTTTATGCATCATTTACCAGCAGGTAGCAATTGACCAAAAAACAAAAATGAGCAACTTTTGGCCAACACTTTGTTTACCAATTACTCAAAGAGGTGGCTAAATCCACATGTGGTTGCATTTTATGTGCTTTTCTTGACTGGTTTACTGGAGCTTCTGGGAATTCTAATTAGGAAGTTGAAGTGATACATTGTGCAATTCAAGGGAAAATGTGAGTTGTGCCTATTCATTGAATGGGAAGTTTACTAAGAACACAAATATTGCAATATGTAGACTTTGATCAGGGTGGAAATTGGTGATTACCCCGACGAATATATAAAATTTTCCAATATGGTTCTTTCAATTTCTACAAATTGACTACCAAATAAACAATTAGAAAAAATGGGAATATTAACTAATAGAACTGAACGATATTCCTCATCGATTCAACGAACAAATAATTATCTGAGGATATGCAAGGTTGGAAGCGATTTGTCAACACCTGGAATATTTAATATTCTCTTATATATCACATATCTATTCCCATCAGATCGTATGTAAATATATTCAATATAGTTGCCACTGTTTTCGGATCAACATATCAATTCACGTTACGAATTCAATTGGCATTTGAAATTTAAATTTGCTTCTTTGCTGGCATCACATAAATTACCATTGAAGTAAAACAAAAAAAAAAACAGCCCCAAAACCGACCTACAAAAAACTAAGAGTCGAGCGTGGCCGATCTTTTCGCTGCCTCAAAGTAAAAATTATGCATGGCTCGATAAGAAGAAACGAGAGATCGAATCGAGGCAGAGAGAGAGTCTATAATCAAGCGCGGAGCGAAACGTAACGTAGGTCAGAGTCAACGAATTTGACAGCGTATCTAATGAACTAGCAAATGGAGAAGGTGGAGAAGGGGGGGAAGGGGCGGGGGGGCTGAAGCTGTGTGAGCTGCATTGGTGGACGCGACAAAAGCCCAGCGCTGATTGGCAATAGAAAAAAAAAGAAGAGAAAAACAAATGGCAACGACAACAACAAAATTAGCCCCCGGTCAAATGAAGTGAGCCTTTTGATAGAGTTGGAGCCTCGGCTGCAGCTGCTCCACTATGATTAAGCAGCGCGTCCAACTGGATGACGTTGTCGAAGTCCAAGTCGAAGTCGAAGTCGAGGTGCTGGTCAATGGTCAGTGGCCAGCGGCAGTAAAAAAGTTGATTGCGCTGCTCAACAAAGTTGCTGCTGCTGCCGCGGCTGCAACTGCAACTGCTGCTGCAGGCAGTTGTTAAATCAAAAGCGCCCAGTTGCAGTGTTTACATACACTCACAGAGAGTATTTCCACTATGCAACAAGCTGTGTATCACGTTGGTTCGATGTAGAAATCAGGGATGCAGATCCCAAAAATAATAGTCTGTGGTTCGGTTTACGGTTCCAACCAACTTCCGACCTTTCATTGGTTTGTGAATCTGGCTTTCCACAGCCATAAATCATGTTTGTTTTATATTTATGACTAAAATAAAACTATTTTAAGCATATATCGGGTGTCTACAAGGGTATTTAGACTTCGACAGCCTGTAGATAATTTTCTTGTTTATCTTTTTTCTTTTATCAGACATCTTTTTTTTTTTGTATGCTGCCTCTTTTTATTATTATATATTAAAAGCTGAGTTTGTTGTTGTTATGACAACGAAAATTGAATAGCCAATTTGATGGGAAATTGGGTGAAATTTTCAGCTTTGGATTGCTTGTCTCGAGCGGCGGGCAACTGGAAACGTTTTGGAATTGGAGTCCGCGGCTGGTTCAATGACTGCCTAACAACTGATGCAACTGTGCAAGCTGTAATTAATGCACATGATATTGTACACTTTGGTGTATGATGTAAGCCAAGCTGATTGACAGATTGACGGACAGCAAATACCGCTGCAAATTAATAATTGATTAGCCGCAACGAAGCCATCAATCAATTAAGAGGCGTGGCTGTTAAATGAATGAAAAGTGAAAAGTCGAGATTTCTATTGTCGCTCAAGATGAACAGGAAAACGGCATCTTTAACGGATATGTATATATACATGTCTTTAGCAGGAAAATCAGTTTATCTCGAGTGTGCATTTAGCAATCTTTAAGATACTTGTACACAACTCGCGACAGCTGTCAACGCATCTTGCAAGTGGCCAGAAAACATACAAATTTATTGCATGCCACAGCAAAAAAGAAAGAAAAAAAAAAACACATATGCCTGACGAAAAAGAGCACACATCTTAAAGAGTATTTATAACCGAGTCGACCCTGGTTGCCCTTAAAAGCGTCGACTGTGCGCTCTGTTTAGCCCGGTTAAGCGTTTGAGAGGTGTGTCTTGTGTCTCTGAGTTATGCGGCCAGCCAAAAAGACGGCGGGCAGACAGCCTGTCTGTCAGCCAAATGACGAACAATCGGAAGTTGCGAATTGCGGGCAATCAATATAAATCGTATAGAAAAGTGTCAAGCAGCGTTGAATTTGCAAAGTAGGAAGTGATTTCTTAGAATAGTTCCGCTGCACAAGAACATTTTAGCCGAGATGGCAAAAGAACAAAAGGGCTTAACTAAGCAATCGATAGGTGTTAGGAAGTTGTTTTTGGACTTGAGACATTTTTGAGCACAGCGTTTCCGCACTTTAATCAGGAATAAGATAGCAAAATGGTTAAAACAGAAATAACAATAGAATTTTGATTACTGCTTTCCCATATACTAGTCCGTCTATCTCATGGTCTAACTCATATTTCATGGATGTCTTGCTTCAGTCTCTATCTCTGGGTCTCTCTTACATCCTCTCGCTCTTTCTCATCTCCCTCTCTCTCTCTATCACTCTCTCATTCTCTCTTGTGTTCTGTCAGCATATTTCAGACTTGCCTGAGTTGCACTTAGTCTTAAACAAGTTGCGAATTATAGGCAAAATATATTTTTAATGAACTCTCGTCAGTATACTTTATAGTTTTTGTTGTAAAATTATTTTTGAATTGTGTATTAACTACGTTTTCTATTCTTTTCATTACAGGTAAATATGACATGTATACATTGAAGAGCATTAATTTTGCATTTTTATCAAACTTTGTTTAATGCAAAGGCGCTGGCAACAGGTTTTTCTTTCCGTATTCTATTTCTGTTATTTTCTTATAACTCCTCTACCATAAATGTTATTACACACTCCAAATAGAGGTCACTCCCTCTGCTGACCTTTGCAACAACTCGATTGTAACCAAATTGCTCGTGCATGACAAAGAATGATGGCCAGCTAAGAACAGAGTCCAAGCAAAGATTACACCCATAAGCCAACCGTATTCTAAGCTACCAGCTTTTAATTAAAATATAAAAAATAAAAGAATAAAATACCAAGAGCCACAAGCAGAACCCAAAAAAAGCCAGCTCTTTTTTGGACTTTTGTTTCTTGTGCTTGCGAGCATTAATTAACAACTTCCTCTTGGAGTGCGTCTTCTGGCCTTTATTGCCATGCAAATGATAATAATTATTATTATTATGATTTATTTCGCTTCGTATGCAACGCACATTTGACCCAAATCAAAAAGAAACGCTGACAACACTGACCCATTTAAGCAATAGCATAAAACTACCATCCAAAAATATTTAAAAATATATACAGACACGTTGCAAAACGCGTGGATAACATAAACATAGCGAAAATTATGCGGAAAATTAATGCGAAAAACATGTGTACAACGGAAAATTTTAATGGCATTAATCAATGGGGCAAGTTCATACAGTGATCTAAAACAAAATATATATTAAAGCGCATGTGGCATAAATAAATGTTTAAATATAGCTTCCACAAGTTCAAATCAATTAAGACGAAAATGCGCGAGGGAATATCTGTATAGCATATAAAATAATGTACACTTATGTACTGACAACTGTTTAGATACCCTGTAAATTGAATATAAATAGAGGTTAATAGAGGTGCAAAACAAGACAGCTTGAAAATAGATACACAAACAGGCAATATTATATACTATAGAAAGTTTAATCAAAATCAAAAACTGTAGCCTGCCCTATGTACGTAAGCTAAAAGGGTATTTGGTTCAGCAAATCCGCAATTTAATTCAATTTAATAGGTGAGAAAAATTTGTATGTAAATTGAATTCAATATTTATTCGCATAAAGTCAATCGTAGCCACGTGGCTACCGAAGTACATTAGGTAAAAGTTATTTGGTACAGCAAAGCGTTTACTATATTTATTCTAATAGGTGAGAAAAATGTGTGTTTAAATTGAATTAAATATTCATTTATTCGCAAAAAATCAATAGAAGCCACGTGGCTACCAAAGTAGCTTAGGTAAAATTTGGTACAGCAGAGCGTTTTGATATTTCTTTTAATAGATGAGAAATATGCGTATTTAAATTGAATTCAATATTTATTGAAATGAAAAATGAGAAAAATAGGAGTTTTTAAATTTAAAGGTAACAGCTTGTATATAACTGGGAATAATTTTCTGTGGGTTAAGCTATCTCAATTATCAATAATCATTATTCGTATTTCTTAGAAAAGTATATCTAACCAATCAATTATTTCTAAAATATCATCCTAGGAAAGTATATATTTCATTTTTTGTCTATTACATGATAATTATTTAACCAATCATTTAACTTATCTCGCATAAAAGTAGTATATTTTCTCTTATTTTTCCTTCGCTTGAAAACTCCAAAAACTCATTCGAATATTCATTATTTTCTTGGTAAAAATCTCTGAAAATTTTGAATACCAGCGGCAACTTTTTCTTTCGCTAAATGGCTGTCAGTTAAATAATATGTGTCTTTAATTAAGCAGCTGCCAAACAAGTGAAAGTGCACAATGCACATCATGTCAAAAATAACAACAACAACAACAACAACCGAGAGTAGATTTTTGTGACATTGCCCGCAGTCGATGGCTGTGCAACGTTGCGTATGCGTAATAATTTTGTACCGAGGCGAGATAAACTGCGTTAGTCGCTTGTTAAAGTGAAAACTGCACAAAATGTTTACAAAAACTTGAGTTTTTTGCATGAATTTAGTCACGGCATAGAGCCGGGGGTAATGGAGCTTACTTAATTAAGTTTTACGAGCATTTATTGGTGCAGGCTCGTAAAAATTTGTTAAATCTGCTATCTGCACTTAAAGTCAAGTTTTGGTGCGCAAAGAAGCGACAACGAACTCAAGTGCATTAACCTTAACAATCAGCATTTAAGTGCCCGATACACTAACAACAACAACAAGGAGTAGGCATGCGTTTGGCGACAACAACAACAACAACAACAAACAGTTGGCCTGGACCCTGATCTTCAAGAAACCTGCAACACTTGCAGCCACAGCCACAGCCTCAGCCTCAGCCTCTGCTCATGTGCAAGAAGCAGCCGCAGTCAAAGCTTTTTAAAAGCCAGTTTAGCAAGTTTCGATCGACTTCCAATACAAAGTCCAGCAAAGACTGTGGTCAAAACGTGTTAGGGTTTTGTTTTTGTTTTTTTTTTATTTATCTCACAGCAACTGTTGCCCCCTTTGGTTCCCAATTAGTTGGCAAGGCAAATTTTTTGTGCCACCAAAACAAACCAACTTTGAACTGTGTCTTTTGGATTTGTTAGCATTTGCTCAACGAATTTGGTAATTCATTTCATTTCAAAATGCATTGACAAACACATTTCGGAGAGCATCATTCATTCATGCATTAATGCGTTCATTTTCCATTTTATATATATTTGCTTTTCTACACTTTTCGCTCGAATTTCCACTTTCAGTTGGTGCTTTTCTTGCTTTCTTATGGAAATTCATTTGACATTTTTATTTACGAGTTTCGTCTTTTGCGCCTCTCGTTGGCGGCATTGGCTTTTCGAGTAAGAGAGCGGGGGGTAGAGTGTGTCTGTGTGTGTGTGTGAAAGAGAGTTCCGTCTGACAGTTTGTCTGCCGCTTGCTCCAGTTGATATATGACCTGTCTCCAAATGCTTTAAGCGTTTAGTTTGCATCTTTTGAACCGCATATGAATGTCAATTTGGGCATCTCCCGGGCCAAGTGAACAGTTGCGACTTGTATAAGAAAATGTAGTATGGATAATATGAACTCTAGAAGGTAATTGGCAAATCTTGAACAGGTTATTAAGGTCTTTCATAAAAGTGTGGAAATTTTGTCTATGATAAAATACAGTTAAGGAGGATGCAAAAAGCATCAAAATTCATGGCAGAATAGGAATAGATAGGAACATTTTAACACCTGACTTATATAAAATAATATTAAATATGATTTTTGTTTTTTTTTTTTTATTAAAAACACAATTTGTTATGTTTTTTTTTCTGGAATATATCTCAATCTCTGCTCTTAAGTTTTTTAATTAAGGAGGCACAACAAATTCAGAGCCTAAAGCTGGTCAAAACGAAAACCTTATAAAAATAAGAAATCCAACTTCAACTTCTACAACTATAAGACAAAATATATTATATTAAGAGATAATCATAAACTAAGTAGATTTTGTGGCTGCAAAAAATGTATCATGTTTTTCTTGAATATATGTATATATCGACTCTCTTCTTGAGTTTTTTAAATCCGGGACCTAACAATTATAACATCTATTAATAAAATATATTAAATCAAGATATATTAGAGCAAGCTCCTCAGATTTGATTGCTATAAAACAACTAAACATATGCAGTCTAATCTTTTCTACAAATTCCCTTATGAGATTGGGGACTAGCTTATTCTTACAATTTCATTAAGATCGCATAGCACGAGTTGATTGAAAACTATCACAATTGATTTTATATATTGAGCATAATTTAAATATCTATCAATCAATTGCAACTTGCTTGAGCTGAGTTTATGTTAAGTATGAGCTACATTTGTCAGTGGCAAAAGTTTTTGTTTTGGCCAACGTACCAAATGCCAATCACTCAGCAAGATATCTCAATAAACAACTTCACGGTTTGTTAATGCAAAACGAAGTTAGTTTTAATTACAAATATGACATTACGAGTACTTTCGAGTATTGCATGTCTAATTGCTTTGCGCTTCGCGGGGTTTTTAGATTTTCAGTATTATTATAGTTTTTTATTTTTTTTTCGTTAGTTTTCATGACGATTGGCAATTTATTGTTAGTTTTGCCTGAAGAGATGCGATGAATGTTTCATATACATATATATTATGTATTTTTGTTTTTTTTCTTTGTTGTGTTGCTTTCGGTTTGGTCTGTGCATTGTGTCTGTGCCTAGAAAATTGCCAGCAAATCGGCAAAATCAAAATCGAATTTTCGCAATATGCAGTGCTGAGTAAGACGAGTGAATGGGATTTGTTACGGCCTTGGCTAGATCTTGTGTCTAACTGAAAACGTTTTTACAATGGACTTGCCGACTGCAGACTGCCGCAACAGACAGTCTTACGTAATTGTCAATGGCCAAAATCAAATAAAAATAATAAATTGGGTCAAGTTTTTAATGAAGGAACCCATAAAAATCCGACTCGAACTGCAGTAAACAACGAAACGCGCTTGTTCTTGCGCTACATAATAAAGAAAAGAAAAAAAAAAACCCTGCCCACCCTCAATGCAAAACCAATTGGGGCAGTTCCCAAAAACAAAAAAAAAACAAAGCATAAAAAAAGCCCACAACAAATCAACCATCAGTTGGGCCATATAAAATATGATGGCATAAAAATCATAATAAAAAGAAAAAAACATTTTTAATGGCACAAATATTTATCCAAAGACTACAATGGAGCTCAAGGAAAAACATATTTCTTTTATTTGTTTTTTATTTCATTTTTTTACCTGTCGATTTCTTTTGCGGTCTTTTGCAAGGCTGCACTCATTCTCCAGGTGTTGTAAAAAACGCGCATAAGCTGAAAATGCAGCCAGAAGAGCCGAATACACAGCTTTACCAAATGTGGTTCTAGGGGTTGGTTGGCTTAGACACTTGAGAAGATGCCTTTTAGCCAAAAGCTTTGCCAAATGGATTTTTGTGTTTTTAGTTAAAACTAGTGGCAGCTGCCAAATATGAGTGCATGTGTATGTGTGTGTGTGGGTGGCGCAGGGGTTAAGGGTTACGTGTGCAGTGAATGGGTTTTGCGTGGTTTGCAATTTGTGGTCTCTTCTTTTTTTTTGTTGGCGCTGGGACTAGAGCTGCAGCTCCCGCTCTTTGGCTTTGGCTGCTGAGTAATCGATGCGTTTTTTTAGTGGTAGTAAAAAACATGGCATATCCGAAGTTGAGCTGCAATTGAGTAGTGCAATTTGTATCTGCACTTTACGAGTCTCGGCAGGTGATGTAAATGTTGGGCAAAATGTTGAGTAACATGCAGCAAAATGAAAGCATCGCAGATATTAGTTTCATGTATACTATATATCCATTTTTTAAAGCTATTTCTTTTTTATTATGTCATAATCACTTTAGAGTGGGAAATATGCAGATATATTGATGATTAATGCTGTTAGGTTAAGCATTTGTGTATTTTTGGACAGCACTGCAGTAAAACTGTTTTAGGTAAAGCATGTGGAAGCTATTAAAACTATAGACCCTAGTTTTGGGCAAAAATAGAATTTTACTTTATTTTCAGCATAGCAGAGATATTTGTTAGTAGATGCAAACATTTAATCATTATAGATTAAACAAATAAATTAAAAAAAAAAAACCCAATGTTATATAATATCTTTATTGATCTTCGGTGCATTAACATAAATAATAAAAATATTTCTTTAATAATTAATTTTCTGTTAATAATATTTTTATTTATAAACAATAATAATAAAATAATAATACTATAAATATAAAATATTATATGTATATTATAATCTAATAATTGTTCCAAAGTTCTTTCTCCCTTACCTTAATATAATTATTAATAATACTCATCTCTTCCATTCTTAAGATCTGCATGCTCTATGTGTTATATATAGGCGTTATTACATAGCTAATAAAAAATATAAATTAATATTATGTATTATCTATAGCTTATATTAGCGCATTCTTCCCACCAAAAGTTCCTCTATCTCCTAAATGTTAAGCTCATTTTCTCCACACTTAAGATCTGCACAATCTTTATATAATAATTGTGAAAAATAGTATATATGGGCATCATAAGGAAACTAAAACTAACGCTAATTGCGTTGATCGTACATTGCCGCGAACTGTCACTCAAGTCCGAGATAAACATACACAAACACACACACACTCGTTTGTAATTGCTTCAATTATTTTCATATTATTATGTGTTAAAATGCTTTTTGTTCAGTACTTTTTTCACAGTTGCAACCCCTCCCATCCTTCTCTCCCTCTCTCTCTCGACTTCTCACACACAGCCTCACTTCAATTCATTATGCCGCCATGGCCTGAGTCTGTCCGGTTTGTCTGTCACCGGGTCTCACTGTGACTATGGCTTTGGCCATACGGGGAGTGCTCGCTAAAGTGTGCTCATGTTCATTAACGCCAAAGTTGAGGCAATTGTCGTTGTTGTAGTTGCTGTCGTCTGTCCGCTGTAATCTGAACGTTGAGTATCTCGTCGCGCCTGGCCCTGGTCCCCACCGCATCTCCTGCTACCCGCCGCCTGCCGGCCAATGTTCATCTCTTGGGCCTGGCGGCAATTGCTGGCATATTCCATGGCTCATTGTAATGCGAACCGCCTCATGTCGCCGACGCCCCTCTAACCCACACTTGTGCTTTGATTTTTGGATACCGTGCAAGCATAAGAGGAGACAGAAAGAGATGCCTAATGCGATCTGATAGATAGAGTTGTTTAAGAAAAAATTAAATAAATAAAAACCGATCAAAGGATTTAATAGATTTATGGTTTCTATAGTTTCTAATATTCTATATATGCCACTCCGTATAATATTTAATATCGCACATAATTGTTTAAAGGCTGGGTATCTTTCTAGTCGCGCTCGCATAATTCTTCGACATCTGTTTTCGTTATCTTTTGATTTTTTGGTTCTTTTTTGGTTTGTCAGCTGTCAGCAGATTTTTATTTTTACTATTTTTTTCGGGCATGGAAAGTGTGACATTTTGATTAGTTGATATTTTTTCGCTGTCTTGGCTTGTGATTGAACTTGAGGCGCTTGTGGGTTAATGCACGTCAAGGTTGCCCTTTAAAGAACCGTATTGTTAATGAAATAAGTAGAGTAATCAGTGTGGTAGTGTGTTGAAATTGGAAAATAAATAACTGTAAAGTGAGATCAAGAGAGCGAAGGAGAGAGAGAGAGTTTAAGAAACGGAAACACATTGAGCAAATGTGGTGTACAACATTTAAAGCTTTATTTTAGGAATAATTAAATTTTGCAAGAGATCATGAAATTTGAAAATGGGCTGACTGACTGATTGATTGACTGATTGTTTGTCAACTCCAGGCTTAAAGCAGGCGAGTGTTCTAGTATTTTATACGGTTTTTTTTGTATGTTCGAATGAGTCAACTTGTAAACGAGTGGGTTGAGGTATTTCAGCTCAGATTAAATTGATCCATCAACAGTTTCAGTTGCAGCAGCACTTGCCACACACGTTGATCAATTCTCCTAATGTGCCTGTGTATGTGTGTGTGTGTGTAATTGATATTTGTACAGATGCTGCCCACAAGCTCCGTTTTGTAGAGGCCCGCTTTGTGGTCGATTAGTTACTCGTCTCATCTTACACACACGCACACACACGCACACACACACACACACACACACACTCATATACTCACATGTTAGCCTGTTGCCAGCCCTTGAGGCGGCTACTCGCGAGCTCCTGTGCTCCCCCCTTGGTCTTTAACCGCAATTGACATATGATTGACTGACAGTTGTTTGTCAGTTTTTTGACAATTAGGCGGCAAAGTGAAATTGCTTTCGATTTCGATTACAATAAAAAAGAAACCCGAAGAAGCAGACGAAAAGAATACTTTAATGCTGTCGAATTGCCTTTAATAAAAATACAAATATATACATATATATAAATAACATAAATATATATAAACTCTTATTTATTGATTGGGAAATTGTAAATCAAATGATATTTTTACACAATATTTACTATTTTTGTTCACGCTTCTATTTAGAAAGCGCCATTTGAAATAGAGTTTGAGGGTTTTTTGTTTTTTGTTGTATGTCGTGAGTTTGGTTTTTTTTTTTGGAAAACTTAAGAGAATGCTTTTCAGAAATTGGGTCACACAGCGCCACACTTGACATGTGAATGTCGAATTCGTTTTGATTATCAACAACAAAAAATATCATAATTAGAGGTTGCGCAAATATTTTCTAATGAAATTATCAAGTGGTGCCCCAGCCAGTCAGAACATCATCATCTTCATCAGTTATAACAGCTGCCCATCAAGTTTTATCATAAGCCACAGATCATTTGATGTTGCCCAATTTTTTTATTGCCAATATGATGGCTTTTTAAATGTTTGATGTTCTAATTTCGTGAGTTCAGCGGGCGGTCCAACAAAGCAAATTATATATGTATATAAAAAAGAGACCAATTTGACTTCATTTATTATGTAAATTTGTGCTTCACTCAAATATTAGTTTTATGGTTTGGCTTTTGGATAGCTGCTCAAGATATCAACATATCAATTGCTAATGTTTGTGTACAACTCTCTTTTAGGATCTTCATATTTGGACATTGACATTAGCTGCTAATTTTCACAGCTTGTGCTTTGGCTGTTTTTTTTTCTCTTTGTTTACAACTTTTGTATCTTATTGCAAAATCTGTGTTGGTTCAGTGAACTTTGAGTTGAACCTTATAAACAAATAACAAAGTTGATAAACATGATGATCTTTTCTGTTGAATTTAGCTAAGAATTTATGATATTCTATAAAGAACATGTGTTTTGTGTGGTTGTGTGATATTTCTGCGCTTCCATAAACTGTATATAAATGAAGAAAAAAATAATTATAATAAAAATAAGCAATTGGAAGGAAGAACAGGTGGCTGAGCAGCTAGGCTGTGGTAATATGCGAATATTTTACATACTAAAACAGATTTGTTGCTCATGTCTACAATTCAATATTTTCTTGAAAATGAATTGTTAAGATTTGAAGTCGTTGCCAATATTTGAAGCTCACTTGTTCCACTCGGTTAAGGCGCACCTCAACAGCTGAAAATGTCAGCTGCGTTCAATCTGCAGCAAAGCCTTGCATGTTAGGCCACCACGCCCACCTTCACTGCTCCCTCTCGCCCTCAACAGCTGCACCTTTTACTGCCCACAGTTGATTTCAAGCTAAGTAAATAGGCCGTTGGCAAAAATTTCGATGCGCTTTGTAACAGTTTCAGTTTGCTTCCTGCTCAACAACGACGACGACGACAGACAGAGCTATTAACAAAATTGGCAATGCGTTCGAGCTGGCAGCTGGCAAGCGGCGAAACAAATGCAAATACAGATAAAGAGCACAAATACAGATACTACAACTAATGTTGCAGATACAGATAGTTACAGCTAGATATTACTCAATCAACGCTAAAGACTTCCGTGACCGTCTATGTCTATATTTGAGACAGTTAGAAGGAGAGTGAGAGAAATGCACTCAACTGTCAAATAAGAGAGGCCAGTAGCACGTAGAAACAACAACAGCACAAGGCTAATTGTCATTTTCCGACAACAACAACAACTACAACAACAACTAAAACCCAGGGGAGCAGCCGTTTTAATGCACTTTTACTGCCGCGATTTACGATTATCTTCAGCGCTGCGCCAATTGGGCTCTATAAAGTATATTTACACACGCCTTCCGCCCCTGCCTTGGCCCAAGCAGCAGCCATTGACCAACAAATACCGTTAGCCCGCGCTGCACTTGTTTTTACCAATTTGATGGCCAAAGCCAAACAAACATACAGAAAAGAACCGCCCAGATTTATGCCCATTTATGTCCATTGTCTTTGTGCAGTCACCCCACCAGAGCCCGGGAAACTGACTCGAAAAGTGTTTGTAGAACGGAAGTTATTAAAATTGTTGTTTTGGTAGCCAACTCTTCGGCGGGTTGGGGAAATCCGTACATTTCTAGTGCATTGACCACCATTTGCTGCTCAATTATATTACACATACGCAACGTGCGCCCATCTACAGCTGGTGCTGGGGCTGGGGCTGCTTTTATTTTACTTTCGTCAGTCGTCCGTTTTCTGGGTGACGTTTTTGTGCGGTGCTACGGTATTAGGGTTTTTATGTCACGCCCATCATTGTTGTTGTTTTTTTCTTCTTTTTTTTTGTGCTCATATGACAACTGTTGCGCGGCGCAGGTTTTTTTGGGTGGTTAAAAATAAATCGTAAAATACCCTACACTGTGAAATGATAGATTATACAATTTTGAATTTAAATACCACAATTTTAAAGTTTTGATTAACATTTATTTTTTTGTATTATTTGCATTATTTTTGTGGTTATAATAAATCTTATAATAATAGAAATAAGTGGATTAGCCACTTCTAAATTCCTATAAATTTATGGCAATTTTACAGTACCTCGTAAATGCTCCATAAACGATCACAAGAACTTCACAATGCACTCTGCTTTGAATTTATAGCGCTTTATAGCACGTCAGTCTCTAGTATTTCTTAAAATATACTAAGCTGTTAATAATTACTCGAAATCCTTACTGTCAATGTGCCATAATATTTACAAATGCTTTACAAAGATTACAGTTAGACTGTGCCTGCTATTTTTGTTTTTGCTATAAATATAAAGCACTATATGCACCGTGTTTACACTTCTTTACACACTCGTCTTCAACTAGTACATTTTACGTCCTTCCAAAATTATTATAATTTCTTAACCATCTTCCCTTCTCACCCCAGTTTCTTATGACCCCTTCTCATCAGGGTATTTATAGATATAAATAGAAATATTTTACTGTAAAATACTCCCAGCTTAACACTTGTCTGGTCTCCTCGTCGCACAGTTCGCCGTGGGCGACTTATGTCCGCTTGACCAACCTCCAATTGCCACCAGCTCCACTCCCCCCCCCCCCCCCCCCCTTCCCACACTGAGCGCTTTCAAGCATAATGGTGACTACTTCCGCTCCGTACGGTACTCGACATTTGTCGCTGTTGAAATCTATACGCGATTAGTTGACATTTTGCTTGAGGTCATTACTTGGGGTTGGGGTTACTGGGTCAATAGTTTATGAGGTCACATTTGCTTGGGTATTGCAGAGAAGAGGTGTAGGCCTATTATGCTGGCAATTCGCTTAGTTAGCTAGTTAACTGGTTAATGCCCAGAACACAAAAACTGTTGCCACGCTTTGTTGGGCTTAACCAAATAATGTGGCATGCGATTTCTGGCCTGCTTTTGCAAAATATTAATAATAATAGAGAACGGTGAAAATTCTTGCAATAATGAAAACTAAATATATTTTACTTATGTGTCGTGCCTGCGCCAAATTAAATGTAACACAAAAATGTTTGTAGCATGTCGCTTTGTGGCATGGCCCGGCTCTTAGCTATTTTTGTGATCGGCTTTTTGAGGGCGCCTTTGTTATTTTCTGGGCCACGCCAAATGCCAGCGACAAACGATGTTGTATTTGGCTGCGCTTTAACCTGGTGTGCCATATGATTAAGTGCCATTTCCCCTTGTCGTGGGTCAGTTATAGATTACATGCATTCAGCTGTAAGTGTTTGGGCGAAGGCCCAACTCGAGTTAGGTGATCCCATTTTTTTTTTATCGAATTCGCGCGAAATTTGAGCCTTGCATGCACAAATGCAGTTGCTTTAAAATTATGGCATATTATTGTGGGCATAGAAAGCATGTAAATGGGTTCGACAGGCAAATCGCAGCCATAAATGGACTTGTTTATGTGCAGCTAGCACAAAATTGGACATGCCAGGCTGGCGTTACGAGCACAGTGAACTGTGCCATTAAATTGACATCAATTTGACAACAGACAGTGACTTCTCAGGGAGTAGGCAATCACAGAAACTTCACAAATGCTCAGCTGGCTTTAATTTGTTCGTCTGCTATAAATTTATAGTACTTTATAGCAAAATATAAATGTTATAGAAATGTTTATAAATGTAATTAATGAGCACATCTCGATTGGGGACAACATTCGGACTTGCTATAAATTTATAGCACTTTATAGCAGATTGCAAATATGCCACTATAAATGTAATACAATGCATGCAGCTCAATTGAGATCAACACTTCAGACTTGCCATAAATTTATAGCACCTACAACAAACCGCTAAAGATCAAAGGCCCGTAATCTGTTTTTTCACCCCCGAAACATCAATGTGCCAAAAATGCCTGCCATTTTTGAGCTGGCCCCAAACAAATCAATAAATTGATGGGAACAATAGGCACAAAGACCTTTTCGAAACCCTACTCGTTCGCACTGCCTCATTCTGGCCTACAAGTGTGTACATGTCCGAAGAAAAAACAATAAAAGAAATGTGAATAATTAAAATTTCAATTTGTTTTGCATGCACATGATACAACTTTTGGCGGCGTGTGGCACTTGAGGCGTCAAAAAATCAAAAGAAAACATTTTAATAAATCAAAATCAAATAATAGACCAGTATTTCGATAGACTTATGGACAGCTCTTGACATGCTGCTGGCCATACGTAATGTAAGGCCATAAAGAATTTTCCCATCTAGTATAGAACGAAAACAACTGCCTGTGTTAAGTTGAGCTTGTAAAAGTGTCAAGTAGCCGAAAATTTAAATGGCAACACTCCCCCGATAAGTTTGACATTTGCAGCAAGGTTTTATTGTGTCGAATGAGAATCAAAAACCAAAAGTTGATTTACATAGTTGCGATTTATTCGGATTCGCCTGAGTCAACGGTTAAATTTGTATATAACTCTTCCATCCGGCTGCCCAAAAAGCTGATTGCAAGTGTCAAAAGTCAACAGCAAAATGTCACGTTTTGTTGCTTTTTATATTTCTTCAGTTCATTGAAAGCAAAAAACAAAAACAAAAACAATCGCAATTGACATTTATTAAGCAAACGAAATGCACTTGAAAAACGATGCACAATATTTTTATTATGATTTTGATTTTTATATTTTTTAGCTTTTTGGGTTGAGTTTGAGTTGATTGAAATGATTTTCTCGCGCTTGTCAAAATACAACTCGCTTGTAAATTGACAAATTATGGACATAAATTTCTTGACAGTTTTATTGCCATTAAAGTTGCCTTCTTCTCGTTTTTTTTACTCAGTTTTATAGTCTTTTTTCTTTTTTTGTTTGTTCGTTCCAAAAGAAGCGACTCAATTACTTTGAGTGACCAATTTACCGACGGTTTTTGTTTTATATATTTTGTTTTTTGCTTAGGGTCTGCGACACTTGACGTCGAAATTTATAATAAATGGTTTTATATTTAGTTTTAATGTTTTGGGTCAGTTGGGCGCAGCCAAAAGTAAATTCGTTGAAAATTGTTGAGAGAGTTATGCAATGGATAAGATGAAATATAGACTTGAGAAAGTACGACAGAAACTGAAATGTTACATTTAATTATGACTGGGTAGATTAAAAACTCAGTCCAAATAAAAATATCAGAGTCATTGCAAACAGTCAAAGTGAATCAAGTTTTAAATAATTCGCACAATTGAATTATCTGTCATTTAAGCTGATCGATTTTCTAAGAGGCCAGTTCCAAAAACTCGAAAGCTAACAAGGTCACCAAAAACCCAAACAACTGCGGCTGACACATCTTCGTAAACTTGACAACTGAGTAACTAACACATGAAAAAAAGGCATTGAAATTGACATTTGAATTTCAATGGCATTCATAGAAATTGCAGATATCGTTTGGGTGCACACAATAAATACAAATGAGTATATAAAATACTTGTTCGTATAAATCAAATACTCATGAGTAGTGGGCGTCAAAGCAATGTCAAATAAATTGTAGTCCCAAAAAATCAAATCAATTGAAATTAAAGCAAAAACAAAATAGAGTTTTGTGGCTCAAAGACACAACATTTAAATAACGCCCAAGCAATTGTATTTTGTATCTGTATCTTGAGTCTGTTTTGTCATTTGAATGTGACCCACCTTCTAAATAGCTTTGACAGCTATTTTTAGTCATAATTTGACAGCCTTGCAATTGACTTGTATCTCTCCCAGCGCAGAGTTCAAAAAACTTTCGCTTATCAAATTACGGCAGACAACGTTAAACTCAACAAGACTTGGCATATGCCATATGCCATTTGCCATTTGCTCTTTTCTGCTGCTGTTGCTGTTGCCCAACTCGACTCTTTCTTTATAACAAATTGCAAAAAGCCACTGAAATAAACCAGCTCACAAAACTGCATTTAATGACAGGCTCCACGAAACGATGACGAACTTACCAAAAAAAACAATTTAATAGTCAGCTGTTAAGTTCACCCACCAAAAAGCAAGAAGAGACGCCAACAGAAAAAAAAAGCATTTCAAATATATTGCAAAACACACGAGAAAAAGTGGAGAAAAGTCAAGAGAAACAAAATGCTAACCCTCAACTCCCACTGATGCCATAACAACTGTCAAGTTGATCCAAAAGTCAGCGTGGAAAACGAATGCTGTAAATTATGATTTTATGACAGAAAACTTTTTAAAAGCCAATAAATTTTCGCAGGGCATGTCAAAATATATAAAAAATAAGAAATTGTAATAAAAAAAAAGCCAAAGCAAAAGATTAAACATAGGAAGTAGACAAGTTTTGCTGGGAACTCTCACAATGGCACCTTGAAATGTGGCAAACAGTTAACTACACTGCAAAAAATTGGCTAGCTTAAGATGTATTATATAACTGGAGATAAGTTTAGCTAAGACTTGGTATAAAGAGGATGGGACATGGTTTCAATGACAAACTATCAATTAAGAACATTATCTGATTTGAAAAATGCTAAGTATAAGGAAAAAGTAAAGTTTTATTTCTTGCACTTTAGAATTATTATAAGAAACTAAAGAGGATAATCGCCTTGCCTGACAATAGAACAAATATAGACTAGTATATAATAAAAAATACTAAGTATAAAGCTTTGGGAGAATATTGGTAAAATATAAGCTCTATTTCTGCAGTTCTTAAGAGTTTATCTTAAAACTAAAAACAACAAGAAAAGGGTTTCTTTATGGCATAAGATAATAAAAGATTAGTATTTAATAAAAGAAGCAAGTATAAAGCTTCAAGTTAATGCAGAATTGACAAAATAAGAATAAAGACTAGTAATAAATAAAAAAAAAAGTACATAAAAAACCTATTTTTTCTGCAGCTCTTTTGAATTTATATAAAAACTTAACAGTGGGATATAGAATGTTAAAGAGGTCTTGGAGCGTATTCTAAAGACTTAATAACTTTAAACCCGTTCATTTTTTTATAATTTTTTCTTATTTTATCTTTTTGATTTTAAAATCATAAAATATTAATTAATTTTATTATCTTATTATATTATTTACCCATTTCGCTCAGTGTGCTCGACTTACTGGTTAACTCATTATGTTGCTATTCATAGGCAAACTTGTGCAGCACAGCAAACTTTCGCAGCACTCGCAAAACGAGGCTTTGTTGCGACCCCCCCAAGAAAAAGGGTTAGGATTATTATGCATGCCACTGAATGCAAAGCCAATACACACACATTTGACTGACTGACTGACTGTCTGGCACATCTGCCTGCCCCTCACTACGATATACAGATAGAAAAAAAGGGCAACAAACAGAGGCGCACACAAAAAAGCCAATAATTGGTCATGACTTTTTGGTTACCAAGTTGCAAGGGAAGTGTAAGCTAGTTGTGCCTGGTTATGTTATGGCCTACAAGTGCATAGAAAGAGGCAAGAGTTCTTAACTACGCGCACCCTTCGTACCCAACAAATATTAATAAAGTCTTGGGCCTTTTGATGATTTGCCGACAAACGCCGCCTTGACAATGAAAACTGCTAAATGCCGTTGACTGACATTCGAGTTCTTTTGGGTGCTTTTGGGCTTGTGAGTTAGTTATGGTTATGTCTTGACATGGCGTTGATTTTTGTTTTATTTGTTGTGCATTATACCCATTGAAAATGGATAGAGACGGCATGTACGACAACAAGGTGTATTATGCTCGTAAGCAGGGTGATAATCTGGTTAGATCTCATGGGTTTAAAAATATTTAAAATTTAGAAAAATGCTGAAAACCGATAAGCTTCGATTTATAGCTGAAACTAGTCATAAAATTTGCTATTAGGTTTGTTGTAAATTCCTCATAGAACACGAATAGATTCTAAATTCCTTAAAATGAAGGACTGTAAGGCTGTAACAGAAAGAAGCACAGCAAGTTTCATCTTTTACAGGGTATTCGTAATTTTCTCTCGTTTCTCTCCCTTTTATTGAGGTTTTTAAGAGGGGACATTACCATTTTATTTATGGTGTGTACTTGGAATGCACATCGACTATTCAGTATAGATATATATATAAACATATTTTCTGTTATGCCTGCTGTGGTTGGTTACCGTCAGTTGGTTCCGCTGCACGTCAAGGGTTAAAGTCAAGGGTTTAAGTGCCATCGTCCGTAGAGTTTAGCAAACAAATTAATGTGTTTATATCGTCGTATTTGATATTTAACTTACAGAATTTCCTTTCGATTTGCTTTCTTTGCAGAGTTGCCCCACAATAGCAACAAGAAGAACATCAACACAAATGTTGTGCGGCCCGCAGACACATTGCCCAACAGCTGGTTATCAATAATAATTCTTTTTGGCCGGTTCCATAAGAACAACCAACCACTAAGCACCACCCTGTGGCGACAGCACTCACTGTGCCATTTTGGATAACATTGGAAAGTCAACACCCACACACTCCACACACACTCCACCCACACACCATACACACTCACAAACATAACTCAAAACGATGTTGGATCGATGTGAAATGCCGGTAAGTTTCTGAGAATTGAAGAGAGAGCAATGGGGGGAAGTTAGTTGAGAGCGAGAAAGCTGATTTATTGCCAGATTATAGAATATGAAATCCAGATCTTAAGAGAGTATTTTGATAACATTTCAATTTAAAGAAAATGAAGAGTAAGATGTAAAATAAGGTGATGGTAGATAGAAACTGAGAAACTGAATATTGCAATAACAGTTGCCTAGAAATAAATCTGATTATTTGAGATGTGAAAGGTGAAGACTTTAGAGAACAGATACGACTTCAGGCTGAACAGATCAGGCAAATATGGTTCAAATAAAAAAAAAATCAAAATACACAATTGATTTGGCATTAATTGGGCTTAGTTGTATTTTAAAAAAAATTATAAATGTGTTTTTACTATAATTTGAATATATGTCGTGTCTTAATGATGCAGTACGCTAAATTTTATGCAGATTTTGTGAGATTTGTAGCCAAGTCACATAGATATGCTCAATAAAGTATGCAGTGCAACTTAGAGAAAATTGACTTTTTGAGATGAGCTGCAAAGTATGCTACAACATTTTAATAGAAATTTG
The DNA here is from genome assembly GCF_035044405.1 of Drosophila montana. NCBI lineage: Eukaryota > Metazoa > Arthropoda > Insecta > Diptera > Drosophilidae > Drosophila > Drosophila montana. Next base: position 469,258 of record NW_026998009.1, read on the forward strand.
TTTTGAAATGAATTTCAGTTGATAAAAGCACAATCAGAGCCAGACATAGGTTATTTAAACTGATTTAAATTAAATATAAATATTATTTATTAACAAATCAATGTTTACAGTTCGAAGCCTGTGAAAATATTACTAAACACTTTTATTATTTATGAAAGAATATACAACATTTTACCCAAACCTCAAACAGATACAATTGGACAACGAGAAGCTGCGACGCGATGTGCGTCTGTCCGGCTCGCGGCTGGACTTGCCACAGCTGTGCAATGTGGGCCGTCGCCTTGACGGACACATGAACAGCAACGGCAACGGCAACAGCAACAGTATCAACAACAACAACAACAACAACGAGATAACAACAACATCAATAACTACTCAAAATGTAAATGGCAGCAACAACAATCTGGGCTCTCCGGTCTCCTGCTCGACCACAAACAGCGGCAGCGGCAACGAGCGCGGCTCCTCGACCAAATCGAACAGCAGCAGCGGCAGCGGCAGCTCCGGCAACTCGGCAAGCAGCACAGGCAGCGCCGAGCTCAAGTGCAACACGCCCATGACACCATCAGGTGAGTGGGGTGGGTTGGGGCTTAGCCGCGGGCAGCAGGGTTAGGCTCTTGTCAACATTTGCATTGGTTTTTAGTGCGTTGGATTCATACGCATCGCTGGCGTCCAATGCGAATTAGCAAAGCTCACGCTCCCTGAGCTCAGAGTTTGGTCCAAAGCGTCAGGAGCGGTCGGATGGGGGAGTAAAAGGCTGCGCATTAATTAATTTTATATACAAATGGCAACGAGGTCAGGGTCGCAGATATCTGCCACATGGGTTAGCTTTCAATTACATTTGCTCTTTGGCATTCATTTTAGCGCCGCGGCGCTTAAAACAGCGAAAAGGTCCATTGAAAATGCCAAAACGAAAAGTGCGCTTCACTTTTTTCTTTCTTTGTGTAACTTTATATAGGAACGAAAGATAGAAGCTGCGACTTGGGCGAAGCCAAATTAGATATTAAGTAATTGCCTTATCAAAGGTCAGTCAAAATGAGTGGAAATTTACTTTTAAATAAATGAAATAAAAAACAAATAAAATTTTAGTTAGTTACATTATAATTTTTGTTAAATTTTCATATAAAATATGTTTTTTTAAAGTTTTAAAAATGCTTCTATTTTTATAATTTTTGCCATTAATAATACTTATAAAGCGAATAGGAATACAGATAGCTTGGTACAACGTATACCCTTATATATTATTTTCATTATCCATTAACATATTTAGAGCTCGTAAAAAAACATTATTTAACTGCTCTTTATGCCTTATACATTCACTGATTTGTATATATTTGTTCATTATCCCGTCTAGAGCTTGTTAAAAAATATCGCAATTATTTGACTGATCTGGAATTTGAGGAGCTGAAGGTGTACAAAGAGGTCTGGTATTTCGGCCAGCATGCCAGCAAGAATTACAATAAGCCCGCCCCCACAGCCAATACCACAAATTTGGGCTATGATGATGACAATGGCAATTACAAGATCGTAAGTCGAAATAGCGCACATAAATTATAGTTTCTAATGCCTTTGCTTTGCTTTCGACAGATTGAACACGATCATATAGCCTTCCGCTACGAGATATTGGAGGTGATCGGCAAGGGCAGCTTTGGTCAGGTGATCAGAGCACTCGATCACAAGACCAACACGCATGTGGCCATCAAGATCATAAGGAATAAGAAGCGCTTCCTCAACCAGGCGGTCGTTGAGCTCAACATATTGGACGAGCTGCGCGAAAAGGATGCAGATGGATCTCATAATGTTATACATATGCTTGACTATACATATTTCCGTAGACATTTGTGCATCACCTTCGAGCTAATGAGGTGAGTTATATCCGCGAGTTTTTCCTGGGTTTTTCTTCTTATTAAATTGATTATGCTGCGACGACGTCAAAGCCGCGACGAATGTCTGTCACGGCACATAAATGTTCTCGTATTTCTTATATAACTTGCCAATTACAAACGCATATTCCACGCATATTTCTATTGACATTCAGCCAAATTAAATTTATTCGCAACTTTTTTTCTTTTGTTGCGTTCGTTCCTTTGCGTGCGCTGTGGCCATTAGAACGCATTTTTTATATAAGCCAACATGCGAGTCCTTTTTGGCTTTGACAAGTGCCTAGCACGCATTGCGTTGATCCTCTGTTGCGCTTTTTGCCTTGGCAACCATACGACCCCCCCAAATAAAACATTTTGGCCATGTGTGCCCAGCGAAATATATCCAAAAGTCAACCTAGAGAAGTCGCTCACAGAAATGTGCCCTATTATAAATACATATTAATAATATCAGCGTGTGTCTCTCATATGGCCCTTGTCTTTGATTTCGTTTTTTTATTATGCTTATAAATCTCTTTGAGTGGCAATCATAAAAGTCAAGTGGTTTTCGTAATTATTAAACAATGATTTTTAATTGTTTTTATAGCTGCGTTTATTTTGATCGTTTTACCGCGCTTAATATGTCAATAGTCTACATTTACCTAGTCTCTCTATTAATAGGGTTATAGTTAAGTATAATTGAACCGAAGATAGAACCAGCAAATGTTTTTTCCATTATTATTAATCAGAGAATGCTGTTCAGATCTGTTGGAACACTTCTTAACCTTCCTTTTACCTAATTTAGTGCCCAAATTTTATAGTTCAAACCTAATCTGACCTAGTTCTAGAAAAAACGTTCATTAGAACGACTTCATTTATTTTCATTCATTTTCAATCATTTTCAATTGCATCGCAGAGAGTGGGAAATGCAAGAAATTTATAAGTTTATCAATTACTAGCGGGTATAACCCGGCCTTGCCCGTGGCACGTATGTTATAAAATCAAAAAAGCTTTGAAAATGATTTTAAAACTGATCGGACGGGAATCAAACAACTTTTATGCAAATCGGAAAACTCTTAAAATTCACCAAAAAAATCTTTGAAATGCATTTTCCACCGAAGGAGTTTAGATTTTGCGAGAAATGTGAAACACGTCTCTAATGATTTTTCTTATAGATCTTTGGAAATAAATTTGAACACAAAACGTCATCCACCATATCTTCGACCCCCATTTGCAAAAAGGAGGGATGGATTTTTCAAAAAGTGTGAAACACCCCTCAAATGAATTTGAATAAAGATCTTTGAAAATTAGTTTGGGGCCGATCGGATGCTAAACAAAAAACTTTCATACAACCCTTTACAACTCCGCCAATTTACCACTGTTGCGGGTGGAATTTTCCAAATCGCTGAAATACGTACTTATTAAGTTCTTATGAAGAGCTTTAAAAATAAGTTTGAAGCAAATCGGACACAACTTAAAACGCCGGCCAAAAAATCTTTAAATCGCATTCCCCCCGAAGAAGTTTGAATTCTGCGAAAAGTGAGAAACACGTCTCAAATGATTTTTCATATAGATCACTGGAAATGAATTTGAGCGCGAAACATCACCCACCAAATCTTTGACCTCCATTTCCACCATTAGGAATGGGTTTTCCGAAAAGTGCGAAACACCCCTCAAATGAATTTGAACAAAGATCTTTGAAAATAAGTTTGGGGCCGATCGGATGGTAAACAAAAAAGTTACATACAAACGTTTTTCGCGATTGTTCCACACTTGCGAGTGGAATTTCTCGAAACCCCGTCTTAACGTGCACCTACATTACATAAGGTAACTACAGTGAAAATTTCCTAGCTCTTACGGTTTGGGCTGTGCGTTGATCACCAATCAGTCAGTCAGTCAGTCAGTCAGTCAGTCAGTCAGTCAGTCAGGACAAACAGTTTTATATATAGAGATAAATTGTTGTAACTTTAAAAATTTTGTATAGAAATATAGAAATTTTACAGTTTTAAATCTTAGATATAAAATAGAATTGCAGCTTTATAAATTTAAATGCCACTTTAATGCAAGTTGCCAGCAGCCGCGAGTAAACAAATAAATTTATAATTTATTTGCTGGCATGCCACCTACACACAACACACACTGCACACACACTCCAGCTGACAGCAAAAGGAAGTGTATGAACAGCAAACCGCAGGCGCTCGCCGCTTGGCTATCAATTTCAATTTAAATATTCTGTAGCCTACTTTCCGCTGAATGGAGGAGGCGTTGCGGTACGGGGTAAACTGCAAGTAGCTGCGTGCTGCAGGTGTGTGTGCGGTTGTGCGTGCGTGTGTGTGTGTATGTATGTATCTTTATTTACCTGTTGTTGCCTGCGATAACATCGCAATCTAATTGATAGACAGGCAGCCGCCCCTATCGGCTGATGATTTCATGGCCCGAGGAGAGCGTGCGCCGCTCCCCCCGCTCCCACATCGACTGGCCGCGACTGCATATGTCAAAGTTTAGACAGCTGGCAACACAAATATGGCAACTAACACGCGATATTCGCGCAAAAACACAAAATAGAAATAGTGCAAAAACGAAACGTAAGGTATAAAGTAAAAAGCAAAGTTTTTAGTATTTGCTGAAGGTCATGGTTTTAGCCATTGACTTGCTTCCGTTTCCGCTTTCGGCCACGCCCCTTTGCAAGCCGCATTGCTGCTGCCTGGCATTTCCGCCTAATTTGTCTTAATTGCGGACCCACAAGTTGCCGGCCCAGTTGACATTTTTGAGCAGTGTTTCTGATTTTCTAATCTCGTTTCATTAAATGGATTAACAGCACGCCATCTAGCGGCAGTTTTTCCCTGATTTTCAGTGCTTTTCTCTGCACGAATCGATCTGGCGACAAAAAATAAATAGTTTCACCATGCAAAAACTTAATTAATTATTTTGCCTTTTTTTGGGGTCTAATTAGCCGCAAAATCGCTTTTCGAGTGCGCACTTTGCGTCTTCTTCTTGTTTTTGCCCCAAAGAGAAGTTTGAACAAAGTTCTGACCATGGAACTGTTGTAGGATTGGGTTAGTCGAGGGGTGAAGTGCTGCATTGACATTTTCCCCTATCCCCGCTTCCCCCCCCTTACTCTGGCAACTTTAAAGTTTGTTGTGAACGAGTAAACAAATTGTGTGGCCAAGTTTGACGTAATTAAATTTACGTGCACGCAATTGAATTCTCCATGTTAATTTGTTTTTCTTCTTTGGTAGGAAACTCGCAAATTAAGTTAGTTCGATGAGTGGATTAGCGGTTAGTTAAGAGTCGGAAATAGAGCCACAAATGCTAGACGGAATACCAAGCCAGACTCTCTAAATCCCAAAACAGTAAACGACTAATTATATTAAGCACTTAATAAAAGATTTAAAAATTATTTACTGTTGAGCAGCACATTTTTGATGCTTAAATTTAAATCTGAGCATCTAACTACACATCGCATCCATTTCAATTGAAATAAACACATTTTAATTAACAGCGCAAGCTCTTTTTACACAGAATTCTCCATTTACTTAGAATCTATGCACTTTGCTTTTAACCTTCGCTAATTGTCATTTTACATTGTATGTGGGTTTAATCCGAAAGCTGCACTAACACAACTGTGAGCAACGCAAGCTGATTAGCTAATTGGCAGTTTTGCCAATGCAGAAAACTCTGAAAATTTGCACAGTAAAAAAGAAAAGTGTGGAGTAGAGGGTTGTGCAAATATGTGACATAAGCCATGTAACACTTAGAGCTCATCACAGCAGCTAAAACACGTTCAGAGCGCGTAAATTGTCTAAAGGACAAGGTCTGCCATGAAAAACAGACAGACAGACAGACCGCAGGACACATTTTTTACCTAGCTGTTTCCACCTGCAACATAGGCTAGTTGTTGTCTCTTGCCACAAAACGGGCATTTGCCACAACTGTGAGGGATATTATGGGGCACGTAATTTACGGCGACAGCGATAAAATGAGCTGCCAAAACTGCCAAAGACAGTCGACAGAGGGCGGCACATAAGATATGGTCACACTGAGAGCCATAACTATGCAGCATATTCTGTAGTTGACGTTGCCAAAATGATGTTGTCATGGCCAAGTTTCGGTCTGAGTGTGTGTGTGTGTGTGTTTGGCGTGTTTGGTGTGTGGGTGTCAGGCTCATAAATTTTTAGCCAAAAGCTGCTGGAGAGTTCCCCCCTTTCTCTAGCATCACCAGCCAGCTCTTTTACTCTGCCCTGTGGTTGCTCACCCTGGAATCTATTTCAATTTTCTCAGCTCATGATGAGATAATCATCGCTTTATCTAGATGAGCTGTCGATTTTGCTTGTGCACAAAGCTAAGCATGTTGCTTGTAAACTAATGACAGGAGCTTTTAGCACACACTCAATTAAACAAACATAATTAGGAAAAAAACAAATATTTAATATTTTTTAGGAACCTTTAAATCAAATAAAAGATTTAAATTAGTTATTTAAATCCGGAAGCTTACTTAAAGCTGAGGCGTGATTAAAGCTGAAAGCTTGCTTGAAGCTGAAAGCTTGCTTAAATCTAAAAGCTTGCTTAAATCTGAATTATTGATTAAAGCTGAATGCTTGCTTAAATCTAAAAGCTTGCTTAAAATCTGAATGCTTGCTTAAAGCTCTTTTAGTACGGGAAATTCTTCTCGTGTGCTATTTGAATAATCTAAAGATCTAAAGCGACTTTACTATAGTCAAGCTTTAAGTCCTTGAAAGCTGAGCAGTGTTAGCTTTAAAATGATTTAAAGCTAAGCAAAGTACGCTTTAAGTTAAAAAAATCCCAATTAAGAACATTTTGGTAGTTACTTTCGTGCTCTTGAAACCCCCAACCGATGTGTATTATATCTATATAGATGTCTGATGCTGTCAACAGCCATGTTATTGTCCAAGTCGGAGGATATTCCGTATTTTTAAATTAAAAAAGCACAGCATGCGCTGCAAAGGGCAGATCCCACACCATTTTCCTCTATATGCAAATGAGCAACGTCCTGCAAAAGGTTTTTCTTTTAAATTAATTTTTGCACTTAGCGTGTAGATTGCAATTTGTGGAGAGAGCTGTGCGAAGGAACTGAACAACTGGGGATTGAGTTACTAGCATAAGGAGGGGACTACAGCATGGGCGTGGTTGTGGGCGTGTGCTTGATTAACATTGCGTTTATATACACTGTATATTGAAGCCCACGCTGACAGCTGTTGTTTGCTCTTGATATTGTTGTTGATGTCGGTTATTATTGTTACTATTATTATGTCGTGCCGTGGCACAGTAATTACCGCTAATTGACATTTGCCAGGCATTAAGCTTGTTATTCGCCAACTAAAATAGAGATACATATATAAAGAGATCCTTGAGAGTGAAAAGCGTGCAGAGTGTACACTCAGAGAAAATGCTCAGAGATGCGATTATAAATAATATTATTTTTTAATTTATTTGTTAATTATTTACACAAACGTGCTCTGGTAAATAATATATATTTATTTTATAAATTTTATTTAAAAGGTATTGAATATCCTTATTTATATATTGTATATTCTCTGAATTTCATAAAATTATAATATTTAACAAAAAATGGGCTATGTTTAAGCGACTTATTAAAAGAATTGTCAAATTTTAATATTCGAGTTCTACTATTTGGAAATTTACGGATTTCGAAAATCAGTTCATTCTTCACATATTTAGAAACAAAAACCTCGGCCAGGGTTCAACGAAGTTTTGATTTAGGTGCAGAATTCTTGGGCTTTTCTCTCAGTGTACTCTATTCAAGCGTTGGCCAAGGCCATAAGTCATTTATCATGTAGTTTATTCGACTGCAGCAGCAACCATTTCTTTAAATATTTAATATCTAGTATCTATTTTGCATTCCTTGACTTTTTGCTGCGCTAACCAACAAAAGGCAGCGTAATGCCTCGCACTAATTAAAATGCGAGTGGCATATAAATCTGTATGGACATTTAGCCTTCAGGCGATGTGACAGTCGACGCCTGGTCCAACCAAATCAAGGTCGTCGGCGCCTAACCAGGGACAGCATCATTAATTAGTAAACCAAGCACCCACACAGAGAGCAAAAAACAGTGTTCAGTTTATTGACTAAAGCCGCTTAACCATAAGCTAACTTATTTATGGATATTTAAAAATGGTTTACTGAGGAATTAAGAAGTAAATTTGGATTAAAGGCCCATGCGCTATAAGCATAATTAGTTTCTCGATTTCAAATTCGGATTGTTTTGGGCAAGTTATTTGGACTTGAAAAGCTCTCGAGTTATTTTTTTATCCATTTCTTTATCAAAATTAAATGGCTTAGGATAAAGTAAAATTTCAATTTTTAAATATTTTGAAAGAAGTTATTTATTTTTAGATAGAAAATTTTGAACTTGCATAACTTTTTCCAGTCAAAGCTTATATTCGGCAAACCTTTTTATTATTTTTTATCTTCACTATTTGTCTAAATTTTATTCACAATTATTTAATTGTGAATAAAATGATTATCAAAGTATAGATTATTATTTCAATTTACATGAAATGCATATTTTGATGCTCTTTTCGCAAACCAAAGCAATTGCTTTTGAAGCTTTCACGTGCTTACTTCAGATATATTACCGACATGGTTATATCCCTGTCGAATAAAGGGTGACCGTTTCTGCTTTCGTTTCTCAGACTGTCGCCAGCTACTGTTTCCGCTTGACTGTCAATCAATTTACACGAATTTTTCCGGCCAACTTTTCACTTTCTCTCCACAGGCGGCAAGCCAATTTCATTTCAACTTTTTTGACACCATTTTGCGTTGGAAAACGAATTCATTTTGTGGCCAATTGACAGGGCTCGAAGAAGTAGGCAACGAAACGAGTTTTATGCTGCAAGTGTAAAAATAGAAGCTTCGCAAGCTTATGTTGTCTAGTTGTTTATAGGGGGCGTTACCCGTACCAATCCGATTGGTGAGACAATAGATTTTTTGTTACTATTTCGGGCATATACATACATATATATTGATAGTTATTTAGCTTGGTGCGCTAAATGCCTGCATTAGTGGCTCGTTACAGTTGCATGTTGCAAGCAGCTGGCAAATCAATCAAATTATCAAAACGGAACAAGTCAAATAGCCCGAGAAAAACAGCAGTTTTCAAGTTCACGAACGACAACTCTCGCTGTCTCCCTCTCCCTCTCTCTCTCTCTCTCTCTCCCTCTCTTGACATTGGCCGTGTCATCGAGGGCATGTGGCATGTCATAATGCAGTTATAATATGCCATTTTGACACAGAGCCTCAGCCGTTTTCTAGGCCCGCTCGATTGAAATTATGACATTTTGATGATTTTCTTATTGGTTTGTTATGCGCGCCTCTTTGTCAATCAATACATTTTTAGCCAAAAAGCCTTTAAAAGGCCAACACTTTAAATGTGACTCAAAGCCAAATAGCCCGTGACCTTTCTGGCTGCCTTAAACTTGTCCTTTGTCATATTATTTTATTTTTACTTTTCTCTGCTGAGAGTCAGGGCCGCAGCTTAAACCAATAAACTGAGGCGGCTTTTACACATCGTTAACAGCTCTTAACGGTTTGTGAGGAGGAGTGGGGGGAGGCCTTATGCCTTGGCAGCCTAAGGCAACGTACGTTACTTTATTGGATTAGCCGATAACAAGAGCATGTTGAACATGTCATGAGCTTTTCGAATAGCTTGCAGCACTCATCATAATTAATGTGAGAGGCGGATTATTACTTATGTGTGCTCCAAATTCAGCAAAGACTTGCTAGCTAGTAACAACTGCTAAACGTTTATAAAGAGTCTTTAAAAAAGGAATCTTTAGTACATCTTAAATTTTTAAATGGATATCCTTTGCACAAATGTCAAAGAAATTTAAATAGCCATAACTAATAATTCTACTAATCGTGTACCACGATTCTTAACCTTTTTTAAATACTATAGATGCATTAATATTTCCCAATTTTAATTCCCTTTTCAAGTGGCATCTAAACTTTACACAAATTTTAAGCAAAACCTATAAAAATTCTTTAAATGAGCGTCACTTCTAAACTAAACTTCTAATCACAATGTGGGATGAAATTCGTGATCATAAACAATTTTGAAATCAAAATGTTTCAGAAGTACAAAATTAACTCAGTAGGCCCTTTTCCGCTCTTTTAAACTGGCATTTAAATTTTACAAACATTTTTGCAAAAACAATTAAACACATCTTTGAATGGCCATAACTCATAAATTAATCCCAATTTGGGAGGGAATATGTGATTATAATTAGTAATTTTTTCAACTAAAATTCTGATAAATTCATTAATATTCCTCCGATTGAAATTCGGTATGCAAATCAGTTTTAAGTTATTGTTCCTTTTTAACTGGCATCAACATTTTTAAAGAGTTTTGGGAAAAAAAGTAACAATTTTCAACCGCAACTTGGACTGAAATTTGTGATCACAGTTATTTTTACAACCCATTTCCAATACGCCCATAAATCCGTTTATAATTTTTGGCAACTTACTGCTACAACTGAGTTGAACCTTGAAATGCAATAAAAAGTCACTTAAATTAATGTTGTATTTGCCACAGCTTTTCACGTGTGTTACTGACAAAATGTAAATATTTTTCTCTCATATATACCTTCCATTTGTGCTTATTTTTCTCTCTGCGTATTCAACTTGACTTCTGACAATTTGATGATGGATGAATACTTTTTACTCGCTTTTCAGCATGTCTTTGATATTATTCGCATAGTGTATTTTTGCCTGAGTAGTGAGTTTCTGTACTTAATTTAACTTTGCTGACATTTTTTTGGAATATCCTAACGAGCTCCAATACACACACGAATGTCCTGGCATTGGCTGTTATTATTTTTGGGTTCTCGGGCTGACATCTTTCTAGGTCAGAGCATCTAATAAGTGCATGTCAAAGCAGCTCAAGTGTCGAGCTGCTGATGGAGCTATTGATGGCATTCTGAGAAGATGACATGGTTGAGGCAAATACTTGCTAAGAGCTTAAATGGCTCTGGCAAGGGGCTAACGGAAACGGAAGCGGAAACGGAAATGACAGCAAAAACTGTGTGAGCGTGCGGTCAGCAAGTTCAGTAAATGGACCCAGCTGGTAGCATATCAAATAATATGTGAGCACAGAAAATGTGTGTCAAAAGGTGGGTGAGGGCGGTTCATATACAGAGGAGAGGGGATAGGGGTATTTGCTGATAACGTGTGGACTGCCATAAACTCATCAATCACGATGAAAAGTCCCAAAAACTGACAGCCATCAGAAAATCGACAAAACTTGAGCAGCACTTGGCGGGAAATTGTGTTGACCCAAACACAACCCCAATACAAAACGAAAAAATACAATAAATATATATGTAACTAGTGGTTGCAATGACATTGGCCATAAAAATAAAAACAGAACTAAAAACTTCCCTGTTATCAGTTAATTAATCGCAAAAGCTGAAAATCGAAAAAGTAAAAAAAATATATAAATAAATATGTATGCAAAATGCAAACGAAAATAGCAAACGGGTTGACACAGAGCCAGTCGCAAGGGAAATGGCATGTACAGTGGGAAAAGATGTGGAATTTGCAAGGCAAAGGGAATTTTGTTACAAATGGGAAATTTACACGCAATGTAAATTTAAATAACTCCTTTAAAAATATTATCAAAAATATGCGGAAAGTGTTTAATAAATGAATCGAATTAAATTGGCACCTAAATGCCAAAGCAGGAACTAATTAATTAATTAGCATAGGATTATTAGTTTGTCCCTGTCCAACAGATTTCTAAATTTTAACGAAAAAAACAATTAAATTAATTTTAATCAAAAGTTGATTATAAAAAAAATCGGTTTAATTTTAGATATGGATTAGGAATCTTGGGCAAGTTTGTTCTACAAAAAAGTCCAATTAATTCGTATAACTATATTTACATTTAAATAATCCTGTGACTTTCCAACTGTAAGTTTGGGAAATTTCAATGATGTGACTTTCCAACTGTAGGTTTGGGAAATTTCGGTAACAATTGGGATTCAGGCAAATTCGTATTTCAAAAAATGTAATATATTTCATATAAGTAAATTTTCATTTGAATAATGCAGACTTTCCAACTATGACTTTGGAAAATATTTTGTTGCCTATGGGAAATTATTGGGATATATTTTTTATGACTTTAAAAGATTCAAGATATTCATAATAATTAGAAGCGGAATACACTTATTGACTTGTCTTGTCATTATTTTTAAATTTGTTGTTTTGTTAGGCAATACTTTATATTTGCCCCTATTTTGACGTGATTTGCCCCACAGTCCAAATTGTTGTCGTTGTTCTTGTTGTTGCCCGTTATCGTCATATATCCAAATTTGTGTGCGACATGCAATGCAAATTAATTCAATGCATGTTATTTTTATCGTTATTGTGGGCTTAAAGCGGCCGGCATTTGTGAGGCGTCTTTTTTACTCGAGACCGAAAAGAATTGATTGGGGTTTGCGCTGAGTCATGTTTTGTATAAACTGTTGTTTTAATCGAAGTTTCTCTCTCTCTCTCTCTCTCTCTCTCTCTATTTGCAGTCTCAATCTGTACGAGCTGATCAAGAAGAATAATTACAATGGTTTCAGCATGAGTCTCATACGACGCTTCTGCAATTCGATTGTGAAGTGCCTGCGTTTGCTCTACAAGGAGAATATCATACACTGTGATCTCAAGCCGGTAAGTTGAACATATTTTGTTTAAATAATCTATGAAGTTGTTAAATGTAATTTTCAATTTGATAAACTAGGAAAACATTTTGCTGAAACAACGCGGCAGCAGCTCGATTAAAGTCATCGATTTTGGCAGCTCGTGTTATGTGGATCGCAAAATCTATACCTATATACAATCGAGATTCTATCGCTCCCCGGAGGTGATACTGGGTCTCCAATATGGCACCGCCATTGACATGTGGAGTTTGGGTGAGTATATATTTATATGTATACATAGGTCGTCGGGGGATCCGATTTTAATTAAAACACATTTGCAATGTGTCTTCTCTTCGTGCATTTGGCCTCGTTGCAATGAAAATGAATTTTTAAATGGTTCTCGTTCTGCATTTGGCAGGCAAATTTATAGCCACACACACACCTATAAATACCTGTAAATGCGTGTGTGTGTGTGTGTGTGTGTGTAGGTGTGGTTACATAGAACGTTTAAATATTTGATACACAGTTTTATAGCCACACAGCATGTGGCCGCCATTTGTGCTGCGAGTGCATTTAAAAGCGGGGGAGTTAGTCGCCTTTTTAGTGGGTCATGCGACTGACATTTGCCGTGTGTAAGGCGAGCCTTGAATGAGTTTTATGCCGCTTGTGCTTGTGAATGGCTGGCTTTACCATTTTTTGTACTTTCATTGACCGTTGTCGCTCAACAAATGTCGATGAATACAAATCGAAAACAATAGCATTGCTTCGACAGGTCTTTTAGTTCTGTTCAATTTGAATACAACTCTTCTGTTTTTAAATCCGACAAACCCAACGACTGTAACCACAATTTTGTGAGCAAAACTATGGAAAGCCACAAATCCATTATTTTTGTGTGAATGGATTTAGAAGAAACGGTCACTTTAAAAAATCAAGCAATTATTGCTTATGTTTACCTGGCACAAATTTTTAAAAAAATAGTCAGCCAAAGCTTTTAAAATCTTAACCTTATATCAACCAGCCAAAGCTCGTAGTTTTTTAACCTGAGAACATAACCTAAATATTCAAGATCAAAATTCTTTTCCCTTATCTTTAATATTTACGGTTTTTTTTAAGCGATTAAACTCGTGCAGTTAGAACCAATCTTTATCAATATATTTAAACCAATAAAAAACCGTTGAAACCAATGAAAAAACAAGCACAAATTGGTATTTTGTTTATTAATTATGAACAAACTCCAATCTCTCTGAAACACTTTTAATAATGCTTGCAAGTATGCTCAGTCAAACAGTTCAATGCAAAAAATAAATAAAAAAATAATTTAAATATAATTTAAAAGGAATACCAATTATTTGCATACTAATCCAAGAGAATATAAAGTTAAAACAAAAATATTCTGCTCATTCTACTTTATCATTTGGCAATTTCTTTAAGTTCCCAATATTTGTACCATTTCTAATTTTTGCCGGCTGTGCAGAATCATTTCCCTGCTTGAATATGTTAGGTTTTTTTTTGCAGCATGTCAGATTGGCTACTGGGGTCAACATTAACTCACGAGCAGAGCAAAGCAAACCAAAAAAATAACTGCGAACAGAAAAACAGAGCAGGTCTTGTGTGGAGCGATAAACGACAGCAAAAGTCGTGTATGCAATACACATACCTATGCACATATTTGCCGATTTCCGTTATCTACATATATACACACAGATCTACATATGTATGTATACATGTGCAACGAAATATTTGTGTACGAATTCCCCTTCGTATCGTCTGTTTACTCTATTTTCTGTGTGCCACTGAATTCTGTGTTAGTTTGACTCCAGCAGCCGTTTAGAGTATTTGCAAAATTTAAATTATATTCAATTTTATACACTTTCATTTGGTATATTCTTACATACATACATATGTATATTCTTTGTAACCCGAATATTTCAACCATTTTTCAAAAGTAAATACACTTTGCATGTTTTTCAGTTTTGGGTAAAATTTTAAAGTTTTTAATTGCAAACTAAAAAATTAAAATTCTAAAAGTTGACCCATTTTTAACAATCTAGCAAAGGCAGCCCAGTTTGCAAAGTCGCGTTAATGTACATTTGAATACAGAGACCAAACTTATTTAAAGCGGTATGCTCTGTACATCATGTGTAAGTGTGTACATACATACATATACATATTTGACGATTCCCTCTGTTTGGGTGTGTGTTTATTTATGCACGTGTGGGACTGCTACACAGAACAAAATTGTATGAGCGGAGAGCGGAGAGCAGACGAAAAAACGGCGCTCACAGAAAGTGATGCTTAGATCAATAAGCAGCAAGAATATTTCGTAAGAGCGCGATCAATGTAGATAACTCAAAAGCATGCATACACATGTTTACATATTTGGCAATTCTCCCTGCATGCACATGTTTGTGTGCTTGTTCGCTTGGTTGTTATCTGTATATATGTATGTACATATGTACATTCTTACTATGCATATCGTCTAAGCGAGCGTGTGCGAATTTCGCTCTTCGCTTTGTTTTAGTTTGACTCAAGTAGTCAATTGTTAATTGCTGCTTGAGAAGAGTTTGATGTTTGCAAAATGTGCAGCAGAAAAGAACGCGATCTGTATGTGTCCGAAAAATTCAAACATCGTACCGTATTTACCTGATCATATATTGTATAATAACATAGAAATATAAGTTGCCGCATAACTTATTGGCATGTTAACTATACGGCTCTAACTAACTCAGAAGAAAGTTGTGCAGGTTCAACGCTGACTCAAAAACCGGCGCACAGAAATTAGAGCAGGAAGCGGTCGTAAGATGAATTCGTACACAAGCAATTCCTATTTGGACCAATCAGCGATAAGCTCGTGAGCGCAATGCATTGTAGATAACTCACAAGCGCACATACACATATTTTGCATTTACTTGTTGGTGTGTGTGATTTCTTTGCTGTAAGTGCGTGTGCTTTGAATTCTAATGTCTGCACATTCGTGCTGCTATGCTCTGAGTGCATAAGTCACCTTTCTCATGCTTACGCTCTTTGTGTGGCCACACAAATAACTCTAAGTTGAATTTCAAAATCAAATCAATCAACAGCCGCCGAATATGTGCGCCTGGTATTTAGAGATGGCACTTTTCGTTTACTAAAAGATCCGGCCGTGCCTGCCATCGTCATAAGTAATAATTAAAGCAGCTCCGAGTTTCTGCAGAGGCAGATTTTATAAATTACCAGTTGAGTGAAAATTAAATGATGTCCTCAATTTTTTTCTGTACTCCGTCTATTTTGTCCGCAAAAGACCTACAAATTTAAACAAATTTAAAACAAATCGAACACAAAACATTAGAAATTTTTTAAATGCTTTAAACGGCCACTGGGCTTAAACTAACACAGAATTAAGTGGCGCACAGAAAATAGAGTAAACAAACGATCCCAGTGAGAATTCATACATAATCAATTCTGGCTTGGACCACTGAGCGGCAAGCAATAACAAAACTTGTAATAACAAATAGCAAAATAGCAATAACAAAAGTATGTAGATAACACCAAGGCAAACACACACCCAAACAAGTGCATGCAGATGAAATCGCTAAAATGTGCATAAGTATGTGTATATGTTTTCTTGTGGGTTATCTATTTATGCCTCGCATTCACACGATTTTGCTGTTGCTTATCTCTCCACACAAGACCTGCTATATTTTCTGTGCGCCGACTTTTTTGTTCGTCTTGCGCACTCGCAACTTAATTTTGTGTAAGCAGACTTACGGTTCTCCACAGGCGCAAATTGTTGTTTGCTGTGAATACTACGCATGCTTAATGTTAAAGATATACTTTTAATATTTTCAAAGGGCTATACATCAGTTAAATAAATTTTAATCCTGGAATACCATTTAAGTATCAATTGAAATAGAAAAAGGATCAAATAGTAATATAAGCTACGCGGTAAACTCAAATTACAATATACATACATATGTATGTATATATATTAACTGACTTAAGCGACAACAACTCACAGCAACTCAAACTAACACAGAACAAAGCTTCGCAAGTTCAAAGCGGACCAAAAAAGCAGGCGCACAGAAATTAGAGCAAGCAAACGATCGCAAGATGAATTCGTACACAAGCAATTCGTATTTGGACCAATCAAAGATGATCAACAAAAAAAATCGTGAGCACAATTCACAGTAGAAGATAACTCACAAGCAAAAACGCACACCCATATGTATTTCTTTGCTCTGAGTGCATTTACTTTGTGGTTTATCGTCTGGGCTTGTGTGGGCTGATGTGCTCTGAGCGCAAAAGTCAGCGCACTCATGTTAACGCACTCAGTGTACACACACACATATACAACAACTGCCGACATTGTTCACTTGGCGTTTGGACATAGCAGTTTATGTTACGTTATGACAGATTTTGTATATGCAGTCAAAGCTGCCCCGCTCATGGACAAAACAGTAGCCAAGAGAATTGGTTCCCAGATGACCCAGATATCCTTGGTTATTTCATAACAAGGGTGTAGTCCTGGCGAACCTAACAGGCCAAAATGGTCGAAAAATATGTATGATTTTTCTTTCAGCCACCCACAGCAAAAGCCCCGCCCCTTGATGGTTCCTGGTTGACTGTCATATCTTTGGTTATACCATACCATCGTTATAGTCCTTGGCAACCTAAAGGATCAGATCCCTGCAAAATATGCTTCGAAATGGTCCAAAAACATGTATGCTTTTTCTTTCAGCAGCCTCTGTAAATGAGCAGCAGCTGCAGCTGCTAATTAACAGCTGACCTTACAGCACTCGTTTTACATTAACTGCTGTTTAACATAACTCATTTTAAAAGAGTTACATTTTTGGCCCTCACGCGTATGCAACGAAAATTTTTATTCGAAAATACTCGTCGACCTTCTGAGCATTTCTGTTCGCCTGGTGCTTGAGCGGAATTTTAGTCAAAATTTGGGACCCAGCCGCCAACAAGCGCGACCCTTTTGGGTATGCAACAGAAATTTTTCGGCGGCTGAAAATTTTTGTCGACCTGCTGGTAATTTCTGTTCGCCTGGTGTTTTAGCAGAATTTAAGAAAAATCTCGGTAGCCAGCGGCCGCCAACGGACGCCCCTTACTGGTATGCAACAGATTGAAATTCCGTATCCCTTGGAAGTAAAAAAACGGGAAATTGTTTGATAATTATTTATTTTTGTTAATATTAACAAATTTGTTGTTTTATGCATGTATTTTCGTTTTTACACTTCAAATGGCTATATCAGGCTTAAAATACGTCCGATCCTGGAAGGATTAGCCTCGTTAGATTCGTAAAAGTCCTTAGAATGGATTAGAGTCCTTGAATCCTTTAATCTGAAAAGATAAAAACACATTTGAATCAAAAATGTCATAAGAGAGATAGACGGGTATTTTGAGGAAAGAAATAGCCATAACTCGGCCATATCCTTGCAGATTTTCGAAGGACATGGTTCGTTAGGATCGTGGGGCTTAACTGCATCGAACTGCATCAAAATATTAGGGGGTCATCTAAGAATCCTGGACTTGGTAATTTTTCAGTCGCAGGCCGCAAGGAAAATTGCGTGAAATCATCAAATTTCAGTAAAATTGCGATATTTCTGAAACTACAAGGACGATCTTTATGTCCTTTGGCTAGTTGGTGGGCCTGGTCAGTACAATTTTTTTTGGCACATGTCCTGCCAGGATACGCAAGGATACAGCCGAGCTATGGCCTATTTTCTCTTTTAAAATTTGCACTTAAAACTTCGTTGTTTGAAGGACTTTCGTCCTTCGGGTTGTATATTCTTAAATGGTGGGGCGGGGACTATCTGCTATCCAAAGGACATCCCGATAGTTCTTGAAATGGCGAAGT
This sequence comes from Drosophila montana, assembly GCF_035044405.1. Taxonomy (NCBI): domain Eukaryota; kingdom Metazoa; phylum Arthropoda; class Insecta; order Diptera; family Drosophilidae; genus Drosophila; species Drosophila montana. The sequence goes on from NW_026998009.1 coordinate 487,624, forward strand.
TAGTCCCGAATTTTTCGAATTTTGGCCAGTTTCTGACTAAGCCCCTGTAAAAAATTGTAGTGAAATTTTTTGTCGAATCCTGGAAATTCTTGGATGCCAATCGATAGTCCTGCTCCTCACGAGTTCAGAAAGGTATATTCTTTTGATATCCTTAAGGATGTGGCCGATATATGGCTATAAAAAGAATGTCCTTTTTAGAAAAATAACCATATTTCTGCAACCAGAAAGACGATTTTTATGTCCTTTGGTCAGTTTGTAGTCCTAGTCCAAACAAGTTGTTTGACACAGGACTTGTCAGGATACGCAAGGATACGGTTGAGATATAGCTATTTCAATGTCAAAAACCTATGTCCTTATATCTTGGCTGTTGAAAGGACTTTCGTCCTTTCAATTATATTTTCTGATTGGACAAGACAAGGACAGTTTAATAGCCAAAGGACATGCCGAAAGTTTTTGAAACGCCCAAGCTATGGCCAGTTTTGTATTAATATCCTTTTTAGGAAAATAGCCATAACTCGGCCATATCCTTGCAGATTTTCGAAGGACATGGTTCGTTAGGATCGTGGGGCTTAACTGCATCGAACTGCATCAAAATATTAGGGGGTCATCTAAGAATCCTGGACTTGGTAATTTTTCAGTCGCAGGCCGCAAGGAAAATTGCGTGAAATCATCAAATTTCAGTAAAATTGCGATATTTCTGAAACTACAAGGACGATCTTTATGTCCTTTGGCTAGTTGGTGGGCCTGGTCAGTACAATTTTTTTTGGCACATGTCCTGCCAGGATACGCAAGGATACAGCCGAGCTATGGCCTATTTTCTCTTTTAAAATTTGCACTTAAAACTTCGTTGTTTGAAGGACTTTCGTCCTTCGGGTTGTATATTCTTAAATGGTGGGGCGGGGACTATCTGCTATCCAAAGGACATCCCGATAGTCCTTCAAATGGCAAATTTAGTCCCAGATTTTTTGATTTTTGTCAGTTTTGTGACTAAACCACTGTGAAAAATTTTAATGGCATTTTTTGTGGAATCATGCAAATCCTTGAATGCCAATCGATAGTCTTTCTACCCGCGAGCTCAAAATGGTATATCCTTCCGATATCCTTATGGATTTGGCCGAGGTATAGATATTAATAGAATGTCCTTTTTAGAAAGCAAGCTATATCTGTGAAACCATAAGGACGATTTCGATGGCTTTTAGTCAATTTATAGTTTTAGGCGAGATGAGTCGTTTGTCAGAAGATGTGAAAGGATCTTTAAGGATATGTCCGTGTTTTGGACCTTTAAAAGGTACAAAAGAAAAGTCCTTATATCTTGACTGTTTTAAGGACGATCGTCCTTTTCTTTGTATACTCAGAATTGGGAAGATGTGGGCTACCTACAAGCGAAAGGCTATTAAGATTGTCCTTGAAATGGACATGCTATGAACGATTTAGTGATAAATGTCCTCATTTTGGAAAAATAGCCATATCTTCAAAACCACAAGGATGATTTCGTTGTCTTTTGGTCAATTTATAGCCCTAGTCGAGACGAGTCGTTTGGCAGAGGATGTGACAGGATCTGCAAGGATATGTTCGAGTTTTGACCTTTAAAAATACAAAACAAATGTCCTTACAGCTTGGCTTTTTAAAGGACTTTTGTCCGACAATACAATATTCTGTTTAAATTGTGCTGTGGCCAGTTGATTTAGTTGAGTTATTACATATTTTCTGCACAGAAACCTATCTTCCTATCTAGGCTGCCCGAAAGACTTTCTTCTTTTTCGTTGAATATTGTAAATTGGAAGGACAGGGACAATTAGGTGGCCAACGGATATGTAGATAGTCCTTGAAATCGCCAAGCCAAGGTCGATATCGATTGTATATTGTAAATTGAGAATATACGGACTTTTTACTGGTCAAAGGACATCTCGATAGTCCTTTGTGATTTAAGGAGAAATTTTTGTTCGGATACTAAAAATCTTCGAGTAGCCCTGACTCCCAAGAGCTTAACAGAGATTCCTTCCATTCTCTTCATATCTTTCCTATACATATAAAATACCTTTCGCTTGGACATTTTTTTAAGTAATTATAATCTTCTCTAAATTAATTTTTAGGCCTTCCCTCACTTGGGGCTTGGCGAATCGAAAAATTTAAATCTTCCTTGATAATTTGTTAAGTTTGCATTTTTCTCTTGATCTACTTTCATTTTACCCATACTACTAACTCAAATATAAAGTAAACAAAAGCGGTGGCTCGCCCCTAGCTGTGAAGAGTTTTACATTATTCGACACGTAACCCATTTGGCTGTGCGCACAGTAGCTCACATAAGTAAGCGCCCACATGAGCTGGCAGTCGTAAAGAAGTCAAGCCACTAGCTAAAAATAAACCCTAGCTATCTTTTATTAAACCACCCACACACACACATCGCCAATATCTCACGTACTGTGCACGTTTAATGAGTCTTTTGTGTGGAGCGCAGTGCTCACAATATATTTTTCCTTTTGACCGGACGTGGTCGTAGTCGGAAATGGCCGCTAAAAGGATGTGTGTGGGGGGGGGGGGGGGGGTGAAGGCTGCTACAGGAAGCAACGTTTCTAAGCGTTAAGGGGCAGGCAATATTATTGTATACATAAACTTCAAGTGGGCCTCACTTGTTGAGTGTCCATCGGCCCGCCTACTGCTCCCCTTTCCCCTCATAGAATATATCACAAGCTATCCCATTGTTCTAGCTATACGTGAGGGGCTTGGTCTGAGGGTCCTTGCCGCATGTGTAGCCTGTTGCTACTAATTGGCATAGTGCGTGTTTTTACACTTGGTTGGGCTGCCGTATTGTCTGGGGCGCAGGAGGGCGCCACGAAATTCGTGTGCAGCGATTGAACGTTGCCATTTTGCTGCGAAATACCGTAAAGGATAATGAGGCCTGGCAACCGGAGTGCACTCAGTTCTCAACTGATATGGAACTAATGGGTATACCAAAGAGTGTGTAGGAATTAATTAGAACTTGTGAAAGAGGTCATATGAATTGTTAAGCTATGCAAATTTGCTTGACGGACTAACTCTTCCGCTAATTGATGAACTGACAGGTGACAGGATGGACTAAGTTCTAGCCGGAGTAAATCCCTAGCTCACATCCCTTACTTAAGATCAATGCATGTGTTTTAAGAACCTTCTTACCAATTATCTTAAAATTATCAAAACAAAATTCTGCAACCGGAACCTCCTCCAGCAGTCGACAGTGATCCACAACAATACGGTCCTGCAAGCGAAAAGATTGTATATGAATAAAAGAGAAATATAATTAAAAAGGTTTTACATACAAATCAAATGAATCGATCGTCTCGTTTAGTTGTAAATTAAGAGTGACAAAATTGTACAGATTGATCCAAGCGAGAATTTTCTAAAACAAAATAGTTTTAAAGATTAATGGTAACAAAATGGGATAAAAGGTAGCATACATGCCAGTCTTAAAGTTTATTTTGGAACCTCCTTGATTAGCATTAATATCCTCAAGGGAACAGAGCTAAAAAAAAAAGATTTTATATTAATAAATTATGCACATAGTTAAATAAGATATAAGTACAAACAATTTGCGAATCGATTCCCAGAATCTTGTTGTTCAGTTGTAGAATTTTAAAAAGATTGTTCGCAAACAACCTTTTCTGAATATAAGGGAAAATTTTAATATTATGGATATGGATGTAACATACAAAGTGTCAGCCAATTTCGAGATCTTCCTTGTTAAGTTGCAATAGTGTACATTTTATGGTACAGTGCCTCGCGACTGATGATTACTGCAAAAAAAGATATGATTTTATATTAAGGGCATGGAAAAGGTTATGAAAATAAATGGCATACATACAATAATGTGTGAATCCAACATTTAACCTGCTGTTTAGTTGCAGCATAAAGATCCTCCAAAAATACAAAGCGTAATTCGTGAATCGATCCTCGTTTTTATTAAGCAAGAGTAATAATTTCCTCAACGATAGAAATATTCTGAAAATAAATAGAGAGGATAGGAAATAAATATAAATACAAGTGTAAATCAAATATTTTGTAAATCAGTCAACAACTCATGCATGAATAATACGAAGGATAGTAATAGGGTTGACGCTTATAGCTTGGGAAACCAATATAAATAATAACTTAAAAAACGACCTAGTCCATAAATTTAATTTAGATATTGTTGTATGTCAATTGGAAACTGCATCAGTATTGCGCTGAACTTTTCAACCCCAAAACCAAAAGCACTTAAGCAATTTACAGCGGCAAATAAATAATAACCCAGTGGCTCAACTGAACTGCACTGAAGTGTACCCTTTGGTCAAGCTCAAGCACGTGTCCAGGGCAAGGTCCACAGTCAAGGTCAATGCGCTTCTTTTGACAGTCCAAATGACTGCAGCCAAATGAGAGGGACTTGAATTATACCAAATGAAAGTGGTGCAGGATGTGCGACTGGAAGTTACCCTGTACCGAGCTCCCCGATCTATTTGAAAAGAATCGACATGTCCGACATGTTATGTTGGGAATTTTTATACTCATCGAAATCTTTGTACAGCTGCAATATACCCCATTTGCAAAGACTACAGGGTAGTTAAATCAATACTAATTTCGCTGCGATTTCTCTATTTTTCATTGCAGGCTGCATTTTGGCCGAGCTGTACACGGGCTTTCCGCTATTCCCCGGCGAGAACGAGGTAGAGCAACTGGCCTGCATTATGGAGGTGCTGGGTCTGCCCCCCAAGGTGCTCATTTCGGTGGCGCGTCGCCGTCGTCTGTTCTTCGATTCGCGTGATGCGCCACGCTGCATAACCAATACGAAGGGGCGAAAGCGTTCGCCTGGCAGCAAATCCCTTTCACAGATTCTGCACTGCCAGGATCGGTATTTCATAGACTTTTTGCAGCGCTGTCTGGAATGGGATCCTGCGGAGCGCATGACGCCCGATGAGGCGGCCCATCATGAGTTCCTGCAGCCATCCGCATCGAGTCGCCATCGCAGCTGCCGCATGTCCACAAGCTCATCGAGCTCGGGTCTGAACAGCGTCTCCCAGAAGTCCTCCTGCTACAATTTTGCAGAGATCTCGCCCGGCAATGGGCCAGTTGTTGCATCTATCACGAGCACCACAGCCGTCAGCAATGCGGCCATTACGACCAAGTCAAACAGTTCACGCCAGCCTCATGCCCATGCCCACGCTCACGCCCAGTCGAATGGACACCTGCCCGACATCAAGCTCAGCGCCAGCGACAAATACAACAGCATGCAGAAGGTCGCGGTGCGTTCGAAGATCACGTCAAGCGTCTCCGATCTGGAGTCGGTGCAGCAGTATTCGCTGCATCGCATCTACGGCGGCGTTGGCAGCGGCAGCACCCATCATGTCTCCTCGGCGGCCACCAGGAAGCATCTGAATGGCAACACGGGCGGCAATGCCACCAACAACACTATCGGCAGCAGCAGCAAATACGGCAGCACCACGCTGGCGCACAACCACCACAATGTGACGCATCACAATGCTTCCACGGCGACTATTGCCACGGCCACGCATAATCATCATCATCATCATAACCATATCGTTGGCGTTGGCGGGCAGACGGGGGCCGTCGGCGCTACAAATGTGGCCATGGCACATTCACAGTCGACCGGCGATGTCTCGGACCGGGCAATCTTTGGGCGTGCTTGACTTCGGGCGCGGCCCACCAAGCTGGAGCTCAAGAAGTGCAAGCTGGTTAATATGATGGACTTCTGGAGCTAGAAGTGGCGTCCACAGCATTGCGCTGCCCTGCGGGAGGAATAGCTGCCGCCGCTGTTGCTGCCGGCTGCTCCAACCTAAATCTAGCTATAACTGTTATATAAGCTATACATATATATATGTGTGTAGGTCTAAAGCGTTTCTATATGTATTGTGTATTGAGTGTGTCTCTTTCCGGTTGCAAAAAAACACGAAATATATACATATATAGTTTTATGTAGCCGATATATAATTCTAGATTGTGTATGTGCGCCCGCAACACACCCAAAAACACACATACACATACACACACACACTTGCAACACTCTTGCAGTATTCTCAGTTATTTTCTCTGATTTTTTTTGCTACTGCCATAGCTAAATATACATATATATCATTATATATGATTGTATTCCCTAAATGTATTTGTTTCCCTAAAGTATTCGCTAATCCACAACTTTTGCCCTCCATTGTGCAAGCATAAATTCAAACGTTTTTTAACACTGTTTCATCTGCATGCATGCAAAACCTGTATTCAACACGAACAAATGATAAATAACAATAATAATAATAATAATATAATAAACCTCCCAGCTCAAACGGAACAACATAACCTAGTTATATAAGAAATTTAACGATATATTATATCGTATACTCAAAAAAAAATCTGTAACAATTTCATACAGCTTCCATGTCTTTAGCAACAGTATCAAGGCTGTTATTAGTTACAAATATATACATTAATATGTATATTGTAACTATGATCAATAAGTTTCGGACATAGGTTGGAATGTTTCACAATCTATTTAAAGCTCAAATATATAACTTTTTCACTACTAAAACTTCACTGCTAGGGAACCTCATAGACCCACCAAATTATCAAATCGAAACTACCCTAGTTAACTATATAAATATATATAGGTATAGCCTCTGATAAACTGAAACATTCTAGCCCGGAACACACTTGATTAGGTTCTATAAATTGAGCGTAAAGTTTGACAACAAGTTAAATGTAAGTTTGTATTTTGCATGAGAGAATAAATAAACGGAACTGTTCAAGATTTCGATACCTCGACTTCGCGAATTTGTAAGGGATATTGAAAGCCAGAACAGAGCCGTTTAATTGAATATGCCCAAAACACTCACACAGTGCAAGTAACATGTCATAATATATAAAGATTATACACATATTTAATAAACTATATATTACGTAATTATTGAATAGAAAGGAAAACAACAACAATTTACGGCCAATACCACACAAAGCATGTGTAAGAAATATAACTTTAAATTCTATGTAAATCGTATTAATGGAAGAAAAAAAACAAACAAAATGTGAACAAAAATAAATACAATTTAAATATAATCACACAGTTGACAGTTGAATAATAAATGTTAGCAGTAACGAGCGGAGCGCGTACCCCAATGTCCCCCCTCTATGTCTATCTAACTCCCCCTCTCTCTAGACTGTCACGTGAACAAAGTTTGTAACGTACTTTTAGATATCACTGTAAACAAAATGCAATTTTTGCTCATGACTTTGATAATGTCGTACGTTTATAAGTATATACAATATCACGAATTAGCATAATAATTTTTGCCTATTTTATGTATTATTTATGTTGTTTACATTTCTCTGCCGCTCCTAACTACAACTATATAATTTTGTTCTTTAATGTACTATGCCTTTTTATTCAATTAAAACACAGTTAAGAAAAACAAAAAAAAACACGCAAAACTTTATTTACAAAGTGAGTTTCGAATTTAAAGTTTAGTAATAAATTAAAAACAAATACCGTTAATTATAAAAATATATCAATTTTAAATTAATGAATCATATTAAATGGTCTAGAAACCAGAAATAAATGAACATGTAATCAATACAATTACAATAATTGAAAATAAATTAAAAATTATGTACTCAAAGTGTTGCCAATCGTCTTTTTATGTCATTTACTTTACGGGTCAAACCGGACAATGAATGAAAACTTTCTGGGAATGCAGGAAGATTGGACTTTAAACCATAAAGATTTAGATTTCTGGGATTATGAAAATCATAAAATATTCTTTTCACTGAACTACTTGAGCACTAATTATTGGCATTTAAAAAGGCACACCTAACCAGCTAAGGGTTAAGACGATCACTGTTGTAAATTTTAAAAAATTGCATACTTTTTGGCATGAATTAAATTCCGATTTACATGGGAAATATTTTAGGAAATTAATTCTGTTTAGTTTTGGAAACGAAAAACTATCTTATACCTATAGCTACCTATAGCTATAGCTAGAAATGCGCTATCTTTAAAAAACAAAGTAAACATATACAAAACCTGCCTACCTCCTGCCTGGCGATATGGTATTCAAGTTTACGGTATTGCTGCAAAATCGCGCCTTACGAAAATCAGGGTGTTTCAAGAAAAAACGCTCCGTTATCTGTGTGGTGCCCCCTGGTATATGCGAACTTCCGATTTGGAAAAAGACCTAGGAGTGCCCGAAGTCGGGGACGTCATAAACAAACAGACTGCAAACTACATAACGCGTCTGGGAAACCATCCAAATCGACTGGCTAGGCGCCTTCTAAAGAGGCGTCGAATTGGAGGAGTCCGAACGCGGAGGAGATTGCGGAGGTCTCATCCAATCGATCTCCGAGATCGATATATATAGTCACCGTAACCTTGTTAATTTTATATTAGACTTAATAGTAGACTAAGTAGTATTGTAAATTTTCTAATAAATTTTATTTAAGTTGTTCTTATAATAACAGGAAAATTAAAATAAAGCTAAGTTAAATTAAAAAAAAAAAAAAATAGCTACCTACCAATTGAAGTCAATTAGTTGCCATCCTTAATTAACTTGTAATACACCATATATCATTTAAATATATGTATTCATATGTTTCTCACACCCATATAATTTAAAAGAAAACTTACCTAGTTGATCTGCCCGTCAATTACAGTTGGCTTATGATCCATGAACTTCATAAAAATAGTCCGTGCGATTTTTATAGTAACCCATCAGTTAATTCGTGCACCAGTTTCCACTATAAATACATGTTAATCAAATGTGTTTTATTATATATAATCAAGATGTAGCTACCTCTTCCAGTTGTTGTGCGTCTATTGACGTTTGACACCATTTGTAAAGCCCTCGAGGCATCAATTTATTAATTTAGATTTCGCTACGAACTCTTTTTTTTCTAGTTGCATAAATTATGCAATATCCGAATTATGAATGTGTTTAAGGTTTGGGCATTTAAATTGGGATTTGGGTAATAGCCGCACGTGTGTGTGCTGTTTCTGTAAAAGATAATTTAATTAAAATGTTTATTTTATTGTTGGCATGTAATTTGGCAATTAAGGAAATTAACGAAAAGAAATTGAAGCTGCGCACAACTGTACCGAGTGTACTAACAATTGTTCAAAATATTTTATCAAATGTTTGACGGGCCTAAAAGTTCAGAAAAGCTTTTCACTTTTGATGTGTGCAGCACTTGACGAGTGTTGTGTGGGGGTCGCTGTCTGATCAGCAGAGAAAAAGACGAGAAAGTGAGAATTCTAAGTAGGAACCCACTCAAATAAATGCGTATATGACTTAATTCCGAAACGCCAAGTAAATATGTGTTGAAAATCTTCATTCTTGAATGGAAAGTAAAAGTTGCTGCAGCAATCGTTGATGCAAACCAAAAAAAAAAAAAAAATAAATGTAATAATAACAATAATTCCCATTGAGCGCTTCGAGTGATAAGCGCGGCGCGTAAGTCTCATTGAGTCAAAGGTTTATTGACGCAAAGTTTTAGCCACAACATCATCTTCTTCTTCGACGATGATCTTCATGATCGTCGTCTGGCAGCACTTGTTGTTGCCGGGGCCAGGTCGGTTGTGCTTCGGTTCGGGTCCATGGCAACTCGAAGGCCGTCGCTTCTTTCTGCCTGCTGCGACTCTTCTTTCATCTTCTTTTTTTCTTGGTTTCGTGTTGATCATTCGTCGCAAAGGTGAAAGTCTTTCTCCCTCCAGCATTTTGTTGTTGCATTTGTACACACAGCATTTAGTCTTGTTTTTGTGGGGATTTGCCGATGTTTTGATTTCTGTTGTTTTTTGTAACTTGGCTTCGGCTTTGGATCTGTGACTTTGCCTTTTGGTAATCTCTTGCACAAATATTGCACAGCTATTAGGCATTTGCCAGCTCGATCATCTTTAAGGCCTCTGGCAGTTGTTGGCCTATGCCAAAAATTAAGTTATTCTAAATTGGCCGCCTTCAACATATTCCCACACTTGAGAAGAAACTCTGCTTGGTTAGGTTTATCTCAAGTACGAAAACATATAGTATTATATCATCTCAGTTTTATCTGCAGCTAGAGCACAGCTTATGACGCATTTAAAGGTGGAGCTCGCCAAAAAAAGGTGTATTATATTTTATGGCAACCATGCTATGCTCAAGTGTCACGTCTCAGAGAGGTCAATATGGCAATTTTGGACTTGATGGAAAGCAGGCGTAGATATACATGCCAAAAATTATATACATAACGAGCTCAAGCCCAGGCTTACATACATTGTGTAGAAGGTACTTTTGAAGATCAACAAATTAAATATTAAGGCAAATCCTTCGACATGGGATAATGGCAAATGGCAATAAATTTTAAAGCACTGGCAATGATATGTTATGATATGAAACGAATGTTATTCTAAATAAAATAAAAAACGAGGTAACCGAATGTATTACACACATATATAACAGCTCAAACTAAATGAAAGAGTTTTCTTGCTTATGTAGTTAATAACTGTAATGTTTTAAACCGCTATTAAAATAAGTGTACTGAGGTAATATTAGTAATAGTAATAGTAGGCAGTGCAATATTTTTGGCTCTGAAGAGGAAGTCGTTAGTAGTTCATTAACCAAGATGGGCAAGAAAAATATTTACGCTTTTAAACGTTGTGATCCGAGTATAAAAATACTGGAAAAAAACTGATCGCTGCAGCGGTTGCCAATGTTGCTTGTAAATTAAATATATATAAAAACATCGTTTTCACATAGCCAGAGTTGCCACCAAATCTCGTAACTCTTTGTTTCTTTTGTGTCAAAAAGCAATTAATAGCTAACAATTTAAACAAACAATCGCATCATATTTTCAAGCTTCATAAGAAGCACTTGAAACAAATGTTGGAAAACTTCTTAGATTAAATCGACATTTTTTTTTTAATTTCCAAAGCCTGTCAATGTCCAGTAATTTAATCAGCGCTCAAACAAGCAGGTGAAAATGCGTTTTTGTTTGTATTTTCCACATCGATTTTAAAGTCATCGACGCTTTTCTTGCCAAGCGATCGCTGAACAAAGAAAGCTATCAAATAAAATTTAAGCATCGAACGGATACAAAAGAAGCAACGTCTCAAGTCATTGGACTTGGAACAACGTGCGGCATCATCGACAGCCACCGAATCAGTCAAATCAGCAGAAAGCCATTATCATTGTCTAACTATAGGGTCTGGGTCTGTCAGCGCCAGAGGAAACCTGATAAGCCGCTAGGCCGGACCGCTTATGTAATGCGGCGAGCGAGGCGGGTTTGGAGGTTCAAATCGGGGAGGTGGTCTGCAGCTTGAACCTTCTCTAGAATTGCATTGGGCATCGACTTAATAGGCCACTCGCTTAAATATTTTAAGTCTGTGTTTGGTTTGAAAGTGAAAATGTTCATCAATGAAAGCTGGCGTTGAAGTGTTTGGGTCTGCTTTGGAGTGACGGATCTGTAGATTAGTCGCGTTGCCGAATTTTTGTGGGTCCCAGCAGCAAATTGCTGCTTTAATTGCTGGAAAGCTGAAAATGCCATAATTTGGTTGCGTTTTGATAAGGTCCCCAGATTGGCAGCTAACTGGCCTGTTCAGAGTTGCACAAGAGGAAATCAATTGTACAATTAACTTTAGATCAACGATGGAGTGTACTTTTCAAAGGAAACTGTTAAATATTTGTAAAAATGCAACTATGCAACTGGAAAAGCGACCGCTGTAAGGAACTAGTGCACTGTTATACCGAACAATAATCTTATCAAAAAGGCGACCGCTTTCTTCGATAAAGCTCACTGATACTATTCAGATATCTTCCAAAGGTCTACCCAGATCAGACAATAAAATAAATACCAGCTTGATACTAGCGAAAAAAAGTTACTTATCATCATAAGGAACATATAAATGCTTCAAAGGTTTTTAAGTATCTCAATATATAAAACTATTTGTCCTGGCTGACTGACTGACTGATTGGTGATCAACGCACAGCCCAAAACGTAAGAACTAGAAGGCCAAAATTTTCACTGTAGTTGGCTTATGTGATAAGGGTGCACGTTAAGACGGTGTTTCGGGAAATTCCACCCGCATGAAACTTTTTGTTTACCATCCGATCGGTCTCACACTCATTTCCAAAGATCATTGTGATAATTTATTTGATACGTTCTTGGGCGGCAAATGCGGGTCAAGGGCTTAATAAACGAAATTTTTTTCTTCAGATCAAAGATTCTCACCGCAAGACTAACTTGGGCGAAAACAGTTGATTCCAAAACTTGGTTTTTTGATGTTTCACGAATTGTTTTAAATGGGCTGTTGGAATTTTTTGGGCCGTTTCCTGCAATCCTGTGGACTCGACTTTCTCTCAAGATATTGTTACTTCCGTAACCTTGATACATATAAACTGACATTATAAATGAATGAACCGCTTTAATCTCTCGCCAAGCCTCATCAATTCGAAACATCAAATATTTCCGATCACTTGATCAAGTCATGCTGTGCCTTCTCTTTATGAAAAACTAGACCAAATCAACCTGTAGCTATTATTCATCGATTTCGGGGTGTGATGTAAGTGCGTAATATGTTGATTAGTAGAGCGCCACATACAACCGAACACTGCGGGATCGCAGCTACTTCCCATTCCGAAACGGACAGACAACGGGTAGCACACATTAATCATCTACTTTGATAATTATGGTAGTACGAGAGATAAAAAATGAATCACTTTAAATGAGCCAGACAAATTGTTAAAAAAGAAAAACATAAAAGACACATCGTGGTGTGCATGGAATGCAGTTTTAATGAGTTAAGTACGGAATGTTATTGTTGGTTTTGTTGGCATAGTTGTTGCAGAGGCTATGTGACACAGGTCTGTAAATGGTAATGTTGATGTCTGCATTAATTTTTGGGCAGCTATTAAATGATATTTATTGTTTTAGACCCAATGCGATTCGTACGCCTTCAACTTGCGTTCTTATCTGCATTTCCGAGTACGCCAAGTTGAGGAAATTACGTGATTTCTGAGTATGAAATCGAAATCGCTGCAGATGGCATCATATTTGTCTAGCCCCATCTATTTCTGGTTTGATAAAGACTGAAACACCAAGAGCGAATTGCATTTGGAGGAAAAAACTTGACTTAGAGCATAACATTTCCTCATGTTGCACAGTTGAAGCCAAGCAACACTTTCTCTTTCAACAGCTGAAGCGCTCTTTAATGCTTTCTCTTTGCAAACGAGCGCTCTCAACAAATGTTGCTGCTGCTCGTGCAACATGCCAGCAACATGTTGCTGCGCTCATCGTCGCCGCATCACGTCGCGTAGCTAGCTTCGCATTTTTTTTGGCATCTTCGTCGCTTGGCTTGGCTTAAATTGTTACCAAACGCTTAATGATCTTCAGTTAAGCATCGAACTTTTACCAGACAAGTCGTGTCTGCGGCTTCCACTCGATTCCGCGGCAGCCACAGCCAACGCTTGCGGCATACTAAATAAAGCAAAAAGTAAAAAAGTTATACAAAAAAAAAACTAACTGCATTTGCATAAGGCAAATAGAAAACGTTAAATTCAAAAAACCCGCCAAAGCAAAAGTTGATTTCAGTTTTGTGTTTTTGTCGCAGTTTCAACAGTTATTTTAAATTTTAGAAACCAACGTTATCGTGTTTTGATTTTGAAAAAAATAGTGCAACGATATAAATCGATCAGAAATAACGCAATTTTCAACTTAACTGCAAATTGGAAAAACCCAAAAATATACTATATTAATCTTTCGAATTTGCGTGAATCATGCGAAATTTATTGGCACTTTTGGGCACTTTGTGCCTGTGGATGGTCACGGCGAATGCACAGGGATTTATTCCACCCAATGCTGGCATACATAATGGGGTAAGTTCAAAATAAAAATTGTAAATTAAGTGATTAAAGTGTTATTAAATACCAAAAAAAAAAAAAGAATCTTAAGAATGTTGCAAAAACATAAGTAAAGAATCCTTCTAATATTCGTAAATTTTCTTTAAATTTTGAGTTCCAAAATATATTTTAACGTAACTTAACGTAAGCATGAAGCTTTACACAAATCCTTAACAATAAAAAATATAGTGAGTATTTTGGATGTTTACATAGTTTTGTTTTTAATAAGGTTAACAGCTCCATTTGATCAACTCTTTTATATTTATATGTAATAAATTTTAGATTATATTCCATTCAACAAAATAAGACCGATTCATATTCAAATAAAGTCAGTTATTATATATACTCAACATAAAATTTCATTATTATTCCCTTCAACAATTGCCTCTTAACCTTTTAGCGAAATGAGACCAACCTTTATTCAAACACAGTAGGGTGTTCCAGTTAACCATAGACAATGTTCGTCTACAAAACTCTAGACCACAGCGCATAACCCAAATATTTGCCAAAGCGTCTATGAGAAAGAAAGAAAAAAAATTGATCACACAATTTGCATTTCCATTGAATGTTATGCAAATATTTATTGTCTATTCTAGTTGTGAATTTTATTTGCGGGTTAGGCCAAAAGGCGAATTGACACAGTTTTTAAGCGACGTGTGAGTCAAAGAAAGTTTCTGTTTATTTTAAAAAGAACGGAAATATACCGAAAAAAAAATATATATATGAATAAGCACACATTATGCAATTTTCGTAAGAAAATTCCACAAATTCCGAAGCACTTCAGACTTGCATAAGATACAGTTTTGGCCCGACTGGTAGCCTGCCTAAATTATTCAATTATTCAAAAAATTTTCATAGGCATTTTCATATTAATTGTACAAATATGCAACTGAGACGCCTCAATGAACTTTCCCTTTTTTTATATACATGTATATATAAATATATACATATATTGTTTTTTGTTTTTGGAGCTGCGTTTAATGAAGATGCAAAGGAAGCAAAGAGTAAAAGCCAAAAAATCATGACAACGTTTAAAGCAACAGATAATAAAACCTGTTCGCTTGAAATGGTCAAGAGTTAAAATAAAACAAAATACCAAGGAAATTTTGAACGCACGAGCCAACGAAACTGCAAGAACCCTTAGGTTCTCAGTTCTTAAATACAAATGTGTAGTTAGGTCAGTACCAGCTGGCCTTTAACTAAAATGTATGGCTTTCTTTATACGATGGATCTACTCAAGCTCATTAACAATTAGCTGGGCTTAACATAATTGATAGACATTAGCCAAATAATACAAGCATATATATGTACATATATCTATCTATACATGTTTAGGCCACAAGCAAGATTATCGCTTGTTGTTGCAGCTATTGTTATGTTTTGATTGTTGGTCAATGTGGCATTTGCGGCATCCGCTGTTATAGTTTGTTTTCACTTTCATGGCCGCAGCCAAACTTGGCAACAGCCGCAACGATTTATGATATTTCCAATTTGGTTGTCATTTTCGCTCTTTGTTGTTGCTGGCTTTGATTTGCGGATGAACTAATGCTCATAATTGGAATTTGCTTTTTTACCCAACACTTTTGTTGAGGCGTCTATTACGTAAACATATTTTGATAATGTTTAACCTTAATATAATTTTTATGATACCAAACCGCGATTTTCCCAGTCAGGTTTATAGATCACTTAAGGAGCTTAGTTCCAAAAATATCTAATTTTAATTTGGAAAGTTTGTTATTTTGTAATACAACTTTTATGCTTGCAAATATTCCTGAGCTCTAGACGTCCGTCCATCTTAGTATATGAACGCCGTATTGATAGCTTCAGCCGTTTAAATTCGCATATATGTTAGTTTGTAAAAGAATGCCTTAGGAACATATAATTTCTTTTAAGTAATAATAATGAAAATGATTTGATTAGCTACCCTGAGAAAAGAGCATTGAATGCTTAGCTAAAATCGTATGCCAACTTCTGTCAATACTAAACATCAACTTTATTATTGAATTTTCGCTACTTATAGCTCCTACACTCCTTTTTCGTGCACAAATTGCTCTCTGATTTCATAATATGGCTTATATCATAGCAAATC
Organism: Drosophila montana; assembly: GCF_035044405.1. Classification (NCBI taxonomy): domain Eukaryota; kingdom Metazoa; phylum Arthropoda; class Insecta; order Diptera; family Drosophilidae; genus Drosophila; species Drosophila montana. The sequence goes on from NW_026998009.1 coordinate 503,587, forward strand.
GCATGCTCAATTACATTTTCAATTTGTTTGACTAAGCAGCACTTCCTGCCCAACGTGGCGTTCAACACTTTGGCTTTATTTCCATTAACTTGCCGCTGTCCAATCAAGCGCTTCATCAGAGTCACAATTTTGTTCACTTTTCCACGTGCACCGAGCATTTCAAATGAAATTGAAATTCGATTTAATTCTCAACTAGCAGCGCTACAGCACCAGCACCAGCAGCAGCAGCAGCAACTCAATAGAGTTGGGCCCCTCTAATCTAAAAACGATTCGAGTTTAAAATAAAATCAAATCGAGGCACAACAAACAGCGGAGTGTCGAGTGGTTAGGGTGAGGGCCAGGGCCGCCTAATTGACTCTGCGTGTGATTAGCGCTCAATTACTTTATTTATTTGCGGTCTTCGTTTTGATACAATGCAAGACAATTCGATTTTGATTCCATTTGATTTAGTGTAGCGCCAGTTAACGAGCTTTAAGTGGCAAGTCCGACAGATACAATAGAGCATATAAATGGCCTATATATGATTAGGCCCAAAGCTTAATTAACGTGTCGGCAAGTGTGGTCCTGTTACAGTTGGAAATACTTTGTAATTCTTGTTGCCAGCCAAACAACTTTCATTTTTTAACACAAATCCATTAACAGTTTGTCACACAAAAAATGTATCTTTCAGATATATATGCAACCAAAATATATTTATAAAAGATCTCTCGATTGACCCACTTTCCACAACAACAAAACGAAACAAACAAAACCTGCTAGAACGACGGGCCCCTACCCTACAACAACACGCGCAAAAAATATACAACAACAATTTTGGGCAATACAAAATGAAAAGAAATTACAACTTGAAATTCGTACAATAAATTGCGAGCGGCAGCGGCAACAATGAACAGGTTGAAGGGCCAGTCTTGCGCGTAACTGACAGATACAAAGATACATAAAGTATCTTTAAGCAGTTACGCTGTCTACAGCATTTGACCGTACAAAAATAACTACTTATTATTATAACTATTACTGGTTTCCAATTAAAAAGTGAAGCCTGTAAGCCTATTAATATGCTAATCGCATATGCTGACATAGACCCATATATTTTGCTTGTAGTTGCAAAATAATGTGGAATATTATTTATTTTGGCATGACTAAAAAACAACTTGAAATAAAAACTATTTTGAGGCTAATAAAAACCAAATTCGTTTTTCATATTTTATATGTTTTTAGAAAAATTCGAAAATGTATTTCTTTTTTCTAATTCTTAGGTATCTTTTTTATTTATTATGCAACTGTTCAATGCATTTAATATTCCGTGCATTATTTACTGAGCCGTATAAGTACATATGTCGGGGATTATATAATGCTCGACCTGTTATGAATAAAATTCTTTGTTTTGTTTTGACTAATGCGTATCTTAAGGATCTGAAGATTTGTTTTCTTAGCAGCTTTACCACTTCTCTCAGCTATTTAATAATGAATTCATGCATCGCCCTAGTAACGAAAGTGAAAGCAAAATATTGGATATCGAAAAGTCAACATAAAAGCATTAACCAAATTTAAATAAAGACAAAATTGAAAACAAAAACCCAAAGCTATGCAAACTATTTGGCAGAGGGGCGACAATAAGCCAGAGAGTAAAGCCCAGAAACGACACGAAACAATTGGACACGGGGAGTATTGGACATTGGCAACAGATGTTGCCCGGTTTGTTGTAAAGTCTGAACAGTTGTTGGTTGTTGGCTGTATGTTGGTTGTTGTCCGTTGTTGGTTGTCTGTTAGTCGGTGGCAATTTCTGTTTACACGACACAAAAAAGCAACTGCAAACGCTACGTGAGGCAATATACAGATACATTTATATATACATATGAATATATATACATATGAATATATATATATATATATATATATATATATATATATATATATACGATATAAGGCTTAAAATTAAGAAATACCAAAAACAAAAAGCACAATCGCATAAAAGAAACTTCAGACAGCTTCAGCCGCGGCTGACTGCGATTTGGTCTTTAAACTGTGACCAGTTCCTGTTCGCGGACAAAAGGAAGATGATGATGTGGCTGAAAAAATGCTTATTTTTTCTTGTTTACCAAAAACTTTGCAATGGTTTGTTGCCGTTTGTTGTTGCATTGTTGTAATCGCAGGCCGTTGCCGTTGCCATTGCTGTTGCTGTTGCCACAGCCAACTTATGTCAATAGACAGAGACAGAGGCATAGACAGACGGCAGCAATCTGGTCTGACACGTTTTTCTTTGCAACTTGGCAACTACAAAGTCTTATTGGAAAATTGTGCAAGCCAAATAAGGCAACTGAACAGCTGCACAAAAGGTTAAGGACAATGTCCAGTGCGATGTGCGACAACCTACAGGAATGAAAAAATTAGCTATATTAAAATTAAAAGTCTGAATTAAGTCAAATTAAATAACCCCAATTTTCTAAAATTTTTAAAATTTCAAGATATAAAAGAACAGTCTTATAGCGATTTTAGATAAAGGGTATATAATAGAAGTTAAGCGTAAGTCTCCCTTTGCGCTTCTCAAAAATCTAACGCAATACTTTTAATCACTCCCAAACAAACAACAATAACTTCCTCATTTATATCTCGGCTCCCGCAATTATTAAGTCATTATTATGATCTCTGATCTACAACCAGTTTTAGTTACGCCCATATTTATGGTAAAAGATATATATAAATTTTTAAGCGAAAAATTTCACATGGCATGTGGACGGACGCGGCAGATCATTAATGCTTCTACTTGGGGCATCTTGCGGACACTTAAGCGCCGCTGAGAAAAGAAAGTAAAAGGGTCTGCGACATAACTCATCGCTGGTTATTGACAGGTTGCGGCGTGGCGACTTTTTTGTTTATTTCTTTTTTAACCATATCTTTAGTTTGCCATCTTCTTTGGTAGTTTCATCAAATTTGTTGCCATTGCGCTGGGCTGGAGTCATTAATATTGAGTTGCGGCTCAAAAACCAAATGAGTTTTGGCATTTTTTTGCCCAATCCTAATTGCGATTGGCGTCAAGTGCCTGGAGAGTGCGGCGGGCGGGCGGGCTGATGAATGCCGCAATTAGTGCTGCAATGTGCAGTAAATATATCAGAGTGCAATTTTCACCCACCAGCGGGATTTGCCAGCGAGCGCAGCAAGTGTCAACTTCCGCATTACTCATACGCCACGTAAAACTGGTTTTCAGTTTCTGCAGCAGTTGCAGTTGCAGTTGCTGTGGCAGTTGCAGTTGTAGTTGTAGTTGCTGCATCTTCTCGCCATAACTCAACACAAATATAGCCAAAAAGTCAAACGATCCTCGTCGCCGGTCACGTAAGCGTTCGACCAAGCCCACAGACCCAGACGATGCTGCTGCTCCTCGGTGGCATGCAGCAACTGGGCAAAACAACTGGCTGCACTTTCGTTTTTGTTGCTGCTGCTGCTGCTGGGTGAAAATGAAGAAGCGTTTGCGTTTGCATTTGTTGTTGCTACTGCTGCGAGAGAGTTCCAAAACAAGATTCAAGCAATGCCGCCCCAAAGATCTGGCTGGCTGGCTGGCTGGGTTGGTTGGCCTGCCTGGAAGATGTTGCAAGCCAGCGAGGTTGCATAATTTGTTTTTGTTTTCTACAACTGCCTCACAAGCCGTTTAGTTGGTTGTTGTTGGTGGGAGTCCAAATTGTTGTGGCCAAGTGTTTGCACAAGCCTGTCCATCGATTTCAACTTAAATTTGTTTTGCGCAAAACATGCGCTATGCAATTATTTAATGACATTTTTGTGGTCTTCGACGTAAAAATCAAGAAAAAGAAAGCCCCAAATGTGATCGAAAATACCCTAAAGACAATCTTGGACATAGCTTTTGAAATAAACTGGATCTTCTAATACTATCAAAAAATGTATATTCTAATACGTCTAGCTCTTATAGTCTCGGAACTCTTGTCTTTCATGGCTGAATAGACTGTTCTTGCTGATCCTATATACCTTAAATATATTACTTCTATATTCTACTTTGTTTACACATAGATACCTGCATCAGACACTACTTGAGTATAGCCTTTTTATTACACATTTTCAATGGGTACAGGGTATAAAAAAAAGCATACTTTCGTTAAATAAATTATGTTAAATTATTGCTCGATAGCAATTGAGATAATTGAAAAAGCTTAAAAAACTTAGAAATGTGAAAGGTTACTTAAATTGATAAAAAAAAATATTGTGTAGTTGGCTAATGGATAAGGTATGTTTACAGAAATGATGCAGCCTGGGGAGGTGAAACAAAAATGATATAAACTTTTATTTAAATTTTAACAGTGCCTTTTACAAGTCTTCTACCACTGAATTGCAAATTTCTACACACACATTTTTTAGCGCTTTTGACTGATTTTCTCCTGATGAAATCGAAAGCCGAACTCATGTTTTGGGTTGCATGCTCAACTGTTGCACTCAAATGCGCAGCAGAAGCAGCCCAATGCACTGCAAAACAAATTAAAATGTGTTATTTGCAACAAAACGCAGCAACTGTAGGAACTGCAGGCGCAAGACGTTGCAAGAAACCAAAAGGGAATGGGCATGAAATGGTTAAACAAAAAAGAAAAACAAAAAATAACAGAAACAAAAATAATAATACCAGTCAAAAACTTCTGCGGCGCACAAAATCAGCGAAGCTTGCGAAAATTGTTTTTCATTAAGCTGAAAACTGAAAGTGCCAGCCAGACTGAGGCTGCAGTTGGGGCTGGGGCTGGAGCTGGAGCACTAGTTGGAGCTGCTGTCAGGGCCCACAATTGGTCGCTTGTTGGCCATAATCTGCCATGGCCGCAGTGTAGTGTGAAGTGGGTTACAGTTGGCTGTTAGGGGCTGAGTGGGGACGTCTTGGACCACGACAGGCGCTAAGTACAAGCGGGTGCTTTGACTTCTGCGTCGGCGTAGCCGTGAAATATACGCCCAAGAAATGTAACCAGTGCCAAATATAAAGCACACTGTTGCATCCGACTTAAGTAAATATGATAATATGTACTTTAATATAAACACAATGTGGCGAAGGTAACTTTTAGTTAGACTGGACAAATGTTATGCAAGGCCTCAGCGAGCTAGAAGTGATGTAATAGTAGAAAGGTAAATTATAATTTGCAAGAGACTTAAGTAAAACATTTAAGGATGGCGCTTAAAGAATTGCCAAATCAAATGCGAGTGCGAGATAAAGGAAGAGACAAAGAAGGACTATATTTTAGGCAATATGACCACTATAGATATTTCTTCTTGAATAGTTTATAAGGCCATAACAATAAGCCAACACCTGAATAAAAGTTTAAGATAACATCATTTATGCCTTCTTTTACCTTCTCATTGAAAGCAAGCATAATCAGAACGAGAAAGAAGTGCTATCTTCGGCACACCGAAGATTTAATACCCTTGCAGACCCAACCTTTTCAAAATGCTCATAGTGCTTTGCCCGTATCTAAGAAGCACAGGGAAAATAGTTAATGCCGAGTATGGTTAAGATATCTTGAAAAACAAAACAGGTTTCCATACAACAACTTAATTTTCGACCGATCGTTCCTATGGCAGCTATATGATATAGTTGCCCGATGTGAATAAGATTTTGCATAAGTGGAGGGAGCATAGTAAAACTAATAAATGCCGAGTTTGGTCAAGATATCTTGAAAAACAAAAAAATTCCATACAACAGCATAATTTTCGACTGATCGTTCCTATGGCAGCTATATGATATAGTTGTCCGATCTTAATAGAATTTTGCATATATATGGGGACCGTAGTAAAACTAATAAATACCGAGTTTGGTTAAGATATCTTGAAACACATAAAAATTTTCTATACAAAAACTTAATTTTCGACCGATCTTTCCTATGGCAGCTATATGATATAGTGGTCCGATCTTAATAGGATTTTGCATATATATGGGGAGCCTAGTAAAACTAATAAATACCGAGTTTGGTCAAGATATCTTGAAAAACATAAAAATGTTCCATACAAAAACTTAATTTTCGACCGATCGTTCCTATGGCAGCTATATGATATAGTTGCCCGATCTTAATAGGATTTTGCATATATATGGGGAGCGTAGTAAAACTAATAAATACAAAGTTTAGTCAAGATAACTTTATAAACAAAAATGTTTTTCATACAAGAACCTACTTTTCGACCGATCGTTCCTATGGCAGCTATATGATATAGTGGTCCGATCCAGCTGGTTTTGACATATGAGCTGCGTGCAACAGAAAGAGGGAATTCTGCAAAGTTTCATAAAGATAGCTTTAAAACTGAGAGACTAGTTCGCATAGAAACAGACAGACGGACAGACGGACATGGCTATATCAACTCGGCTGTTGATACTGATCAAGAATATATACTTTATATATACTTTATGGGGTCGGAGATGTCTCCTTCTATGCGTTACACATTTCACGACAAAATTATAATACCCTCTGCAAGGGTATAAAAACGTAAAGCGAGCACACAACTACATATTTATAAGCCTAATCACATATGCACTTTACCTATCCCAAGCTTCTCAAGAGTTTGTTTACTGTAAAGATTTGAGTTTCCCAAGTGAAAAACCAACTCTTGCAGCCACTTCTTCGTCATTCTATCAATCAAAACAGGCAATTTGTTAAACGCCCTGCTAAACAGTTTACATTCAGGCCCAACCCACTCAGGTTATTAACCGCTGAACAATGGTCAGTCTAGTCTGGCAGCTGACTGCGAAGACAACCTCTCGTTCACGTAATTGTTTAAAATTGTCACGAACTAAAAATGCGAAAGTTTACTGACTTCCAAGCGTAAGCTCTGACTTATGCGGTGCATTTCCAGTGACTGTGGTCAGGCCATTGGGGGGTTACCTAAAGCCGAGACCTCTACAAAAGTAATTTGCATGTCGGGACAACTCTTAAAAGCGTTTCTCGGAAAAGCGACACAAGTGCAGAGTTTGCGTGACCAACAGCCAAAAACGAGAGCAACAACAAAAACAATACCAACAATAACTCGAAAAACAACCAAATGAGCAAACCAGAAGCAGCATTGGGAGGAGCTTGGCAGTTGATTAGAATGTCGATAACATCTGAAAATTACTTAATTGATGAGCTTTGGCCAATCTAGCCAAAATTAAAAGAACTCAGCTGCGTTTCGTCTGACTTTTCGACTTTTACTTGAGCACTGCTAACCTATATATTATGAATTCCAACTGAAAAAATACAAACACAAAAGATTTCATTTCATTGGCAAACAATGGCATTGCAATTGACACAGAGGCACTGAGGCTGTGCCTTCAGGAGGCAGGGGGAGAAGAGAGGATGGCTTGTTGATCTGAAAATGCAATCGCATGTCTAGATGCCTTCAACACGAGGCACAGTCAGCGTAAAACCCAAATGCGGCTAATGCCAATGTGTAATTAATGCATTAAAATGAAATTTCAAGAAACATCTAAAGCGTAAAGTTGCAGTTTATTGTTCGAGTTGAGGTTTTGGGTGAGCGAATGGAACGTTACAGAAAAAGTTGAAATTCAGTACCTGTTGAATATCGGCACAGCCAAAAGCTAAGTATGCCCAAGACATCTTTAAGCTTTCAGCAGCCTATTATTTCAACGAGAATATTATAATATCTACCAAAAACAATAGCAAGTATTTTATAAAACTATCTTTGAAATTGGAAGAAAAATTTGAGTAACAGATACAGGGATTTAAAGACCTATTCAACTCTTAGAAGGTCTTTAAAACCAACTGGTCCATTCTGACCACATATCTTTTAAATATTTGTAAATGCAACGCCAAGATTATCTTAGTTAAACATTTTATAAACAAAGAATAGATTCAGTAATTAAACCTCCGGTTTTCCTTTTAAAATTTCACATTTACGAGCTTCAATCCCGAGATTTTTATTTAACGCTATTTTTTGAGTTTATAATGCTCTTTCCTGTTCATATATGTATATTCCTTCTAGGTTTATGCTCAACTTGAAAGATATTTTAAGTATACATCCTCCTAGCCAATATTCTTAGTATATATCTCTTTCTTTATATTTTTGTCTCCAAGTCTTTCAAAGCTAGCTAACATATCAATGCTCTAAACACGAAGTCGCACAAACATATCTAACCTCTAAGTCGTCTCCATGGTTGACTATTTAGTTTTCTATTTATTCGTAGAGCAGACAAAGGTCAAGATTGCAACTCATCTCAACAAATATTGACGCTCTGGGTACGGAGCACAACAATATATGTCGGCTTATTTGTGACCCATATTCAATGGATGTGGCGTCGATTGCAATCGAACGCCTCAATTGAAGTGACAGCCCGTGAAATAAGTGGATAAATAAATAATCAGCATTGAATATCTTTGAATACAAAAGTAAATAGGCATTGCGAGTGCGCGTACTATATAAATTATATATAGACTTGTTTCGTGGTTTTTTATGCCAGTCAAGTCGCAGAAAATTTGCAAAGAGATAGAGAAATAATAAATAGTTATGAAAGAGCTCCAAGATAAATGCGCTAAACTAGACAAAAGCCTGAATTCATTTTTGATGAGCGTGGTAAGGTTTTAGTTTGAGGCGTTTGGGCGTGGAAATGGCTGTCAATGAAACTATATTTAAAGTTATGAAATTTGAATGTCCAGAGTTGCCAGCTAGATGAATCTGTGCAAATCTGTGCCGAGTTGTGCAAGGCAGCGTAATGAAAGCGTAATTGTTGACGGTTCTCTTGACTTGGGCTTTGTGTTTACATATTTTGGCCAACGCTCGAAACTCGACGCGCAGCCACTGTCCATCAACAAAGTGAAGCAAATAAATCTTGGCCAACTACGTACCCGTGTGGGCGCCAACAACTGAAGCTGCAGAAAACACGAGCTACAGATACATAGATGCTGCGATACAGATTCAGATACACACAGGCGAGACACGCAAACCGCGTACTGCGTGCGCCAAATTTATTGAATTGGAAAGTAAAATTGCAGTTAATTTTTCTACACATATCTATTTAAATTTATTTCTACAAATATGTTTGCTGTGTATTTAATGTGCAGCCAGCACGCAATTTGTCTGCCATAATTATGGGTATTTTTTAAAGGTTATTATTTATTATTATTATTATTATTGTTTTTAGTTGTTGTTTGTGGGCTGTTGACTTGCAAATTGAAAGTGTGTGCTGATGTTGTGGTTATGGATGTTGAAATTGAGTTGTTTGCTTGTCATCTTGATGAAGTGTCAGGTTTTAATGATATTTCAATAACTACAGATTGCACAAAGTGCAAAATTAAAAACATTTACAATATTGTCAGCGAATAAGAGCTAAGTGAGTTTTTTAGTTGATCTATCACTGTCATTATTTTAAAACGCCTAGCTTGTGATTTTCTTTTTTAATTCCAATATTACTGTCCTTAATCCTAATTTCCACACCTCGATTTTAAGCGAATATTAGTCTAATTGAATCACTCTTAACACACCTTAGTTCACCTTATTTTTTGACTATATTTTCATTCTAACTTCTAGAATTTTTTATTATGCATTTTTATTTTAACTAAAAGTAATTTTTCTCGATTTACCTGTACAGTATTTGATTTGTCAATTATTTTTGCCTTTTTTTCGCTTAGGCTAATTCTAAGTTTATTTATTAATTATGATTTACCTATTTTTGATGGAATTTCTTCTAGATATTTTACGTTAGACCACCCTCACGAACTTTCTATTAACTAGCTGCCTTTTTGAACTCCGGTGGTTCCCCTTTTCTCTCTTCTGTGCTTATATATCCGCTAATCATAAGCACTTTCTTTCTTTACTTCTCAACTTAGTTATAACCTCTTTTAAAAACAAACAAAAAAATCAAAGAGCATCTAAAAAAATACAAGAAGAAGCGTGCATAGAAATAAACAATTGCAATTAGCTATTTGAACATTTAAATGAACTGGCATATAAACCTCGATTTTCACATGCAACTTAAAGACTGACCGAAAAAAGTGGGTTTATTTAAATTACAATTGCCAACGTTAAACCACTCAGAAAGATACAAAGTCAGCTAAGAAGCGACGCTAATGATACCATAAATCTCTTGCGGCTCGTAAAAAGTGTCAGTGTGTGTCAAATTAGGCATACCATATGAGATCAGGTAGCAGCAACAGCTGCGAATGCTACCAGCAACATGGCTACGCGGCAACAGCTGCGGGTTGCACGCGTAGGTGATGCCAGGAAACTGTCGACTGCCCGCTGGCTCTTGGCCATTGGCATTTTAGCCCAATTCCAGTTAATTTACATGCGGCACATTCAATTAGTCAACTCAATGTGCAACACTTTTTGCTTGCGACTTTGTGTGGCAAGTGTTAAAGTTTCTGATTGCGTTAATTGTTAGCTGCAACATGTTGATGCTGTTGCCACAGGCAACTCTTATGCAATCGCTGTACAACTTGCGCCACGGTTTTCGCATCTTCAAGATGCAAAAGTTGTAATTAACCAACTGCAGCAACTGTTGGTTAAATTGAAGCCAACTTGACAGCAGGCAATGCAGACTAATCGTCATTTTCCTTGAAGTTTACGAGGGATCTCGGAGTTGATTGAAGTTGATGGATAAAGATTTGCATACACTCAGAAAAACTTTCTGTCAATTGACATATTATAGTGGAATTCACATAAAAAGAACCTGATTTTGGAAAAGTAAATTCAGATCTCATTTTTATAAGAGAATATACCCCAATTTTGATGTTAGTATTATAACTGTTTGATATTTAAAAATGTGAAATATTTAAAAATATTTTTCTAGTACTTTTCTGTTAGTCTTGTCAATGATATTCACTTAATATTATGATTTTTACTCTCAAAAGCCAGAAAATTAATAAACTTGTACTTAATTTAATCTAAAAACAGTTAAGCAGCGCTTTCATCCGAAAATTGAAATGAAGAACATCTAAAAATATGATATTCGAACATATTTCTTATTAGTTGAAATAGTTTTGATGCTCCTATCTCAGTCAAAGATATTCACTAAACATCATTCAGGAAACTTTTAATTTTACTGTAATACTAAGAAATAGAGTTGTTGAACATGAAATAAATATTATTTTTCATCGCTGGATTCTTTCTTTTATTCCCCTAAATTGCTTAGACATCGAATTAACTATATAAAACTTGACCCAATAAAGACTAAGTGTACAGCCGCATTTTTCACTTGTTATTGCCCACAATTAACAACAATAACAACAAAAACAACACGAAGACAAATTGTGCTAATTTATAAACAGTCTTACGAGCATTTTCCTACACCGGCATCTCGGACTGACGGAACGGCGATAATATCAGGCACAACTTTTGACCAAGTTTCTTTTTCAAAGCGTTGGTTAAATAACTTTTCTTCTTGTTGTTGTTTGCTGCTGGACATGTTATTGTTATTGTTGTGCTTGCAATTGTTTCATTTGCTGGCAGCAATTTATAGTTGTTGGTGCTTTTTAGGGTGGGCTTCTTTCGCTTTCATGTGACCGGTTGGCGAGGCGATGCGATGCGCCTCAAGCCCCATGCGCCTCAACTGGACGCGATTGTAGGTGTTGCTGAAAGGCATTTTTGGTGCTGCCGCTGCTTCTTCTACTTTTAGCCAGACAAAATTTCAGTTAATTACACAATTTTATGTAAATTTCTCTTTCAGATATTGTTGTTGCCGTACATTCTTTTTGTGCAGCCACGAATAAATTACTTATTTGTGTAGAGCGCCAACTATTTTGTAGGCAATTAAAATGCCTTTAGTTTCGGGCGCCTTTTTTGTTAACTTTGATTTGACTTGGGCTCGGCATTTGCTAACTGCAGCCATTTGTCGATACAAAAGTGAAAGGCCAATTGCCAAATCCTGAGATTGGTCAACACCAAACAAAAAAAAAACCAAAGCAAACATCAAATGCTTATTATGCACATTTTTATGCCATGTGGCAACACACGGCCAAAGAGGCGGCCAACCAGTTCTCTTGGCCAATTGACAGAAATCTCAGCTGTCGTCGTTCTTTGAAGATCTCCATTTAAATGCATATTCATTGCAGATTCAATCAAAATGATGTGAGCACGATCTCTGAGTTAAGTTTGAGCGTTACGATCTGCGATAAGCCATTGACTATTTACAAGTCGAGTCACTTTAATTCAGACCGATTGCATAACTACCAATATGTAGTCGGCCAGAAAATAAGTTTCAATGCGAATATCAGTTGCACTGAACGAAAAGGCTAACGTATATTGTGGATAATCAGAAGAAACAAAGAAGACATAGTTAATACTTTTACACGGTCGTTATGCGTACACAAACAAGAACGTTAACGAATGCGACACAAAGCAAAATTGTAAACATCGATTAGGAAATCAGTTACGAAAGAGACACAAGGAAAACTCAAGCACACAGTAGACTCTTGAGAACAACAAAATTGGGAGCCTAAGAAATACGCTGCGAACTCGACATAAAGATCAATACAAGGATCATTTTTATATAAGAAACGCAAAAGCGTGAGAATGATAGATTGGGAAAATGTTCACGACTAAAGCACAAATGAATTTCAGCATCAAGTACTCACGACAGCGTAAACATGAGAGATCATATATATTCAGAATTTCATTAACCCCAAAATGTAAAGCAAATGAGTGTGAGAACAGAGATTACAGAGAGGATTTTCATTCGAAATATGTGTAAGATCTACAAGTTACAAGATAAAGTATACGACTTGTAAGAAATTTGCAGTTTAAATTCATCTCTTAACAGCTAATGAAATGTTTGCATTGAGACATAAAGAACTGTAATATCTCATGAGCTCTCTATGTCTATATACTGATAAAGAGGTAATTAAGTTAATTATAACCGTTGCTACAACTACAATTTTTAAAGATTTTTCGACAGCACTTAACAAGCTTAATTTAGAGCAGCCAATTAGCGCTCAAACAGAAAAAAAGATGTAAACTCAGCACCAACCAAATGCTCATTAATTTTACCCAAAAAAAGAAATCGGTTCTAACTCCGACATGTGCATCTGTAGATTACAAAACATGGCTAACAGCAAAATACTAGAAATAAATGCACTCGCAGCCTCAACGCAAACTGAGCAGAAAGAACCTTGAAAACTCCACGAGTGACCAAAAATGCAGGCGCCCTAGAAATAAAAATCTGAAAAAAAAAATATATATAAAAACGAAGACAAATAACAACTAACTAGACAAGTCAAGAGCCGGTAGCAAAAAAGCAAAAGCAGACGCAAACCTGCATAAACAAAAATCAAATTCAGTACAGTGCACAGGCAGGAGAGGGGCCTGTACAGGAAATACGAAAGGCAGCGGGAAACAAGGCCACTTGGCTACCAGTCGCACAGTTTTCGATGCCATTGGCCGTTGACGTTGTGGCCTGTAACTGAAATTGTGAGACGCAGACGCGTATCTGCAAGATACACAAATACTCATGGCCTATTGCGCAAGAGTGTTAACTGAGAATTTGAAGAATTTATTGCCTAAAGCACTTAATTAACCTAGTCAACTTCAGACCTGACTTAACTAAGCGAGCATCATTCCGATTTGATTTGACTTGGGACCATTATATTCTGATTAACATATACCGCATAAATGCTCACTAAGTGTGCGCAAATCACTTTCACTCAAAAGCCACAAAACGAAACAAAAACGAAAAGAAATTTCGATTTTGAGATTTCGCTTTCGTTTGGCCGCCTTTTTTTTTGTTTTTTTTTTTTCTTGAGGCTCATCTGGCGCGGCGTTAACTGAACTTTGTTTCTTGTTTTTGCTGATGTGTGATGTGAAATCAATTATGACTTATTAACAAATGAGTCAGAGCTAAACCGGCGTGTAACTGACAGTTATAACATTATGGATCAACGCCCCAATATAGTAAAAAAAACATTTATTTCTATCATAAATGCTGTAACTTGTTTTCACTTCTTCTACTGCTGCCTATGTCTGTACATGTTCCAATCTCATGTCTGATCTTAGCTCATTAGCATAATACTCATTTGATATGACAGCTCTAATATGCAACGCTTTCGTAATAAAACACAATCTGGGCACATTGAACATGCCTCTTGGGCGGAGAATCAGGTTTACTTTCTGTGTTGGCACTTTCTTTGTTGTCCATATATAAAGTTATTTATCGACTACAGTTATTTGTTATTAGGTAAATGATATAGACTTGCAAGATAATCGAGAAATGAGGCTATGAAAGCTCTTTTTCTATGCAGTACTTATCGACCTTGCCTAACTTTTAGTTGACCCTTATAAAAGCGTAAGCTTTGAAAAGCAAGTACATCTATAAAGCTTACCCTATTTAAAAGAATTTAAATCACATTTTCGTAAGCCATCAAAACGATATGAAATCTAAAAAAAATTGAACAAAAATTAATACCATAACAAGAGAAATTAATTATGAATAAAAACTCACATTTGCTCGAACCACAAGACCCAACGTAATAGATCAAATTAGAGTGTAAACAAATAATTCAGTTGCTCATCTTACTTTAATTGACATACATAGAGATATCTTTGAACAATAGCTTTTATACACAACCAATCGGCTAATTCGTGCGACCTCATGAAAATCCCAACTGCCAATCATTAAAACCAATTTCACTCAACAGCACAAAAAGTCAATAAGAAACAATAAAAATCTGAAGATTAATTGTCTTTTGTGTTGAGCATGGCCACCGTTTTGGTTGATTTGCTGATCTATCGCTCAATTTCAAGAAACAGCAACTCTCAAAATGTCAATCCATTGACACCTTCAATCACAGACGGGCAACCCACAGTCCACAACCACAGCGCACCGCTAATGTGTGTCTCGTGTTGGCATGTGACAACCACAATAACGAACAGTTGCACACCTGCTCAGGTGTATTAGCCGGGGCGCATGCGTAGCGCCCATTGAAAGGGCCTGGCTTTAGGAAGGGGAAGGGCAACGAGAAGAGAAATGAAAGTGCTTTGCGTGCGAGAGTGAATACGCCAAGCCGTGAAATTAACATGTTTCAAACGTTCCACAGCTATGAAATATGACACGAAATGATGGAACCCTTTCGGTTGGAGTTCCCTGACCGTCTGCACAGGCAGAGTCTGGGATGTTTGGCTGATTACAGTGCCAATGCTTATGGGCACTTGATTGATGATTGATTGATTGATGTTTTCACCAGCGGCGCAATTTGTCAAAAAAAAAAAAAGAAACAAATGCGAGGGAAACTTTATGTCGAAAGTCGAGGAAATCTTCAAAAGATATCTTTTGTGTGAAAAATGTTTTTAACAGAAGCAGATGCACGAGAAGTCACTGAACGCTGACCTACAATGTCTTTAACTAGCTTGGGATAGGCTAGCTTTCTGTGAGAGACTCCAAATCACGCAGAATGAAATTCCAGCTTGATAAAAACTAAGAGAAAAATATAGTTCATTATTTACCTATACAAATAGACTTTAGTTGTTTTATATAAAATCTAATCTGAATTGCAACATGCAAAATACAAACCTACAAATGTACTACTATCTATAAAAAAAGTATTTTTTAAAATTGAGGTTTTTTACTACAATTTAAAAATGTATTCAAGAATTAGACAATGCAAACAACCATTTGACGGTTTCCTTTAATCAACGTATTGAAGACTTACGACTGTCTACCTAATTTACAGATTTAGTTTATAAGCTAAATACAAATGCAAAGCATAAGCGAAACTCTAAAGAATAACGCAGCTTAAGCAAAAGCCAGCGAAACCCTTTGAAAATTTAACCCACACAACTTTTTGGCTTCACAGGTAAAAAAAACTTAGGAGCTGCTGCATTACGTGGGGAATTGCATAATCAGCTGCGCGATTGGCAGCTTTGACGGCAGCGCCGATGATGAGCTGCATCATTAGCGGTAACAACATAATTACGATTACTATGCGAAAAGAAAAAGCTGTTAGGGCAGCGCAGAGGCTGAAGCGTAAGGGGGAGCGTTGCGTTGAGTACGGCATAAAAGGCATACAACTTTGAAAATCTTGCAGACGCATCCCAAATGTCGCAAGATAATGCAAAAGCCGTAAGATTTATGGGTCTGGGCAATAAAAATTATGCATGCTGCTAAGCATTTTATAAGTCTATGCTCCGTCCCCTTCCACCTATCCAACTGCGACCACTACACCTGCCCCACCGTACATTGTCCGCTCATCTTCTCGTTGAATAACTGTAGTTTAACATTTTTGTTTTTATGCTGTTGTTGGTATAGCTATTTTTTACTGCGTTTTGTTTTGCCTGCCTTTGTGCCGCATCATTCCATTCCAACTGGATGCGTAAGCTATGCGTATGACAAGCAGTTTGAGCCTCACCTCGGCTTGTATAAGCTTTGTAAAAGATCCCAGGCAACGGCGACGATTTACAATTGCAATTGAAAAAAAAAACGAAAAACAAAAGAAATTTGTCTATTGCAACACACTTTTTCCAGCGGCGCATCACTTGCGAGGAAACAAACGGCGTAACTCAATGTCTTTATTATTAACTGCGACACAATTTGATGGCTTCTTGAAAATCTCTCTTTTTCCACACTCTGGCAAATATTCTCACATTCCGCACTTGCGATTTAAAATTTCACGGAAAACTAGTTCAATTATATACTAAGAACTAAATTAAAATATTTTAATATGGAATTGCAAATGTGCGTAATAAAACTTTTCCACCAATAGTTACCAATAATTTCCAATAATTATCGATATACCAAAAAATTTCGATAATAGGTCAAGGCTAGTAACCTGTTGCCATTGTAAAATATAAGCAAAGTAAAATATGTTGAAAAGCTCTTTGTAATTACTTTTAAGTAGACATAATAAATTAAAATGAATTTTCAAATAATTCGTTTTAGCTCAGAACACATGTTAAGCGGAAACATACACACGAGAAAAATTTTATCTGCATGCGCAGCCGCAGCGAATAAGAAAAAAAGTAGCCGGCGCAATGTTTGTTAAGCACACCTTCTTCTTATTGCTCTCTTCGTATTTCGAATTTCGGAATTCACTTTGCGATCGACCATTTTTTTTTTTGCCTTGCTTCGCTTTTCGTGTGCGGTACTTTGTCTTCACTACATGTTTTGCTACACTCACATACATACATAAGTGTGTATACATTGGAATGCAAAAGAACGGAATACGATTGCGCATCAATTAAATATTTTTCCTGTGGCGTAATTCGCGAACTTTCGCTTTATATTTGTTGAGATCGACTTTGAGTGAAATACAAATATGGTTGCGGGCAAGTACAAGACTTGGACTGGTTTTTTCACTGACTTTGACACTACTTTTTATAGACGACGTGCAGGACCCGAACAGGCCAACGCACTAATCTTGCTATTGCCATCTAAAATGGAGCACACATTGGCCAAAAAAAAACTAAAACTGGTTCACATCTGCAAGGCGATTGCTGCTATGGGGCGGGGTCCAGCCCACTTTTGATCAGTCAATGGCAAATTTTCTGTGCCAGTTTTCATTTTCGCTGGCGATAAATCTGGTTTTGCTTGGGAATTATTGTCAACAGCGAATGATGTAACAAGAAATGTATATTCCCGTTATTGTTGGAAAGGGTATTTGAAATTTAAGCGTCGTTTTGTTGTTTCATTTCATTTGTTTAACATATTTATGTACAAGCAAAATCTTATTCAGAATTGTCCAGTATATCATGTAACTCCTTTAGCAACAGTCGGTCGCACAAAGTTTACTAGTGTAATAAATTCTCTATTACGTTATCTTTTTAAACGAATGTTTTGCCTCAACTATAATTTACACCCCCTCCATTACAGCCGCCGCCACCGTTGCCTTTTCACAATGCGCATCGCCGTCAACTGAATCTGCATCACCAATACAACCAACAGAACTTTGTGCAACCAGGCGTGGAGGTGCCCATACCAACGCAACAGCATCCACAGCGCCAGCAGCACTTGCACCATCATCATCATCAACAGCAGCCGCAGCACCAGCAGCAAGGAAATCGCTTTTCGCAGCAATACCCGCAGCAGCAGCAACCACCCCACAACAATCTGCAATTCCAGCGCTCAACGCAAAACCAACTGCAAACTGCGCCACAATATCCACAAGCGCCACAACAACAGCAGCAGCAGCAGCAACAGTTGCCCTCAGCTGGCAGCAATCTTGACCTGCATCATCAGAACTTTTTGGATTTGCGGAACTTTGCTAGCTCGCAGCAGCAGCCCCAACGCCACAAGCAATTCCCCGATGGACGCCTGCAATCTACGGCTTTTCCAGCTCAGGCTTATCAGCAACAGCAGCAACAGCAGCAGCAGCAATTGACGCAGCAACAGCAATTGCCGCAGCAACATCAACAATTTGCTTACCAGCAACCAGCAGCCCAACAGTTTGGCCAGCAGACCACACAGAAGCTGCCCAGTCAGGCGCCCGTGCCGACCTTCCAGACGCTGCAGCAGCCGCAGCAGCAATCCCAGTTTAACTATCAGCAACAGTCTTTGGCAAAACAGCAGCAGCAGCAGCAACAACAACAGACGCAGCAGCAACAGCAGCAGCAGCAGCAATATCCGTTGACGCCACAGCTGGGTCTGCCACTGCCGCAAATCTTTAACAACCTGCCCTCCACTCCGTTCCCTGCGCAACCCTCACGTGAGACCTACCAGCAGCAGCAGCAGCAACCCCTGTTCCCCCAGCAACAGCATCAGTTTATCAGCAATGCTCCGCAGGCACAGCCCGCCGATCAGGAGTACAAGCAGAAGCTGATACAGAAGCACGAGCAGTTCGTGGCCAAGCAGTATGAGAAGTCGCAGCACAAGGTGCGCCAGCAGCACGAGGAGTTCCTTGCCAAGCAGCATGCCATCAAGCAGCACGTACTGCCCACTATCATCAGCCAACACAACAACTATCCACCGCAACTGCAATATGTGCAGCCACCACGTGGCCGACCCGTTGCCCATCCCACGGAGTACAATCAGTTCAATAGCGCGCTGCAGCAGTACTACAAGGAGCATCCGACGACGACAACAACCACAACCACTACCACCACCACGGAGGCGAGCACCACCCCCAAGAAGAACATATATTCGCAGGTGAAAACGGAGCTGGGCAAATTTGGCAACACGAAGCTGAGCAGCAAAAAGCCCGTGAAGACCATTGCACGCGAGGATCTGCTGAAGCAGCTGAAGGCGGCGCTGTCGGAGACACCGCAGCAACCGCTGACCGGTAACAAGACCTACGATGAGATGGATCTGGTACTGCCCAATGGCCAGCGTGTGCAGGTCATACGCACTACGGACCCGAATCTGGTGCAGGGACAACAGGCCTATTCACAGGATCAGCTGCAGGCGCTGCTGGCCCAGCAGGCACTCGGCACCGACGCCAAACTAGGCCTGAGCAATGTGGCGCCCAGCAAGAGCAAGGATCTGCTACTGCCGGGCGGCGGCAAGGTGCAAATATTGCGCTCACCCGATCCCGAGGAATCGGACCAGTTGCCCGCTCAAGCGCTGACCGGCGGCGTCGATTTGTCCAGCCTTGCGGCCTTGTATGGCGGCGGTGCAGGTGATATTCAAGGCGTTAGCAATGGTGCCAATAGCATTGCCAGCTCAGCGGTGATAACCTCCGATTCGGATGATCCGCCCACGCTGGAGGAGCTGGCCAAGCGCGGCCTCATACCCGATGGCTATGAAATTGAGGGCCTAAGCTCTGACTCTGCCAAGACGACGCCGGCACCGCCCACAGTGCCGCCCAAAAAGAAGGCTACCTATGTCTATCTGGAGGAGCAGGCCGATGGCAGTTTTAAGATACAGGGTGTTAAGGCCAACGGCGAGAAGGAGACCAAACAAACGGGCGCCGAGGTGGAAAGCATTCTGGAGCGCATCCGCAGCGGCGAGATCAAATTGCCGCCTTCTGTTTATCGCCTGACACTGCCCAACGATGAGGTTGTCGAGATCAAGAGCGGCAAAATTATACAAACCACGACCACACGCGCACCACCCAGCAGCATCACAGCCAGAACAACCACTACCACCAGGACGACCACCACACCAGCGCCATTTGTCTCCCGCAACACGCCTAGCAATCATCGTCAGTATCATCCATCGCGCACCACCACGAGCACCACCTCAACCACAACTAGCACCACCAGCTCGCCCTATACGCCCCGCTACACAGCCATTTATGAGGGCAGCAGCACCGCCAGCGCCGCAGCTGCCAGTCTTATACGCACAACGCCAGCTCCCGTCTACCACTCCTCACCTGTCACCCCTTCGCCCTATCTGAATGGCCCTGTATCCACGCATTTGCCGGTGGTAACGGAACGTCTGGCGGATATTACACAAACGCCGGAGCTATTGGCGCACACACCTCCCCAATATGCTGATGCTTTGGTGCAGGAAACAGAGAACACAGAGAAAGCTGCTTCCACTGCAGGCGCCTCGGTGCTGTCGAATCCCAGTGAGGATCTGCTGCAGATACTCAAGAGCAATGGACTCTTCGCCATGGCTAAATATCTGCGCCAGAGCGGCCTGGACAGCATACTCAACGAAACGGGCCCCTATACCATATTTGTGCCTACGGACAAGGCCTTCAAGAATCTGCTCGTCCAGCTGGGCGGACCCGAGCGTGCCGAGGAGAAATTCCAGTCCAATCCACGACTGCTGAGTGGTGTAAGTGCGACGAGTCTAGTCTGTTTCTACCAGTATGAGTACTTACTATGATTTTTCTTTTGCAGCTGCTTTTGCATCATGTCATTCCTGGCGCCTTCGAGATAGCCACGCTTCAGGATGAGATGACGGGCGTGTCCCTGGCTGGCACTCAGCTGCGCGTCAATCAGTACAATATGCACGATCAGGAGTGGAATGATGTCACTGTAAGAGAGCATTTAGTTGTTAAAGCCATATATATAAACTGCAGCACAATCGAGCAGACAGATTGACTGACTGATGCTCAGTGCACAGCCCGAACTTTTAAGAGTTAATTGGATGCATTTTGCATAAGTTAGTTACTCGGTATTATTAGAAAGCAAGATTTTAGTAAATTTCAAACGCAAGTGTAGAATGTTTGTAGATAACAGTTGTATGCAAATATTGTGTTTAATCCGAAACTTTTCCAACTCAATTTTACGGAAGGATCTACTACTAGGTGGAAAATGGGGGTTGCTTGGGGTCAAGTAAAATTGTCGTTTGATTAGCTTTAAACTTGAACTTAAACTGAAAGCTTTACAAAAATAATTATTAAATTCATATTCTATGGAGTTTTTAAAATCGTATATATACATATATATATATATATATATACTTACTAGAACTCCAATAAAATCTAACTGAATCGGCGCTTCAACTTTCATTTCAGCTGACTACCATTAATGGAGCAATGGTTGTGCTGAACAAGAAGGACATTAAGATACCTCAGGGTGTGGCCCATGCAGTGGATCGTGTGATGTTCCCGCTGCCCGTGGGTGATCTGCTGCAAACGTTGCAGTCGGATCGCGAGGGTCGCTTCTCCAATTTCCTGAAGATACTCTACACCTCCGGCATGTCCGAGAAATTGCAGAGTAAAGGTTAGCCAGCATTTCGATTTGGCTTTTGGTTCAATGGCAATGTCAACTAATTTAGGTTCACTTTTATCTCCAGGCGTCAAGACGTACACAGTATTCGCACCGGTGGACAAGAGCTTCAGCGAACTTGATTCCGATACGCTGGAGAAGCTCTACACGGACAAGGAGGCCGCCGAAGAGTTCGCCATGAAGCATATTGTGCCTGGTGCACTCTTCTCGGCCGGCATGCGCTTCTATCAGGTTAAGGATTCGCTGTTCACGGGCAAAACAGTTGTGCTGCAAAAGACCTCTGCCGGCAAGATCAAAGTGAATGATGCCCAGATGGTCACCTCGAATATACCAGCCACCAATGGTGTGATCCATGCTTTGGATGGAGTCCTTGCGTGAACGACTTGAGTCTGCGATCGGCCCCGCTTTGAGAGTGGGCCTTGTTATTGCAGTGGTTAGTGGTTAAGTTTATTTTTGGTTGCGTCGACCAAACTTTAGGGGGGATTTTTTTCATAATTAATCACATGCGTAGCAAATTGTTTGTGAAATCTTGCCACAGAAATCGCGATCTTATAGAGAATTGGTGCAAAAATAACAACAACAAAAACAACAACGAAATAAGCATAAAATGGGAAATGAGTGTAAAAAAAAGTTTGGTGCTTCCATTAATGTATTTTCTGTATTTTTTCTTTCGCTTTCATAAACAGTCATTAAAAATAGAAATAGTTTAATTTAAGTGAAAGAGAAAAAAATTTAAAGATGTGTAAAAAGAAATGTTTTTAGAATGCAAAAAAAAACAGCGAAAAAATGGGGTAATATTAAGAATTTTTATATCTAATTTATTGTTTGGTCGTGAAATCCAATCGAAAATTATCTAAATTAAGTTTCGTAATTAAGTCGATGCAAAGCGTTATTTGTTTTATATAATTAATAAATATAAAATAAAATATAAAAAACAAATTTTCATTTAAATATTAAACGGTTGGTTTGTATTGGATCAAAAGCGTTTTTTTGACCTTTTAAGAATCTTATCTCAAGTGGGCGTGTGTGGATGGTATGAAGTTTTAATAAAGGTTTTACAACTTGATGAGCAACACGACTGACTTCTATGATGATGCTTACAGAACTGATTTCTTAACATAAATTAAGATTAAAGGGACCGAGCAATTACAGAGTTCGAAAGAGAGCGAGACTTCGTACATGTGTATGAGTGCTTATGACATTCAAATAGAAGAGAATTACCATAATCTTAACATAATCTGCTTTGACATTGCTATTGATACCCTGACTAATGTATATATGAGGTATATGACCGAACATCCCGGCCGCCTTGAAAGAATTATCTTTCAAGAGACAGGTAGAACAGCTAGCTTATGTACTGGCCGGCAACAGAGTCCAGAGGCAGTGCGAATATATGCGACACGAACACGGTCATCTTTGCCACTCACACAACAGACTCAACACGCCCTAATTTCCAGTGTAATGGCGGTGTGTTGTCCTCATGTATGATGACCATAGAGTCAACTGTGAGATTTGGGGAAGCCGAAGTCCACTTTGTCCTGGCTCGAAGCTCGTTCACATACTCCGCAGACCAACGACGCCAGAATTGCTGTTTAACAGCTGTGATCTGCTCGTAACGATCCAAGTTGGAGATGTTGTTGGTGACAATCTCACGCTCGGGCAAAGCGCGCGGTGCATCTCCATTTAGAAAGTGTCCTGCAGTGAGAGCGCTGAAGTCGTTGGGATCAGATGATAGCGGTGACAGCGGGCGAGAGCTGAGTACTGCTTCTATCTCAACGACTGCGGTATTCAGTTCCTCAAAGGTGAACCGGGTGTTAGCGAGGGTACGCACCAGCAGACTCTTTGCGCTCTTGACAGCGGCCTCCCAAAGACCGCCAAAGTGTGGAGCCCTAGGTGGAATGAAATGAAAGGTTATCTCTTCAGAGGAACAATATGATAGGATAGCATCTTGAGTGCTATGTTGAACAACATGAACTTCTTCAACTCGAGTAGCTTGTTGGATGCTCCGACAAAATTTGTGGCGTTGTCACAATAGATGTGCGATACTGGTCCACGACGGGCAACCATGCGTTTCAACGATTCCAAAAACTTATTCGTTGAAAGATCTGACACGATTTCAATGTGAACGGCCTTTACGGCCATGCAGACATATATGGCGATATAGGATTTTGTGGGACCCTTGCCACGTATTCGAAGATAGGTGTTCACTGGACCGCAGAAGTCGACTCCAACGTGGCGAAATGGCTTGTCTGTGGATAAGCGCTCAGGTGGCAGGGAACCCATGACTTGACGAAGTAGAACTGGGCGATATCTGACACAGTGTACACAAGAACGAACAATGCTGCGTGCTAAAGCTCTTGCGTTTATGACCCAGAATTGAAGCCGCAGCAGTCCAACTAATGCCTTTGGTCCTGCATGGTAATTGCGCAAGTGAAGATGCCGAACATAATTGTGGACAAATTGCGATTCCTTGGGAACAAGTAAAGGATGCCTTTGGCGAGAGGGGAGATATCAGCATGCTCGAGTCTGCCGCCAACCTTAATGAGCTCGTATCCAGAAGAGTCATCTATGAAGGGGCTGAGAAATTTCAGATTGCTTTTCAAATCTCTTTGTTTCCTTAGCAATTGCAAATCTTCCTTGAAATAGTGCTGTTGGATGATCCTGATGATGCAGTGCAACGCGTGGCGAAGTTCTTCTGGGCATGGCGGCGAACTTTCGACAGGGTGTTCCTTTTTGGCAATATGGTAAAACCGGAACATATATGCCATAACTCGAAGCGCCCGAATATATGAACTAGTTCCGTTCAGCCAGTCCAGAATAGAATTACTTTCGATAATTGCAGCAAATGTAGACTTCCGTTTTTCAGCATCGATAATGTCCATGTCCAAATCATTGTCGAATTGTTGGCAGGGCCATTGAGTCTCGGAATCACGCAGAAACGCAGGTCCTGTAAACCAAATTGATTGCTGGAGCTCATTAGCTGGGCATCCACGTGACACTATGTCAGCAGGGTTCAATTTTGACGGTACATGTCTCCACTTTCCATCTTCTGCTGTTTGATCTTGTATAATGGATACTCTATTTCCAACAAATGTCGACAAGGTGATAGAGTGTTGTTGCAGCCAGTGCAAGACAATCTGCGAATCAGACCAGAAATGCGCGCTGTGCGGCTTGCCGATGAATATGTTTTTGACAGTTGTATATAACTTACTCAGAAGTTGAGCTCCGCTTAACTCTAATCGAGGAAGCGTCAGCTTCTTGACAGGAGCCACCCGAGATTTAGCAGTCAGAAGCTGAACCTGGACATTGCCATACGAGTCCGTGGAACGCACATATACGCAACAGCCGTAAGCACGTATTGATGCGTCACAGAAAGCGTGCAGTTGTATGTCTGTGAGCTCAGCTTGCAAGCAAAAACGGGGTACTGAGATCGACGACAATTCCTTGAGAGACGTTACGCAGTTTCTCCATGCTTGTAGAAGTGATTGCGGAACAGATTCATCCCAGGCGAGTTTTAGCAGCCATAGCTCCTGTATGATGATTTTCGAGACGATAATGATTGGTGCCAGCAATCCTAATGGATCGAACAGAGAAGACGCAGTCGAGAGAATAGTCCTCTTTGTGACTGTTGAATACAATTTTTTGGGCTTAAATTCAAATAGTAGCACATCACGACGTTGATCCCAAGCTACGCCAAGTGCGCTAGTGACAGCGTTTTCATCCAAGTTTAAATCCTTTACCGATTCGTCGTTCCTGACGGCGGGATGATTGGAGTGCCACTTAACCAATGGGAAGTGTCCTCGGCGAAGTATCTCGGTGACCTCGTGTTTGATGTTCTGCAACTCGATGAGCTCGTTTGCTCCGCATAGCAGATCATCAACATAAAACGATGATTTTACAATGGATGCGCCAATGGGAAACTCGTTGACATGCAGATCTGCCAGATATTGCAAACTGCGAACTGCTAAGTATGGGGCCGAGGCCGTTCCATACGTCACTGTATTTAGCTCAAAGGTCTGCAAATCAGCATCAGGGGATGCTCTCCAAAATATATATTGAAATTTCCGATCCACTGGGCTGACTAAAACTTGTCTATACATTTTCGTAATGTCCGCTGTGATGGCGTAACGAACCAATCGAAAACGAAGGAGAAGTATATACAGATCTTCTTGGAGTGTTGGGCCAACGAGAAGCAAATCATTCAATGAATGCTGGGACGATGTAGTGCACGAGGAGTCAAACACGACTCGTAACTTCGTTGATGCACTGCTGGGTTTAAAAACACAATGGTGAGGTATATAAAAGTGTGGTTCACTTAATCTCGGATTCGTCACTAAAGTCATATGGCCAAGATCCTCATATTCTTTCATGAAAGTTACATATTGCGATTGAACAGTAGGCTGCTGACTGAGGCGCCTCTCGAGCGATAAAAAACGACGACGTGCAACATCGCTTGAATTGCCAAGGCACACTGGATCTCCCTTGAAAGGTAGACGCACAACAATCCTGCCGTTATTCATCTGTGTTGTCCTTGAATACATATCTTCACAGAGCCGATGTTCTGGATTGATTGACTTTGGAGAATTTTCTAGAGCATCAATGCTCCACAGTAATTGAAGATTTTTGTCAATTGACTCCTCCACAGAAAGCAAGCACGTTGATGACTGCTTAACTGACTGATGACGATACTTGCCAGACACAACCCATCCAAGCAACGTTTTCTGAAGGACTGGCAAATTGTCTCCGAGCTTAATCTGTCCAACAGCCAGGCATTCGAAAAATGCCTCGGTGCCGAGAAGGAGATCAATCCGACCTGACCTGTGGAAAGTTTCGTCCGCAAGTGGTGTATTCGCGGGCAACCTCCAATCTGAGGTGTCGATTTCCGAATCCGGCTAGTAGGCAATGTGAGACGTTATGCAGAACTGTAGTGTTACTTCAAATGGTGACAAACGAGATTTAATTCCAGTAGTTGTACAGTTGTTAATTTTAGTCGAGGTCTCCCCTATGCTGCGGATTTCGAAATGATGCTTATCACGGCGTAGATGCAGCCGTTGGGCGAATTGATCAGTTATGAAATTGACTTGGGAGCATGAGTCAAGCAATGCTCTGCCTTGTTTATACGCCCCTGATGAATCTCGCACTAGTACCTTTGCAGTAGCAAGAATTATTTGTCCGCCTGGCGATTGATTCATATGCGAGTGCGTTGCAGCAGGAGTCGTTGTTGAGGACATTTGCGCTATGGATGATGGCGATGTAGACGATGATGATGCAGGCGGTTGGCCAAAATGCAGAAGCGTGTGATGGCGATGCTTGCAGCTTCGACAACGATTGTTAGACGGACACTGAGCCATCCGATGTCCTAATTGAAGGCAATTAATGCAAAGTCCAGCATTTTTTACGACTCCGTACTTGAGTTTAGGACTCATGTCTTGAAACTGAGAACATTGTACAATTTTATGGTCGGAGCTGGAACAAACAATGCATGTTGGATTAGTAATAGCAAATGATAATCCCTTGCTAGGCTTGTACACGTGTTTTTGTTTCGAAGAATCAGCCATTCGATACGACGCAATGCCGCTTGATTGCAGAAACTGACAATGACGTTCCAAAATAGTTGTGCAGTGAGCCCAATTTGGCAATGTACGTAAGTCAAGAGACTCATTCCACTTGTTACGAGTTTGCTAGTCACATTTTCCGATAACGATGAATATCAACATGGCTTGGGCAATATCTGATCCGGTACCCAAATGACGATAATGATGAATACAGGGCTGACGCATTGTCCAGCAGACTGCGCAGCTGATTTCCGTCCGGTTTGTCGACTGACTGTAGATTGAAAAGTGATTCTATTGTGTCTAAAAATTTAAGTGTAGGATTGTCATAACGTTTGCTTAAACGAGCAAGAGCCTTGGGATAATTTTCCTGAGTCACTTGGAATGCCTTTACTGCCTGTAGGGCAGGGCCCTTCAAGCAATTCAGCAGATGATTAAACTTTTCAATGTTCGAAAGAGAGTACTCACGACCGATAATCTGATTGAATGATGTAATGAAGTTTTTAAACTCTGCTCGTTTCCCATCAAATACAGGCGGAGCCAATCGAGGAAGACTCGATGGCGGCGAAGAGCGAATTGGAGCAGGGTTAGAAAATGAGGTGCTGTGCAGTACATCATCCAGTTGGGATTGGATGGACAATTTGATACTCACATATGTGTCTTCCACCTCTGCACGTCCATTGTCCTGAGGATCTTCCAATTCAATTTCAGATTGTACTTCCAAAACCTCCTTATAATGTATATCTCCAACATGTCCAAGCGTAATTGTAGCTCACCGTGTGATAATCTTTTTTCACTGCCATCGACCTCAGTAGACACTCTTACAACATCCTCTAAGTGTGCGATATTGCGTTTTATGTTCGCTCGCTTACGTAAGTTTGCTTCAAGAGTTGACATTATGTATCGAGAATGTTGTGATCACCGATGTGACCGAGCGACAGTTCTGATACTGCAAAATGTTCGTAGCCTAACTTTAACCTGATAATGTCACTCTCACCGATGTGAGCGAGCGACAGTTCGAATGCTCCCACTGTTAACAGAACAGCTAAGACTTGTAAATGTTGCGCTCACCGATGTGAGGGTCGCTTGCAGTGATGAAGCAAAATGCAGTGAACAAGCAGAGGCAGCGAGCTTCCAGCGACGAAGCAACGGTAACGAGAATGCAGCAGCAAAGCGAAGGTAGCGAGTTTCCAGTGACGAAGCAACGGCAACGAGAAAGAAGCTGTGAAGCAAAGGCAATGAGCAATCAAACTCAGAGCGTATCCAGCGCGAAGTATAACGGCTACAAGAATGCAGTAGCGAAGCGAAGGTAGCGAGTTTCCAGCGACGAAGCAACGGCAACGAGAAAGAAGAGCTGGCCAAATGTTGCTGTCGATGCTGTATTTTGCGAAGAGTTTGATAAAACCTTTCTCCAACGAAATGTTGTGCGGCAACGATATGCCGTCAATTTCCACACACTAGCCCCAATGTTGGGCGCCAAAATGTTGGATCAAAAGCGTTTTTTTGACCTTTTAAGAATCTTATCTCAAGTGGGCGTGTGTGGATGGTATGAAGTTTTAATAAAGGTTTTACAACTTGATGAGCAACACGACTGACTTCTATGATGATGCTTACAGAACTGATTTCTTAACATAAATTAAGATTAAAGGGACCGAGCAATTACAGAGTTCGAAAGAGAGCGAGACTTCGTACATGTGTATGAGTGCTTATGACATTCAAATAGAAGAGAATTACCATAATCTTAACATAATCTGCTTTGACATTGCTATTGATACCCTGACTAATGTATATATGAGGTATATGACCGAACAGTTTGTGTACATGCTGAATTAGAAAGAATATGGTTTTGAAACGACTGTGCTGGGTTCAATGTGAGAGCAATTGGATGTGCAGCTTGGGATTCACTGTATAGCAGGTTTGTGCACATGCTTAATCACTATAAACATATGGTTTTGAAACGACTGTGTTTCGCTTAATATGAGAGCAATTGGAAGTGCAGTTTGGGAATGACTGTATGATGGGCGTGTGCATATGCTAAGTCTATGAAATCATAGTTTTCAAAGGGCTGTGATTAGCTCAATATCGGAACAACGGATAAGCAGTTTGAAGCCGACTGTGATGGTTTGCGCATATGCTAAATCATAATGAGAACATGGTTATGAAACAACTGTGCTAGGTAATTAATGTAAATTTGTTATGCAGTTGAGGTGCCAATGAGCTAAATTAAATCGGTTAATAAACAGCATCGTTTTTTAAGAACCACAAGTGTAGTTTATGGTTCATGAAAACGGAACAGTTTTCAATTGGGCAATTGAAACAAATTACACAGTAAAAAGGTTTGTGCCGCTGCTATGCGGTACAGTTTTAAAGCAATTATTGCTGCCCTTTAGCAGGTATTTAATAATTGCAACAAGTGGTTAATATACATATAATTCTCATAAATTCTTTATTAAGTCGACTTTTAAAATGTTTTGGTTTGGTTTTTGTGTTTTCTCTTTTCGTTTGCGTTCTCGGACATTTTAATTAGTTTACTTTTCTATGCAAATACCAATCCATAATTATTATAGTTAATAAATTTTCGTTGTTGTTATTATATTTATCGTTTTGCCTGGCCAGCAAAAATTATCTGAACTGAATTCCCATCGTTTCGTATTATTAATATTAATTTATTTGTTGATTAAATACCGTTTCCTTTTGCATTTGATTTATATTATTAAATTCTATAATTTGCTTTGCATAGCGTTTTTTTTCATACGATCTTAACCGATTTGCCTCTCGTTCGATTTAGAAATTTTTTTTTTTTAATTTAATTTTAAATTTTCGTAATGTTTATTTTTACATGCACATTTATAGTTGCAAAAAACATTAATGGCTATTTTGTATTTAAATATTTTATTTCGTATTTCGTATGCATATTAAAATTTAAACAAGTTAGAAGAAAATAATCAAAAATTCAACAGTGCTACAGAAAAAATGTCAAACAATAGTCCGCTTAAAGAAATTATTGGAAAAAGAAACTAAAAGCTAAAAGTTAAATTTAAATGTTTAATAGGAAAAACACTCATTCGTTTTGTTTTTGTTTTTTTTTTTTTGTTTTATATATATATTTTAAATACACATATACCAACGTCTATGCCATGTCTTGCCTTATATTTTTTATACACATATTTAATTTTTATTTAATTTTTAGCTTAGTTTTTTTTTTGTAATAATTTCTGAAAGTATCACCCTGTGTTTTCTCATAGTTTCCCATATATTTAAATAATGTCTTTTTTCTTTTTTTGTCGTGTTTGTTGCCTTAAAATGTGTGTGTTTTTTTTCTCTCTTCTGATACGCCTTAAAATTTACAACAATACCTCAACTTAATTACATACAATATTATATTTACTTTTTATGTTTTATGTTTTTTAACAAATCGCGCACTTCGAACTGGGCCGGAAATTGCAGCTCCGCGTAGAGCATTCAAATTTTAATAATCATCTTTATTTTCTAAAATCTCAACAAAAACTAGAACGCAATGCGAGTGTGTATGTTTGTGTTTTTTAATATTTTTTTTTTTGGGTGTGCTGGGTGTGGCTATTGTAGTTTTACTTTTAGTAGACACTGTAGTAAGTTAATTTGTTGCTGATTTCTTATTTAATTGTTTTTGTTTTTTGGTTTAATTTAAATCAGTTTAATTATTTTTTAGTTCAAGCGACCGCAATAATTGAGTGAAGTTAGGAAGATTTTCTTTAAAAACTGAGTTAATACTTAATTAAAGTAGGGGAAGTTCGGGAAATAATATTTATCAGATTTATGCTGCGAGCTTTTGAACTAGAAAATAATAAACTGATTTGCTGCTTTGATAATTGCAATATTTACTGATTGGTTTTTGGTATTTTGTTGGTATTTTTCTTCGGTATTATGTTTTTTAAATCGTTTGCTTTACCGTTATTTCTATTTTGTAATATGCTGTACGTATTTTGGAGGAAAAACACTTAAAATGCTTGTTAAAACGAACTTTTTGACTATTTTCTGTTTTTGGGTTTTATGCTTTTGGTTTTTTTGCTTTTTCTTCTATGCTTTGACTATTATCGCTTTCTAATTTGCTTAGTTGCTTGGTGTTGTTGTTGTTGTTGTTGCTTTTGCTAAAATTTAAATAAATTTAAATTTAAATAGGAACAACCCGCGCGCGCGCTACGCGTCGCTTGGGTCTGGAAAGAGTGCCCCGATACCCGCCACCGCCACCGCCAATGCTACCGACACCACCACCACGAGCGCTTACCCTTGCCACGCCTACTGCTGCTGGACGAGCAGCTGCTCCACCTGGTCAGCGGTGCGCAGCAGAAAAGCAGCGCTCTCCCTGTACGCCGAGATGACCTGCCGGGCAGCGGTCATCTCGTTGGGGCTCAGCTTGTGTGGAAGTATGGGCGGCACACGCGAGCAGTTGCCGTCGCCGGATGCGGCGAGCAACTGTTGTTGCTGCTGTTGTTGCTGCTGCTGCTGTTGTTGTTGCTGCTGTTGCTGCTGCTGCTGCTGTTGCTGTTGTTGTTGTTGTTGCTGTTGCTGCTGTAGCTGCTGCAGCTGCTGTGTGGCGGTGACCAGCGCATTGTTGTTGCTGGCATTGCTCAGTGCGGCCAGATTGGCGGCACTCAGCTGTGCGCTGACTGTGTTGCTGTTGTTGCTGCTGCCGCCGCCGGCGAGGCCGCTGCCAGCGCTCAGCGACGTTGGTTTCATGGAGAGATCGGTGGGCGTAACTGCAAGAAGAAGGAAACAAGACATTAGCTAGAGTTTGTCTAAATTAAATATCACCTAAACATGATGCTAATAATGCAATGACACTTGATTAAAACTGAAGATTGATTAAGTGCTGGACTAAACTTAGGCTCTAAATGCATTGTGAACAGTTTAAAGCTTTGAAGCCTTTTTAGGTTAGCTTGTGACTATCAGTTGTCTCAAAGCTGAGCTTTAGCTGTTTCCTCAAAGCTTTAAGGTTTTGCTTACTATTTTTAGATTAAAGCTTAACATACAACTGACTGCTGTACTTTCCAACTGGTTTTCAGTTTGTTGTAGGTTTTTTCAATTGCTTTGCTTTTGATCAAAGCTTTTTGTTCATTTTAAAAGGTTACTTAGAGCTTTCAAGTGGCTTAAGAAGCTTGGTGAAGCTTGCCAAGCTTGTTGATGCGAGCTTTATTGTACATCTAGAAGCTTACGACAAAAAATGATTTTTAAATACTGTTTATTCATTTAGCGCACAATAATGTTATGTTACTCTAGTGCTCCTTTTTAAACCCTCCAAGCTCAATTCCATATTTGAACGCTGCTTTAAGCTGGTGTCATTGCAAATAATAATAATAATAATTCGCAGATGTTTACTTACCATTACCCAGGCCGGCGACGCCCGGAAAATAGCCGGGGTAGCTGGGCGCACGTCCGGCTGCCACAGCCGCTGCCGCTGCAGCTGCCACAAAAGGCGAGGCCGCCGTTGGCGAGCTAAAGTCCGTGGTATAGGGACTGCTGGAGGGCAGGCCGGCGCCATTCGATGCCCCAGCGCCGTTGGCCAGCGCCAAGCCCGTCACACTGGCGCCCCCGATGCTGGCATTCGAGCTGAGTGCCAGCGGTGAGCTGCGCGCCGAGCTCATGCCACCAGTGCCGCCGCCGGCTGCACCGCTGGCGCTGTTGCCGCCAGCACTGCCAGCGCCGGCAATGTTGGCCGCCCCGCCGAAAGCTGCGTCCGCGTGCTCCGAGTTGGGCGTGGAGCGTGCAAAGCCCACGGCGCTCACAAATGGCAGCGCTGCGGCCGCCACGCTGCTCAATCCAGCCGCATCGGCTGCTGTGCAGGTGACGGTGGCGGCGTTGCTCGCGGACGTGCTGCTGGTGCCGGCAACAGCTGCTGCGGCCGCTGCAGCGGCAACAACGCTGCCCGGCGCCGGCACCGCATGGGTGATTGGCTCTAGGCCGATGCGCATACGCTTCGCGTTCATCGATTCGTTCTCGCAGGCAATTGCCAGGATTTGTTCCGCCTGCACGGAGGTCAAGTGAGCGGGCGTCGGTCGAGTCTGCAAGGAGGAATAAAAAACAGAGCTTGAGATTCATGAAGAAGGGCAAATCTGGCGAAGAATGTGTCATATGCAGGTTGAACTATGGTTCAGATATATATTTCCTATATATATCGATATAGATATAGCTTTAAAGATAACTCTGTCAAGCACTCACCGTATTCTCCCAGCCGTCTCGTGTTTTCTTGTTGCGACGGCACGACTTGAGATAGGTGCGAATACGTTTGCGGGAACGATCGCTGAACTCGGGAAATTGTCGGGCGCACGAATCGATGATGGCCTGGATCTTTTCCTTTGGCTGCTTGGAGATGGGTATGATGCGGTCCAGGTTCTCGTCCACAAACAAACGCACGAACATCTGCAAGGCAAGGGGAGAGCGTCGTGAGCAACAGACAATTCAAGGAATTTTGGCCATTTTTGGCGGCTTCATTGGCAACGTTCGCTTTACATTCAAGTCTCTCTTTCTTTTTCAATCTTTCTCTATCTTACTCTCGCACATTACTCACATTGAAGGCCTTGAGGCGCTCGGGATCGTGTGTGGTGGCCAGTTTCTCGTCCAGTTTGTCATCGGAATCATCTTCGGAAACCTCATCCTCCTCTTTCTGCCCCGACGAGTTTGTCTCATCCTGCGCCTCCATGGGCGAATTCGTATCCTGCCTGGGCACCGGCGACAGAGAGCTGTCCATTTTGCCGCTGGCCGCCGCCACCGCTGCGGCATTTTGGGCCAAAGCATTCTGATACTGCGCCCAGAGGCCACCCACAACGCTGAGGTCGGGTCCCTCGGTGCCATTGCGCACCGCCGTCGAGTTCTGATAGTTCCAGGCGAGCAGCATTAGCTTCAGTTTGTCCGCATCCTTCATGAGACCCGCGTAGGCCTCCGACTCGCTGGTCACACCTCCGCCCAGGCTGCTCGCAATGTCAACCAGTCCGCTGCCGGCACCGACAATACCTCCACCGCCGCCGCCGCCGCCGCCGCCGCCTCCACCGCCACCAATGCCGCCGCCTACACTGACTAGGCTGCTGGTGTCGGTGCTCGTGGCCGGTGTTGCTGGTATGGTTTCCTGTGGGAAGGAGAAGAAGATGGGGGTTAGTTGGGGTTGGAGCACGTTAGATGAGTACAAGTTCAATTTTGGGAACTTTCAATGACCGCACAAAGTTTTGGGACAGCGTTCGATATACCAAATCCCAATGATTAGTCGAGGTTTTTGGCCAGACCCCAAGCTCGTTAGACCACTCAAAAGTATGCGCAAAAAGCGTCAAAGAAGCGAAGCCACACTCTCTCCTCTCTTTCCCTGCAGAGACACCCAACTCGCTGGCAAGGAGCAGCAAAGTTTTTCGTGCCCAAGATGAAAGTCGAGCTTGGGTTTCTTTTTTATCGGACGGATTGGTTTTTTTTTCTTATTTCCCTCAATGCTTTCCTTTTATGCTGCGCTGCAAATTAGTTGCCTGGACTTTGAGGCTGAGGGCGCGGTGTGTTTTGGGTGCGTTTTGGGTCTCAGCCATTTGTGGCCAGCATTGCTCTAATGAAACATTTCGTTGAACTCCAAGACGTTGGCCCGCCTGCACCGTCCTTGAAGCTCGCTCCAGCCTTCGGTTGTGGTTGCAGGACAGTGGTTGCCCGCTCGCCCGCTCGGCTGCTTTTGGGGCCGGTCGGTTGAATCAGGTTGAAGCATTGCACAAAAAAACGGAAGCACGAGCGGGCGTAACAGGCATAGCAAATGAAAATGAAGTTTGAACACGGCGCCTAATTAACATTCAGTTGTAGCTCGACTACCGGGACAGTCAAAGAGTCTGATTATACTTAGCATAAGGTGTGTTCTTTGAGCGAGAGGTTCTTCTTTTAGCTCAAAGCAGTTGTAAGTATAAGTCTAATATTCCATGGGGGTAATAAACATGAATTGATTTACAAAGCCTGTAAGTAAAGCCATGAGCTAGCTAAAAAGTAAACTCCCGAAGAATGCTTAATGGGTGTTGTTTGATGAATGTACAGATGGCAGATGTTTTGCATTTTATAGGTAACTAGAGGAAATTACCCGGCCTCGTACGGGTCAATTTATGCGTGCCAAGGCTGCTCGAAATGTGCATGCTAATCGCGTCTTGTTTATTTTTAAATGTATTATTAATTTTTGAATAATAATGAAATGCCAACATATATATAAGCTAACAATTGTTGCCAAATTCGAACCAGCGACTTCTCGCTCGTAAGCCATAGCTCCTCCCAACTTTCCCTCACTTTCGACCCAAATGAAAGCTATTGTAATTAAAAGATAAGCATAGATAAATCAAGAATAAGCTACAGTTTATTTTATAATAGGTTTTTTTACTGTTAACAAGAAAGTTGTCAAGTTAACGAAAAGTGATGCAACTTACTTAAAGCAACAACTCCCAAGTCAATTTTGTAATCAAGCCAAGAGAAAACCAAATGGCAATTTGGATCTTGTACACTGTCAAACGAAAATAGCCAACAGAGTCGAAGAGATGCGCAACATGAGGCCAAACTGCTTGGACTTGGACTTAAGGGTTGGGGTTTTTTGGGGCGGGGGGTGGCGGCGAGTTTTGGGGTTAAGCTACGTATTCAATGCTAGCTGGCAATTTCTTTTAGTTCGAGTTACCCTTTGCTTGAGGCATTGAAGAAACGACCACATGAATAAGAAGAAAACGTACAAATTTTCCATTAATTAAAACGGTACAAGAAAAGCAACTGGGGATCTAGGGTGGGCTGGGTCGTAGAAAGTGGGTGGACAAAGTCAATGGCCAGCCAGCCGAGAGCAGGCCGAGCAGGACTGCTGGCAGGCTTTGAGCTGGGTGGAGGAAATCCAGCAAAAGGAACCAAACGACTGACATTTTTGTGTAGTTGAGCAACTCCGTCGGGAGTCTTCGTTGAGCCCAGGCGAACAGCTTGGACTCAGTCAATATGTGTGTGTGTGTGTGTGAGTGTGTAAGCTTGTGTGAGTGTGTGTGTGCTTGGGTTATGTGCAAGTTTTTGGCTTAGGAGTTGGCTCAACTTCAGAGACTGGCATTGACTTAAGCTGCTGAGCTCATCCTAGGGCAACCTTGACTTAGGCAGGAGGACGCGATGTGCCAAGCAATTTGTTGTGAGCTGTCAGCCGACTAGGCGTATGAGTAACACCTGCAAGGGACACACACGCACACACAGACACACACACACAACACACACAGGCTAGACATAAATCCGAGCATTTAGTTCCATT
This sequence comes from Drosophila montana, assembly GCF_035044405.1. Classification (NCBI taxonomy): domain Eukaryota; kingdom Metazoa; phylum Arthropoda; class Insecta; order Diptera; family Drosophilidae; genus Drosophila; species Drosophila montana. The sequence goes on from NW_026998009.1 coordinate 539,890, forward strand.
GCCACAAAATGCTCGAAAGTCGCAGTGAAGTCGCTTTTGAAGTTTTTGATGGGTGGGCGGGCTGTAGCTGTAGCCCTTTTACAGTAGCGCCTAAAAGTATGCACACACGCACAAGCGTAACTGGTTGCCAAGTCTAACAACAGAAATATGCGGGCTGTGGCATCTTGCAAGAAAACCAAAAGGCAAGAGGTTTCAATTGGCAAAGGGGGTGGGGCGCGGGCGTGCTAAAATACAAGTTCAATGCAAAGGAGGTTAGTATAGAAAGGGTGAAAAGGCGGGGGGGTGGGTTGCGTATGATGGGGTTAAGTATGGGGTGTGTGATGTTGTTGTTGTTGTTATTGTCTGGTACGCCTAAAAACAGTCTTTGACTACAACTACGCAGCACTACAATGCCGAAAAAGCCTCTAAGCACACGCATAATGAATTACCAACGACTCAAGTGTGTGTGCGTGTGTGTGTGTGGGTGTGGGTGTGGGTGTGGGTATAGTGCTCGTGCCTGCCAACTGCCGATGACATATTTGTGCAGACGAGCTCAGGCTCTGCAACGAGGCGGAGCGCCTAAAAGGCAGCTAAGAAAATTTGCGTTTAACTCATAAGTGCGTGAAAGGGTTGCCAACCCCTAGACCAAGCCCCAACCCCTAGCTAAACTGAACTGAACAGAACTGAGCTGAGCGGTTGCCTCTGTGCGCTGTCAAGGAAATTGTAGTTTAAATGAAATGGAAGTTGCTTTTATCAACGACGCCGGCAGCTGAGACGGCAGAGGGGGCAGAGGGGTTCGGGGGCTGGGTGGCATGCCAAGTTGGGGGTTGGAGTTAGTTGTGCATGTGTGAGCTTTCTTAGAAGTTGACTGACTGTGTGTGTGTTTGTGTGGGTGTGTGGGTGTGTGTGGATGGGTTGTCGTATATAAATTAAAATGCCTAAACATATGCATTAGTTTTTGTCTCAAGCTCAAGATACGTATTGCCATCTCAGTCTTGGGGAGCTGCAAAGTTTTTGTGGTTACGACATTGGTTTTTGGGCGAGGCACGGTTGGGGCTGACTGAGACTTTTGAGAGACAGGCGGGACGGGTTGTGGTGCAGCCCTGATGTCTGTCAGAGTCGGTCTAGCTCTTCAGCTGTGTGGGCTGGCAACTTAGTCTAATGAGAATTCGAAAACTTAACTACGCAATCGTGCCGAAGAAATTAAAAGAAATTGCGCAAGACAATATTGAGCGATAAGTTAAGATACATATACATATATCTATCTATATATGTATATATCTATCTATGTATTTTTGTTTGCACAGTTACACTGCCTGAGACAATTCAAGCTGAGTGTGCATTAAAATAAATATTTACTTCACTTGCTTGAACAGCGACCAAAAAGCAAAGTATTTGCCTTATATTTTCCTCTGGTCTCAGAAATCAACTGCGTGGGAAATTTATGTGCCACGGTCGAGTGTTGAGTAATTTTGCAGTAAATGAAGTGGGGAAAGTAAGGAAAAAACTTTGCGAAATATGCTTCTCTATTGCGTTTAAAATTGTGTGCTTCAACAGCAAAATAGAGGCGAAAAACAGTTTGCAGAAATGGCTTAAAATACATATATATATAAGAATATAAGAAATTCTACGAAAATCTAGAGAACTCTTAGAAAATCTATACTACGTAGGAATTATGTGGAAGTGCCTTATAATAACTAAAAAGGGGAAAAATTTATTTTGGTTAAAAGCTATCGTAACCTAATTGGATATCGCAAACAGCAGTTTAGAAATATTGAGCTCTGTCAAGCTTCTGTAAGACCTGAGTAAATAACTCTTTAGTTTTTAGAGGACCTCTATTTAACATATGTTAAGGTCTATGTTAACAAAATTGGATGCCTGCTAATTTAAGTTATGTCGCTGTTTAATCACTGATAGGACACTATTGACATACCGTCAACAACTAACCTAAATAACTTAACATCTGCTTCTCTCTGTTTGCTTAGCTTGCATTTGTGCCATGTTAGGTAATTTTTACATATTTTAAAGTTTTTTAAGTTTAACCTCGGTTAACAATATGTACCACTGTGTTTAGCATTTTAAAGCTTCTGTTAAGTTTCAGTTCCTTCATCTTAAGGGTCTAGTTTAAGGGTCTAGTTAATATCTGTAAATTATCTTTTTCCTTTCTGCTTAACCTCCATTTACATTTTGTTAAGCCACTGTATTTCAAGCCATTTGTTCAGATAGATGCACTTCAGCAAAAGCAAAAGCTAACTATTTTCATATATTTTGGTCAATCAAATGGCCTTTTGGGTACTTCTTCTGAGGGCATCAGTATGCACATAAATATTTGGCCAACAGCATTTCCATATGCATGTTTCCATTTCAGTTTTCAGCACTGCGTCATTCAATGGCGCTCGGATGCAGCTTGACGCATGCAGCTGCAGTCTAAATGCATTATATGCATGTGCTATATGTAACTATTAAATATATAGTATATGTATATATATAGATATAGTAAAACATGGCAATGGCCTCCAACAGGCATGTGAGACCCAAAACGCGAGTGTTGGTCAAAGCAATTACAAAAAAATTTCGAATGCAGCGTACTTTCAGTCGATGTTGCCGGATGGGCAAACGATTTTCTAGCAGGTTGTCAAAAAAAAAAAAACGAAAATAAATAAAAAAAAAAAATAGGCAAATAGATTTGAAAAAATATATATAAATATATACGTATATGTGTAAAAAATCGGTCGGTGCAAGCGGGGGTTGAGAACAGACGCTGGGCGATGTCAAATTAGTTGCCAGTCGTGTTTACAGCCATTAGCAAAGCGCAGGAAATAAAAATGGAGAGAAAATGAGAAAGAGAGAGAGGGAGAAAGAGAGAAAGCGCGAGTCAGAAAATGAGCGAGATAAATGTAGAGTGAGTTTGAGAGGGTCAATGGTTCATGGAAAAAATGCATGGAAAGAAACTACAAAGGGCTTATGTGAGCTTTGGAAATATATACATATGTATTTAAAAGATAAGTACATAAAGCAAATCGTAGCTTGAGAATATATCTACTAATAATTCTATATGTTGAAAACTGGAATATAAGTAAGTAAAACAAAAATAGATCAGTTTTTAATGGAAACTACATCTTTAAGCTAAATAAATATAAAAGAGTTGTAATAAGGACCATATTATGTTACAATTTATTCTTGACGAGAACAAATGACAGAAGTAGTTTTGGGATATGAAAAGATACACTTACATATATACTTATTATAGTAATAGAGTAAATATATAGAATGCATATTTGTTGTCTACTAGAAATTCATAGCTTCGATGTTGAAAATTATAGAAAATGAGACAACCTAACCTCACTGTGCATATACTATAATTTGTTACCTTGAAATTATGTTAAATACTTAACAACTTCCTTGACAAAACAGACATTTACCACATTCGCCCACTCAAATTAGCGAGTGAACTTTGCATGTGGCCGGAAAACCTTCGAGTCGAAACATAAAAATGCAATCCAATCCAGCCAAAAGCCCGTAAACCTATTCAAACCGAAGCCCCCGCTAACTAACCCCTAACTAAGTAAACCCCATGCTGTCTGGCCCGACCACATCATAAACTAATCAGCCAGACAAGGTGCGGTACACTGGTAGCACTGGAAGGCTAAATGCGCTGCAGGCGTTACCGGACTGTGTCCGAAACGCCAAACAAGACCGGGCAACAAAAATGTTGCATACTTTATGGCGCACGGCAAATAATATTCGCGTGCCGCATAAAAGCTGAAGCAGCTCCATCAGCTGACCCCTCCAGCTAACACCCGCACCCACCCCTCCACCCACTCTATGTAACTTGTCGTTATTGTTGTTGTGCGATTGAGTGGCATGTAGCGTTAGTTACAGTGCCACCCAAAAGTGTGCTATGCTGAAACAATTACACGCCTGACGACGATTCAAGCTGCTCACGTGATGTGAGTAACTTTGGCCCGTTCGGTAAATAGAAAAATAAAAATTGAAAAAAATGATTACAGTTGGGGATGGGGGTGGCATACCCTTTTATATAAATATTTTCGTTTTTTTTTTGTTTTTTTTTTGGTTTTTTGTATATAACGTAGCCTATGGACAGGCGTTCGGGTCAAAAATGGCAAACCAAAACATCATCAATGCTATCAAATGCAATGCGAAACGGGGAGGGGATTGGATGTGGGCTGCGCGCGGGAAGAGGGGGTAAGGGCTGGCTGTGCACACTAAGCCGTCGAGGCCATTTTATGCTGCACATTTCGGATTTAGCGTCTACCCTATGCAGAGCGTAGCATAACTTTTTAAGTAAGCTTGTAAGCACCTTTTTATGAAATCTTCTATATATAAGTATATTATATATATTTTTGTAAATATAATATTTTTTTTTTTATTTTAAATTATTGTTTTATTACTCTTCTTCAATGCAATGGACAGACGGATTTTAAATGTAGTAAATTGCAACGTATACTAACAGTTAAGGATTTAGGCGTTCTTTTTGATTCTAAACTCTGTTTCAATCTTCACATAGATACCATCGTTAATGAGGCAAAAGGTGTACTTGGATTCATTAAACGATGGTCTAAAGAGTTTAACGATCCTTTTATAACGAAACTTCTGTACATCTCTCTTGTTCGCCCTATCCTTGAATACTGCTCTTGCATCTGGTCTCCGCAGTATAACAATAGCCAGGATCGTATTGAATCTGTTCAGAAGCAATTTCTACTTTTTGCCTTACGAGGTTTAAATTGGGACCCTAATCTTCGGTTGCCATCCTATTCCAGCAGGCTGCTTCTTCTTAACCTTCCGTCGTTAACCAACCGTAGGACAATTCTCGGTGTTGTCTTTCTACATAAGTTGGTTGTTGGCGATATAGATTCTCCTTTTCTGCTAGGGCGTCTTCAATTCTCTGTTCCGGCTAGACCAACCAGAAATTACCGCCCCTTATTCCTATCTACGTGCACAACAGACTACGCTATGCACAATCCTTTTCGCGTGCTATGTAAAAATTACAATAGTTTGCATCACGTTTTCTCTACCGAACTTTCTCTACCCCTAATAAAATCGTTGCTTTCAGGATACCTTCGGGAAGTCACTGACCATTCCCAGCTATGAGCAGGGGCATAGCTTGCCGGACAGGCTGTAAATTTCCCCCACCGGGTCGGTGATTTCCCATTACTTTCCCAATACTATGTCTTCATCCTATCTACTTAACACTCTGTATATCTAGCATTCAGTTCTTTACTTTATTAACAATCTTTTTACTTTCTTTTCTCCTATTTATGATATATTCTTAAATAATATAGCAAATTAAGATTATTTTTAATTTTACTTAAGAGAACTTTTTCCTACTTACACCCTTCTTCTTAGATGTAGGCTCTAATAGCGTCACTGACAAAATTAGCTGTGAAAAAGGGGCACAGCTGGCCGGACTGGCAAATAAAACACCTCCATCGGTCGGTGATGCTATTAGAAATTTGTGTTCTCTATCTAGGCTTTTAGCATCTAAATTTCATAATTGTAAATATAATGTATTGAATAATTAGGAAGACACTCGTTTTGTCGACCACTAATAAATAAATAAATAAATAAATAAATAAAAAATGTGTATAAAATTGTTTGCCAGCTAATCGGCATTTGTGTGCTTTTTTTCTAATAATTTTTTCTAATTTTTTTGCTTTTAAATTATTTTATTTATAATTAACTATTTGAAATTTAATTCAAGAAATGATTTATTTTTATATACTTAACTTATATTCTTTTATAGACATTTATATTTTTTTATATTTTTGTACTGTTAAATTGCTGTTATATAAAATATTATATATTTTAATCTTGTTCAATAGATTCTATGTATAATACATTTTATTAATATTTATTATAATATTTTTAAAATATTTTTTTCAAATTTGGTTTTCCCTTGTGGTAAATAACTACGATACATACAAATTTTTTAATCTTTCTCTTGTTCTCGAAAGCTTGTATATTCATATAAATAATTATTATTCACATATAAGACGTGAATTCATAAAACATGTAAATCTCTTTAAAATATTATGATAACTGTTGTTTTATTTGCATGTTTTTAAAATGTTTTCATATATTATTTAGAGCTTCTATTAGTTTTTAAGGGAATATAGTTTGAGGTACTTTAACTTTCACTCGTCTCTTGTTGATTTTCGCTGCAGCAGATGCAGCATTTTTTGCCGCCAATTGTTGTTGCACTTTGTGCATTGCCCGCTTGGCGGCAAGCACAAAGCATAAAAATGGTAAACTACACACACACACACACACATAAACACACATTTCACTTACAACTACACACCCGCTCACCCTGCCGGGGAGTGTGTACACAAACGCCAACGCTTTTTAGTTGCCTTGGACATTGCAACAAACAGCAGCAGAAAAGTTTGCCACTGCTGGGTGGTGGGGTGGCATTTATGCTGTGCGTGGGGCATATATGCTTACAAAAAAGAAAGAAAACTGTATAATGTCGCATACGGGGGCGTATGCGTATTGCCAGTTGGCATGGACAGCGTGCAGACTGACATTTAGGTGCAAAATATGCATAAGATGAGGCTAAACAATGGTCATCATTGTGGTAACAGTGAACATATCGAGAACCATTCATGATAAATATTACAGCTTAGCTCAGCTAGCGCTGTGGCAAGAGGATATATGCTATGCCAAAGGAAATGTTGAAATGCCTTGCAAATATCCCTGTAAATATACTGTGAGTGCCGCTGTTTGTGCGTCGCCTAGCTTTAAAATATAAATTACTTTGGTGTTCGTTTTTTTTTTCTAAAGCCACTTGCACGTGAGTCAGCCAAACACGCAATTATTTAAAATAAAGGTCGCCAAAAACAATTATAACAAGTAAGAGGCTCTAGGAGGAGCTCCCGACTAGGGGATACCCTGAACCCTCATCGTTTGCTTTAAAATAAATAAAAAAAAACAGCCAAACGAAGAACTTATTGCTGCTAGAAAAAAGTCAATTAAAATATTAGCACATACACACAGCAAATATAACAATACAATCGCAATTGCAATGCTGTTGATGGAATTCAAAAGAGACGCGCGCAGATGTGTGTGTGTACATGTATACAAACATTTTATGCGCTTTCCGCTAGCTCCTTCTGACACGTGGGCTGCCAATATATATATAACTACACGTAGTAGTAGATCTTATTGTACTATAGAAAATTTGTTTTTAATTCTTAAAAGGTCATTAATATTGTGGCTTATATTGGTGGGCAATACAAATTGGTTTATTTACTTGATTCATAGCTATGTGGTTAGGTGGTTGGCGATGGCTATAAAATGAAAGATATTTCATATAGAGGTTACTAGTCAAGTTTGGTGACTCTAGCTCTTATAACTTACGAGATTTGCTCAATAAAAGGATATCGATAGCGATTTTTATCGATTACTTGGAAACGGGGCAAGTTATCGAATATCGGAAACAAACTCGATCTCCGAATGGACTAGGAGAACCTACAGCTAAAATTTCAAGTCTCTAGCTCTTATAGGTTCTGAGATCCTTGCGTTCATACATACGGACATGGCCAAATCGGCCCGGCTGTTGATGCTGATCAAGAATATATATACTTTATGTGGTCGAAGATGCTTCCTGCTGCCTGTTACATACATTTGCACAAATACATTATACATTCAGCGGATAAAAATAAAATCAACGCACACTTGAGAAATGTAAATTCCGTATTTTGGTTTGAATTCGGTGTGGAATATTAATTGCTTTTTTTAAGAAATATTTTAAGTTTTTCATTATTTTATTTCCTTTTTAGAAAATGAAAACAATTTTTGTAGATAATATTTAATTCGTATGAAGAAATTTGTTGAGGCTAAGAGTTAGCTGAGTTGAGGTCACGATATGAAATACAATAATTAAATATATAACACTCGTTGTTATATTCGTTTTATTCCCTTCCTTTGTGGCACATTTCTTTAAAAATGACTTTTTCGATTTATATATATTAAAAACATATGTATATAAAAATACAACTACTATTTTTTAACATTTGTAATACCCAGAAATTCATTTAGAAAGAATTTAATTAGTTAAAGAGCTAATTAGCATTCACTTGAAAACCCAAAAAATACAATTTATAGTAAATTAATACAATTAGTAGTTTTCTCTTTTGTTTTATAAGCGCATTCAATTGCTCACCTTCATAAAGAGGACTCTTTTATAATTTTGAGAGTATTTTCTATAGTATAGCTAGCAGAATCTTTCACGTGAAAAGTCTTTATAATAAGCTTCCCTCATAATAAAATCAAAGAAAATTTCAACGCTTTTATGCGCATCAATACGCAACTTAATATGTTTCCTCCCCAGAGACATTATTAATATTTCAATCAAGTCAAATTTCGCGTCATGCATTACACACACACCCGACCCCCGGCAACCCCTTGCCATGTTCTTTAATACATATGTGTGTGAACTGAGCCCGTTCCAAAGCAGAAATTGAAACATAATATTGTCGGACATTGAGGCCCATTTCCTCAGTAACCGCAACAACTTTGCATGACTCCTCGCCCGGCCACTTAACCGCAGCCCGCAACACCTACCCCTCGCCCTCATTCTCAGCCAAATGTCCGCTGCCCCTTAACCAGCTGTTGTCGAGAGGTGCGTAAATAAAAAAAAAGAAGAAGAAGTAGAGATGGGAAAAAAGAACGCCTACAAGTATGTAAAGTTTTGTTGCCATATGTTCGGGGCAAGCCCCATGGACCAGTAACGGAGCTTGGCGACCAAAAAAGGAGAAAAAGCAACAACAATAGGAGCAACAGGAACAACAACAACAGCAACATCAGCAACAGCAGCAACAACCGGAGCAGACAGAGCACGGTCTGCGATTTAACGCACTTTTTGCACTTTTCATTTGTCAGCCGCGACTTTTTTGTTGTTGCTGCCGTTGTTGCAGCAGTCTTTTTTTCATTTACAACAACAATAAGTAGATGCAGCGGCAGCGGCAGCAGCAGCAACAGCAGCAGCAACTATGCGCGCCTATCGAGCATACACTGTGCAACATAGGCCCACATTTGGCCGCTGCTGTGCGTGTAAAAAAGAGAAAAACACAGACACAAATGGCAATTGGTGCGCGCGTATTTTTAAGGCGGAGCTTTTTTGGTCCTTTTTTCGCGCTGGCCGCACGCACAACGCACTACGACTCTCTCACTGGGCAATGCCCGATGCCTGTGATGCCCCCTATGAATGTGTGTGCGTGTTTAAAAATATTACGCATACGCCGCGTGCAACACAACAAAAAACCGAAGCGCACAAACGCGACTGCAGCCGACGGAGGGCCAGGCGCGGGGCGGCATTATTATCAATGAGGTAATGCAGCAAAAAAAAAAGTAAATATAAAATAAAATAAAACGCAAACCGAGTCGCATATACTCAGTCCACACACACACACACACACTGACTGCATGCGTAAGTAGGCGTGCGGGCAGCAACAACAGGGGCGGAGCGCGGGCGGCATTCAGACGGGCGTGCGGGCGGACGCTGCATACAAGGAAATCTACTTACTCATCAGCTCCGGCGTCCGACCACGCCAGACATCACAATTAATGCCGACCCACACACACACCCACACACATGCAAATGCGTTGCGTGCGTGTGTGAGGGTGTGTGTGGGTGTGTGTGGGTGTGTGTGGGTGTGTGTCAGTTAATGCCACCCACTTGGGCTCGCTTTTGACTCTCGCAATAATTTTAACGGCTGACAGCAACAAAAATTGCATTTTATTTTTGGTGCTAGGCGCGTGCAAAGCGCGTTGCACGTTTTTGCTGCAATTTTTTCCCTTCTTTTTTTTTGGTTTTTTTTTTGTTGCAGCAAATCACTCATACGACCCGTACGCATAATGAGCCGTTAGTCAATGCATTAGCCGTAGCCTGCCCGAACAATGCCGGATTGACGGGGCAGGGCTGGGAAGCATATGTGTGAAATGCGCCCTCAAAAGTAGGCAAATGTTTTGCATGTAAATAGGCGGCATGTTTGCGTTTTTAGTTGAGGGAGTGGGGTGCGGGGCACGCGGGGTTGAGGATTGGCCCTAGTTGGGCCTAGCTGGCAACTGCAATCGCTTGCGAAATATTATACGTTATAATTTTTTTTATTAGTTGTTTAACATAATGTACTAACATGATGAAGGTCTAAATGGGAAAGATATATATATATATATATATATATATATACTAGCGGGTATTACCCAGCATTGCCCGTGTAAAGTTTTCTGTAACAAAAATTAGATATATTCACCGGTATTTATCATCTACAAGGAGCTCATTTGAAATTGATATTAAGCTCCAAACAATAAACTTTCACTCTCACATCGTTTACCTTGTAGAATCGGGTACTACGTCAGATAACGAACTGCCCCTGGTACGCACGCGGTTCCACGCTCCATAAAGACCTCAAACTGCATACAGTCGTGCTCGCAAGAAGACTACTCCCTGCCCGACCTTTAAGGCGACTTAAACGGCAAGGTTTTGCCAACACGATTGGACGACAGTAAGACTACCTGCATCTAAAATCTTCATACAGCGGTATGGGGTTCGGTTTTTAATTACATTTGCCATCCATGTGTTGTTAAGGTACTAAATTATGTTTGTACAGGTTCTACACTTAATAGAAATAAAAAATAAAAAAATAAAAAAAAAAAAATAAAAAATAAACATCGTTTACCGCCAATTTGACACAGGCTCGAATGAAATTACTAAAATCGCTGGAATAAGTTTTGTAGAGCTTTGAAAATAAGTTTGATGCAAATCGGACAAAACTTAAAACTAAGCCCAAAAAATATTTGAATCGCAACTTCCACCGAGAAAGCTTGGATTCTGCGAAAAGTGTGAAAAACGTCTCAACTGATTTTTCGAATAGATCTTTCGAAATAAAATTGAAAAAAACAAGACGACAAGACGACAAGACGGAGGAATGTATTTCTCGAAAGGTGTGAAACACCTCTCAAATGAATTCGAACAAGGATCTTTGAAAATGAGTTTGAGGCCGATCGGATGGTACTCAAAAATGTTTCATACAAACGGTTTTCGCGTTTTTTTCACACATGCGGATGGAATTTCCCGACACCCCGTCTTCATCACATAAAGTAACTACAGTGAAAATTTCAGAGTCCTAGCTCTTACGGTTTGGGCTGTGATTTGGTCACCCATCAGTCTGCCAATAAGTCAGTCAGGACTAACAGTTTTATATATAGAGATACATGGAATCTAAAAAGAAGTTTAATTATGAATTTTAAATAGAGGATTTATAAGGAAAAAAATGGAAAAGTTTCACATCAATTGGAGAGATTTAGGGAAAGTTCTTATTAAATTAAAAAGAAATAAGGACAAGATCTTATGGCAAAATATTGTCAAATATAACATCGCATGAAAAACTATATTCTCAAAGTTAATTATTTATTTATTTGCAGTTGAAATCAGCTCAATGTTGGTTTTGATGCCGATTCAAATAAGCACTAAAAATTAAATAAGGAAAATAAAAAAAAAAAATAAAAATATAATTAAAAAATTGAAAGATGGAATTATATCTATAAATATAATAGTTTCTCAGGCAAATTTAAAAAATATTAAAAACTATTAAAATAATTTTAATGAATTATTTTAAAATAGAAAAGTATTAAAAACATTTATTTTCTTTAGATAGTTTTTTAAAGATGAAAAGGTCTAACAAGCAGCTTGATGTACATCTACATTTACAATTAATTTATTTTATTAGGTGCAAGACTTGGAATAGTGCAAGATTGGACAACCGTCTCAGTTCAGAAGTTAGAATTAACACTGTAAAAAGTCGTTTTATTCTAAGGCATTACTTTATTTGAACGCTCAGACTAGAGCAAAAAGTACGCATTATGTTAAAAAGAAGTTCGAAATGGGCACAACTTTACATATACAAATAAGGAAACACACACACACACACATACACAGACAGTGGGGCACACAGTGCAGTTGATCGCATAGCAGTTGCTGCAACATTGCATTTGGCTCGTGCCAGGATAGTCCCCAGATTGTCTAGCAGCTGAGTCCCCAGCTTGTCTACCAGCTGCTGTTCACGCCTAAAGTGAGATATTTTCGCAAACTAAAACGACGGCACGCACACACGGCGTATGCGTAACGTTTGCTTCTGTCTGGGAGCTGGTCAAGTGTGAAGGGGAGGGGCTACGAGGTGTGTGTAGAGGGGGGGCCATAGATTTCAGTTAACTGCTGCGCAATGTTGTCCTCAACATGCAGGCAGGCAGTCAGCAGGACGAGCAGGAACATCATCTTCATCAAACTTCATGATGAGAATTCATATGCAAATCCAAAACGCAAATCAGAGACGACGAGTCCTGGCCGCTGCGTGTCCTGGCGAGCTAAAGTGCTGACAGATGAGGCGTAAAACGAGCGACTCGACAAGTAGGGTAAAGTGACTACCAAGTGTCTCAACAATAAGCGCCAGTTTATGCAGGCTTCATTTGTTATGGAAGCTCTAGTTTAAAATAAAATCAGAAAATAAAAATTCTTCAAAGAATGTGCGCAATTCGCTTGCGAAGTATTTAATAAAAATATTTAATTGCCAAAAGTTGCTTTGTAAAAAAATGCAATGGACCTCAAAAAATATTACACTCAGATAAAAAATCACGTTTTTAATGGGCAAAATTCAGTTTGTCTTTATCCAACAACGCAATTCTTTCAAACACTTTTTTAAGTTGGAAATTTCTAAATACCAGATTTAAATACAGCTTCGAGAAATTTTCAATATTCTTATTTCCAGTAAGCAAATTTTTGTACTTTCCCCGAAGGCTTTTTTAATTTCAAACTTTAAGGGTCCACTCTAAAATCAAGCCCATTTCAGAGTTAATTTTGAATAATTCTAAAAGGACATATACTCAAAATTCCTTGAAATAAAATCTATCAGAATTTAAAACGAATATTTTTTCTGAGTGTAAAAACATTCATTAAACATGAAAAACTGCATGTTTGTTATTAAAATAAAATGCGCGAATTTTTTTATATAAAATATGCGAAAATAAAATATATATATATACGCATGCATACATATAAATATATAAAAAAGACTTAATTGAAATAGAATATGGCTCTGGGCGTGGCTGTTTTATTAATGCAGCGCTGATTTTTCTATGCGCCGCTCATATATTTTATGCAATCTTTATTGTGCGCGCACACATTGCGTATACGCGAATGTACATATATATATATATATCTTTTTTATATATATTTGATTAAATATGCATATAGAAAAAATTATTTGAATATGCAAATATAGCAAAAGCTGCAAATACAAATTTTTTCTTATACACACATATACATATATATTTTTAATTTTTTGAATACATTTCTATTGTGCTCTTTTTTCCATGTAAATTTGAGTGCATAGGTAAAAAAAAAAAAGAACAAGAAGAGAATTGATATGCACACTGCTTTATGCAGCTGACTGTATTGTACAGCGAATGTGTGCTATCAAATATTTAACGCATGAAATATTAAACAAACTAAAATTTGCGCCCAAAAAATCATAACAAATACGGCAGCGAAATTAAACAAAATCCAAAAAAAAAAATGATATGAAAAACTTAAATAAATATATATATGTATGTATTTATAATATTTGGTCTCTTCTATTGTTTTAGTGTTGCGTTTTTACCGCTGATTGATGCGTTGCTGCCTTTGACAGTTTTTTGCCAGCCGTGTACCAATAAATGTTTTTTATAAAAGCTAAACATTGGCTAACAAAAAATGTTACCACACATATAGAAAATATGTATATAAAATATTTATGCAGCATGTTACGTATAAAATAGGTATTAAATCATGGAAATATACCAAATATTTATGCAGTAAAAATAAATTTAGAAATAATAAAAATATCTATAGTCAAAATACTTGTAAATGAAATATTTGCATTTTATTAAGCAATAATGAAAAAATTTAATGGAACTAAAATAACTAAGACCCGTAAAGTTTCTGGATCAGGTGCTAAGCTCGATTAGGATTTGGGCTATTTACGTAATTTAGATGGGTATTCTATAAACGATTTTTGTTGAAAAAGAATAAAAGAGTTAGACTGATGGAAATATTAAAAATATCTGTTAAAATAGGAACAAAAAAAATGTACTATCAGACCTTTTTCTATTAAAGTTATTTCGATAACTTCTAGGATACTCTGCCTTAGTTTGATACATGCATTTTTTGTAGCATATCTATGGAGAGTTCCACTTCTGGCAAAAGGACTCCCTTAGCGTGTAAAAAAAACTCGTTAGAAAATCCCATTAAAAGGCGGTCTTTCGTCATGCCACCCAGCAAATGCCAAGCAATGCGAAAAATCAAATTCAACTTTCACAGCGAGCCCTGATTCCAACTCATTGCAATTTGAAGGAGGGGGGTGGGGGGGGGGGGGGGCGACACTGTGCTAGGTGGGGTTAAGGGTAGCAGCGGAATTTCCGCCGCCCCCGCCAACGTCGTCAATCGAAACAAATCATAATCAAATCGAATTTCAGTTGATTTTCACTCGCAAAGACAGCGAGTCACAGCGAGTGGCCCCAAGTTGGCAGCAGGACTCATTGCCGGAGCTCAAGATAACTAAGGAGCAAGAGATGGAGACCCAATGTGGCCAAGTGCCCGGTCAGGTGCGGGGTGTGTATAGCAGACTTAAAGCAGAGCGCAAACAGAGATGAAAAAAAAAACGAAAGGAAATAAAAGAAAAATCGCACATAAAATTGATGATAAACCGTTCCAAATAATATATATATATATATTTTTCTTTTTCGCCTCGTTTTCCCAGCGCCCGCAGGGGCAGCATTCGGGCGGGGGGGTTTTTCGGCTGGTAGCTGGGCCAAGTTTAGCCCCACATCTTAGCCAGCGCCAAAGCTGCGTGGCAGCCAACAACGCGGCGGCACAGGAAATGCTCCGAAGTCTGAAGGCAAAATGATGAATTATTTGCTGCCTCTTTCGTTAGGCGTCAAAGTTTCGCTGGAGAGACAGCGGCAAGTGTGAGGGGGCAGGCGAGTGGTTGTCAGGAGTTTGGCGCTGGGGACTGCGCAAAAACATAAAAATAAAGTCGGGCAGAGAGTCTGGCAAACAAACGTTTTAGAGGTGGACCCGAAACGCCCCTTGCCCCCCAGCCCCAGCCCCAGCCCCAGGTCGCCCGGCAGCGACAACGCCAAACGTTTTTGACACAATTTGTGCCACTGTCTGTGGCTCGGTGGGTGCTGGTCTGTATGTGTGTATGTGTGTATGTGTGTGTGGTGTGTGTGTGCACCGAGTTGGGTTGTGTCTGCTGCTTGAATGATTTTTAAACGAGGCAAGAAATCCCAAAAGATGCGGCAAACGTTTTGTTGTTGGCATCGGTTCACGTGGGTTTTCTCTTTGCTTTGCTCATTCTTTCAATTTTTTTCTCCCTTTTTTGGGTGATTTTATTTTTGCTAAAAATGGGCGCCCTAGCTAGATAATACGACAAACATTTGGGGCAGCAAAAAAAAAATTGAGGAAAACTTTTTATTTGGCTAACAAAGCGCAGAAGAAGAGGCAGCTCCAAAGGGTTCAGATTGTAGAGGGATTAAGGGGGGGAGGGCGAGTTTATCAGCGGATTGAACTTATTTTTTTGAAGTGAGTTGTAGCCAATGGAGTTGGCGCCCATTCGCGAAATGTTATGAAATTGTATGAATATTTATTTGAAAGAGTTGCAGGAAATGGGCCTAAAAGAAATTGTAAAAATTGTTTATTATTTTTCATAGGGGAGGTAGATCATTGGATCAGGTTTTGAATATAGTATATGTATATGACAATTGGAACACGAAGCAAAGCAAAAGCATTTAAACAGACGGAAAGACTGACAATCCTGACGGACTTTGGAAGTTGATATTGATCAAGAATAAAAACGTATCTGGTCATTATAAATGGTGTGAAAAAATTATGTTAACTTAAGCAAGTGTATTAAAAGTAGAGAAGTTAGTTAAGCAAAGAGCCCTTGGCATAAAGGAAATTATTATTTCGAGTACACCTAGTAAAAATGTAATTCTGGGATATTATAATCCAGTGTAGGACATAATTTGCGCAGCTCTAAACCAATTTATTCCAGTCATTTTCAAATGCAATTTACGCTCGATGCTGAGTCAACTGCTCTCCTGACTAGCTCGAAGTCCGGAAAGCAGCTCCGCACCGAAATATAGCCAAGCCAGGGCAAGGCAAGCCGTGGCAAGCCCAAGCCCAAGCCCATGCCGCAATTTGATGGCCGGTGCCATCATAATCAACAACGCCTCAGTCCCGGCAACACCCGCTGGCTTCCGCACCTTCTCCCCACCTAACCCCTGCCTCTTGAAGCAACAACACTCGTCCCCAAAGCGCACTTGAGTTTTGCGAGCGCGCCAGAAAGTTGGCAGAGCACAAAATGCTCGAAACGGCTCCATTTCCCATTTTCCCCCCATTTCCCATGTCGTCGCTGGCGGTTTTACAACCTTCGCCGGAGCGAAAGTTGCGTTCGCTGGTCCCTTTTCGCGTTTTTTTTTTTATTTTTTTGTTTTGCTCCCCCGAGTGGGTGGGTTAACACACCTTCGTAATATGCCTGGCAGGGTCGACGGCGTTGGCATCGTCGTCGTCTAGCGTTGGCAGCAACCTTCACAAATGGTAACAATTTCAATTTCTCTGACGCCTTATCGCGCCCTCGCACATATGTGGCAGCGGGCGTCGCAGGGGGTGGCAGACCCAAGCTCGAACCCAAGCTAAAACCCGGTCGGGCACCGCCAAACTTTACAGCTCAAAGTTGCCGATTTGCGCTTGGGTGCAACATAAAAGTAGAGAGGGAGAGAGAGTGGAGATGGAAAGAAAAAAACAGCGAAATTATTACAAAGTGGGCGTAAGGGCTGTAGGCTGTGGGCAGGGTCTGTGGCACGGCAAAAATGCGTAGCAGATTAGCGATTTAGGGATGTGGAAAATTCATACGTCTGCCAGCCAACAGCCAACAGCCAGCCAGCCGGCAGTCCGGAGTAAATGACTAAAAAGGGTTCTGGGTCCGCTCGAGACCCAGACTCAGACTCAGGACCCAACAGCGGAATTGTTTTCGAGAACTTGCAACGAGGCACGAAAAAATGTTTAGCTGCATTTAAATAGGCGCTGAGGCGCTGAGACTTCCGATTTGCGACTCGCGACCTGCCCACTCCCGACCGGCTGTCTAAGCCCCCGGCCCACAAAGTGGCACTCAATTACACTGTGCAGCAGACGGATGTTGGCTGTAGTTATTATATAAGATGTCTAGCGGCTGGAGGCCAGAAATAAATGGTATAACCAATCTAGCTGACTTTGAGAATTTTGATAATTCTGTATAAAATATTTAAGGACTCTAGTGAATATTTCCTGTGAACTAACAATGTTAAGAGATATCCTAAAGACAAGCTAAGATTTAGAATATAATCTAAAAGGTTTGTAAGAAAAGCTAAATGAGATAACATAAAGACAGTTTAGAATACATTTTGCGTTCATAAAATTGTTCCTCTATATATAATATGAATTTTCAAGGATAAATAGCAACTTTTTGTTATAGAGAAAAATTGAAATGTAAATAATAATTTGTAATAATTTAAATTGACTGAACAATCCTTATACCTAATCTCATTATCAGTGAGTTTTTTATTAACAAGATTTCACAAAAGAAGAAAAGTCACCCATTAAGCTATAAAACATAAAAATAATATCTAGTATATCGTTGTTCGCATGCATTTTACCGGAAGAATTTCAGAAAAAATTATGAAAAGATAATTATAATCAAAATAAACTTGGATAGGCTTGGAAAATTATTAGGTTTTCTTTTAGTACGCTTGATTTGAACAAAAAAATGTTTTAGCTTATTCTTATTATTTTTATATATATTTGGAATTTCTCTTAGCTTATTATTTAATTTTCTCATATAAGTTAAATACCCAAATAATGTAGCGCTGTGTTCAGCGCCCTATCTGCACGCATCTGTGAGCTTTTAATGCGGCTTTGATTAAAAAACGCAGCACTTTTTAATTTGTGGCAACTACTATGTCTCTGCCCTCCACCCCTCCCTCCATGCCAGTGGCAACACCTAACACTGAGCAGCGTCTCCTACTCCTAGCTGCTGGCAGAGACAAAGGCAGCCAATGATTGAAGTACGAGTATATCCCACATTTCAATTGCCTCGGCCTGGCGCCCCTGTCTGACAGACAGTCGCTGTTTACAGGGTGCAGCAACACTCCGACCCCCCCTCCCCATCCCCCTTTGTCCCTTGGCAGCCCTTAATGCTGCACTCGACTATAATTTTTATGTTACCATGCACTCGCCTACCAATTAAAATGTCTGCACCCAGCTTCGGATGTGCTTATGTCGCTAATAAACCGTATTATTAAGTGCGTTGGGTAGGGGGCTGGCGCGTTTAAGGGGGGCAGGGGTTTAGGTTTTAGGTGGCATTGCATGTTGACCACCCTTCTGCCAGTGTGTGTGTGTGCGTGTGTGTGTGTGTATGTGCAACGCGACAGCCACTTTCAACTTCCGCCGGCAAATGTATAATTCTATGCCACTGCAACTGGATATTTTTTTTTTTGTTCTCCGAGCCTAGGCACCAGTCCGCCCGCCCTCCCTCCGGCAACACAGTCCACCACCCCCTCGGCGTTAGAGCCATGCTCCTGGTACCCTGCCAGTTGTATGTAAATTAATTTTAAGCTGCTTAAGCTAAGAGAGAACATTTTTCATTTCATTTTTGTGCGCCTTTATGCGTTTATGAAGTGGGCGCGGACCAAGTTTCTGTGAGAATTTTCGTTGATATCAAATAAGAGTGGGGCGAAAAAAGTGGGCGAAAAAAAGAAAGTAAAAGAAAAGAAACAGTTACCAACTGTGTTGGCCAAATGTTTGCCGTACTTACTGCTTAAAGGAAATTGTATATCTTTTAGGGGGAAATGTCATTGCTTGCTTACCTGTAACGAAAACAGAGAAGATTTAAATGCGTTAGTTTTATTTAATTTGTAATATTCATTATAATTATTAAGAGGTTATTTTGATTTGCTAAGGTAAATATACAAATTATTAACGGAAGTTGCCGTTAGTTCTGTCTTTTCTTATTTCCATATCAAAAACTACCCTCAACATTTAACAAATAGAATGAGAAACTCTGAAATATTATTTCAGATATTAAAAATAAATACAAATTTTTAAATTGGCTGGACAAGAACATATTGAATAATTACAAAAAGAATATTAAAGTGAAGGAAGTCTGTAATTATTTAGAGTTATCTTTACTCACTACCTTTAATAATACTTATTAATTGATAGGCAATTAGTTTTAGAAGCAAACATATATTTTTAGGCTTATGAATATACTTTTGCACTAATAGTAAATAAAGAAATTTGATTCCAACCATTAAATATTTTTAAATGATTGTTTTGTGATACTTTTAGGACATTTTTCTTAAGTATCAAGTATTACGACAGCAAGAGTTAAATGTAAATGAGTTTATTTACAATTTGTAATGATATGCAAACACTCTCCAAGTCCATCAAAGAAATGAAAATATTTATAAAAATTACAATAAAGAATATATTTCATTTATAGGAACAGATGTAAAATTGTTTTGTTTTTGGTGATCTTTTCATGGTTGGGAATATGTTATTAATTTTATTGAATTTATTATCCAACCTGTGAGCATTACTCTACTTTATTACACTATTTATAGTTTATGCTCCTGATCTCTCTGCACCCCATGGCTCTTCATATAATTGCAGCTAGGAGCTGCACTTGCCTGCTTTCTAATTCATTATCATCGGCGGCTAGAGCGACTCCGCCGGCGCCACGTTTATAGAGGTCAAAAGTAAGACAAACAAGCGGTCGGGGTCGCTAAAGGACTCGCTTAGTCTGGGGTTGAGGATTGTGCGGGAGGCTGGTGGGCGCTGATAAACTTTACCAGCCGGGCCAAAAAGCGAATCCTGCCCGGGGGGGAGGCACAGAATTTATGTGGACTGCCCGACGCCGACGTAGGCGAAACTTTTGCATTGAATTTGAGCGGGCCAAACAAATTCTATTTTTTCTCGTTGCCACCCCTGGTACGTAGCCGACCCCCCTACCAGTCTAGTTTTTTATTTTGTTTTTATAGCGAGTAGTTTTGGGTTTTATTCGTGCGGGGGGGGGGAGAGCAGGGCAGGGCTGGCAAAACAAAAGGATTTTGCAGCTAAAGCGTACGGATTTTTAGTTAGTTGTTATTATTTTATATGGCCGCAGACCGGGTTCGAGTCTCAGCGTCCGAGTTCGAGTCCGAGTCCGAGTCGGACATGCAACTTTTTGCAGCATTCCGCACGGTGGGCGAGTAGCCAGGCAACGTTCTAGCAGAGGGGGAAGGGTGAGGGCTGCTTTAGTGCGCTGCAGCGGTACAAAACTTTTTATTTTTTTGCACTCTTTGCTGGAATGTGCGCCAAAGCATAATAATAAAAGCGAAAGGCAAGCAAAGGAGTAACATGCTCGTTAGCCCCAGCCAAGCGCCAGTATATAGCAGGATGATAACAGAACTAGAGGAGAAAAAGCAAAAAAACAAAAAAAAAAAATTCACGAAATAGCGTTGGAATGAGCGGCGAGGCAAGGAATAATCTAAAAAATGAAAACCCAAACGAAACGCAAGACAAACTTTGCCTGGCAGGCGTGGGTGCAAAATAAATGAGGAGCTAGCTGGCGCGCAGATTATGGGTTCGGGCATTGGAGGCGAGTGGTGGGGGTGGGGGGGGGGGGGGGGTGCGAGGGTATAGTAACCAGCTGAAGGACTCGCTGCTGCTGGATGAGTGCCACGGGCAGAGCTCAAACTTAAAATGGACAAACGTGCAAAGGCAGCTCGAGCCGAGCCGAGCCGAACCGCGGGCAGGAGGCAGCTACCCATGAGCTACGCTGATGAGCAAGGACTACGACGACGCTGAGTATATGCACAGGATACGGGGGGGGGGGGGGGTGGGGTGGGGAGTGACTGGGACGGGGGAGTAACAGCAGGAACAGCAGCCGGAGCAGCAGCCGGAGCAGCAGCAGCGCGCAGCATCTGAAACACACTAATAAAAAGCGTTGCGGACTACGTCCGCGTGAACTAGTCCTTTAGTCCTTTTGGACCTCTAGTCCTCTAGTCGCAAGCGTCGCCCCTTCCCCGCACTGCCAAGTGACTCTTAGCGAGGGTGCCCTTCCGTTACGTTTCTTGCCTTGCCTTGCCCTGCCCTACCCTGTCCCCTGCCCTGCTTTGCTTTTCATCCACACCCCAAAATTATGCTCAGCGTGGGCGGGGCTGTTGGTGGGCAAGAATATTTTTGTATAAAAATTGCGCTGGCGAAGCAAGCAAATGGGGCAGACAGTGACCGTACCAAGGGTAACCATCCAGAGAGGGGGTGTGGCTGGGGTTGGGGGGTGGTAAGAGTGTTGGTTAACTGTTGAAGGGTTAGGTTGGCGTACACTGCCGTTGCCTGGCAGGGAACTCGCAGCAATCCCAATTCTCGACTGTGTGTGGGTAGCGACAATGGGACAAGCCAAGTAAATGCTTGAGGAGGGGATGATAAAACGCGGGGTAAAGTAGTAGAAGGGAGAGAGAGAGAGAGAGGAGTGTGGGTGTGTGGGTGTGTGGGTGAGGGGCAGCATCAAAGACAACTGACGGAGTGGGCGATGAGGCACAGTGGTCGACTGACGAAATTTCAAGGTTAGTTATCGATAAATAATCGATAATGTAAATGATTTGTTGATGAAATAAAGTAAAATATAAATCGTTTGCAAACGATATGAAAACTTTAAGAAGTCAAATTAAATAAATTCAAATGATAAGAAAATGTTATCGATAATATATCGATATATTTTTCAAGTATTGCTCTAATATTAATAAATCAGTCAAATGATCATGTTATGTAATAAACATAACCTATCGAAAGACTATAAATGAGAAATCAAGTATATTAAATGGAACAATATTAAATAGAATACAAAATATAATAATAATAATAATAATAATACCAATAATAATATTAAAAATAATAAAAAAATGAATAATAATAATTATTAAATAAACAAACAAAATCAAATCGGAATGAATCGATTTTTAATCGAAGCACAAATAATTTCAATATTAAGGTCAATTAGTGTCCAGCTACAGCTGGTTGACGGGATTGAAAGCGTTTCTTTATAATTTGTATAAAAAAAAATCCCACACATTATCAATATTTAATACGTAAATATTTGCCAGTTCATTCCATTGTTTGTCTCCAATAGCAACCACCTTGGCCGCCGGCAGCAATCCGATTGCCGACTTCATAGTAGAAAATGTAGCGCATATTCCTGTTCAAGCGCCTGCAGAATAAAAAATTCTTTCTATTTTATTTTACTTTTCTTTTTTTTTTTTTGGTGCGCCACCTACGACGGCAACTCTAAATGAGGGTGGGATAGGTGCCCGGCCATGCTTTACAAGAGCGTTGAAAGGGTACAAGACAGCGTCCTCGCTGAAATGTTGCTGACTTGAGCTAGTTGCCAGAGCTGGGGTCCGACGAGGACGAGGACGAGGATGAGGACGAGGACGACGACGGCGAAGACGACGCTGAACATTGCGATGCTTGAGTAATTCAATAGCGGAGCGTAGGAATCCAACAACTACCCCTAGAGTCGGGGCAAAGTTGCTGGCGCACGCTACGTGGCGTATTTCATTAGCAGTTGGTTGATAGTGGAGCGAGTAGATTGAAGTGGGCTGGCGGGTGGGCGGGCTAGGTACAGCGATACCTGGATAAGGGGGACGGGCAACTGGGCCTAGCGTGCGCACTCAATAGCTAATTTTGTTCTAGGCTAAACCTGAGTAGGTAAAAGGTGTGACTTGTGTGCTAAAGCAAAACTAAATTGCATATTCGCTGCGACCAGACAAGTTGCGATAAAATCAGCGAAATCTATACTCTTAAAGAGAGTTCGAAGAACTTGATTTGTAGGAATTGCATGAAATTATTTCATAAGAGTTCCTTCTTTACCTTTTCATAGGTAAAGAATATTATATGCTAGGTCTAGTAAATGATATCATAGTCTTGGTAGAACTCATACTGACTGCAGGAGATCTCTGCTCGCCTTCAGACTTTCTTCTGCCATCCTCTTCATTATTCCACTTACTCCTATATATACATAAATAATATACTTTTTTTTCCTCCAATATTTTGTGCCTTGCAACTTTGCCAGAGTCCTCGAGGAACGTTGCCTGAAAAGTTTTTTTTCTCTAATTTGTGTGTTGAGCTTCTGGTGTCCGAGCGGACGAGCTGAGAGGCGGGGCTGTAGCCCAAAAGGAAGTCGCAACCGGAAACCTTTTTTTTTCTTCTCCCCCTCCTCCTACTCCTCCTTCTGCTCCTTCTGCTCCTTCTGCTCCTCCTCCTGCTGCTGCTGCCAGCTGCCCAGGGACTGTACGTGAAGACGATGTGACGGTTTGGGGGCAGGCAGGGGAAACAGGCATCAGGCATCGCTGTGAATCAGCATCAGGCAACATTGAAGACGCTGCTCATGCCCCAAAGATAAGGCCGCCAGCCAAAAACTTGCAAAGGCAAAGGGAGAGCAGGGAAGAAAAAAATGGGAGGAAAGGCAAAAGGAAAAAAGAACGTAGCTCCAACAATGAAGGCCAACGTTTTAGCTAAGCGAAAAGTTGGCTCCAATGGCTGTGGCTGGGTTTGGGATTGAAAGCACAAGAAGATGAATCGTTTTGTGTTGGCGTTTTGAGCATTCGAGTGGGCGACCATTAGGTGGGCAGCTTTGGGTAGGGGTTAAGATTGGGTTTGCTTTTGTGTGCCAAGAAAAACCCGACGCGGTTGAGCAGTAGCTGGTTGGTGGAGTGTCGCTCACTGTCGCTAGCAATAAGCTTTAGCTGGCCAGCAGTAGGAGGACTTGGAGGAAGTCTAGTCGGTCTAGCGACGCCTTCGAGTACGCAGCAGTAGGTACACATCAATCGTGTGGCCATAGCTGGACGTGGCCTAGCTCTCAGCTGGGCGTTGCTCTGGGTACAAGGCCCAAATGGAGGGGATTCGTCGTTTTCATTAAGCACCAAAAAAAAAACAAACTCAACTCGGGGAGTTGGATCCTGGCGACGTTGTTCCAAGTAATAAAAGTAAAATGCGTCTGATGAACAGCGCACAAAGGCAGAAAGCATAAAAATTTGTTGGCTTTGCCTACGCTCTGGCCTGTAGCTCATCAGCAAAACGCCGCAACGTCCCGCAAAAAGATCCAGCATATAATGAAGGGTAAGGAAGCACTGGCAAAGGCAAGAAAGTGCGGGGTTGGAGTAGGGGGTATATGAAGGGAGAACTTGCTACACAACTGACATGGGTTTCATTTGTATGCTGCCTGCTGGCGACACTGGCAGGCGGCAGGGGTGGGAGGAATTGCGGCAAGGCAGGACTTGAGCCAATGTGCTTTGCCCTGCCCTGCCCTGCCCGCCCGGCGCTGTTGCCACATGTGTGCCGGCACCCCTTTAAGATGTCTCGTGCGCTGGCACTAAAAAGCATCACAAACTAACTAAATGCGAGTGTGTGAGTGTGTGTGTGCGTGTGTGTGTGGGGTGTACATGTGTTGGTGTGGTGGCTTTTAAGCAAACGTCTTTCACAAGTGAAAGGCCTGGAGGGCAAGCAGCGGATTGGGTTCAGGGGGCGAGGCTGGCAGCCATCACTGGGGGAAAAGCCAAAAAT
The DNA here is from genome assembly GCF_035044405.1 of Drosophila montana. Classification (NCBI taxonomy): domain Eukaryota; kingdom Metazoa; phylum Arthropoda; class Insecta; order Diptera; family Drosophilidae; genus Drosophila; species Drosophila montana. The sequence goes on from NW_026998009.1 coordinate 564,560, forward strand.
GTAACCTAAAACTGCAAGAAAATTAACCAAAAATACTAAGCCAAAGTCGAAGACACTTAAACACATACACAAACACAACCATGTGTGTGGTTGAGGCTGTGCCTATGAAAATTGTAGAACTCGAGAGTGGGAAGTGTGGGGGGAGTGCCCAAGTGCACGGAGCCTTTGACTTGGCAACATGGCAAGACAGGCAACAAACTTGGCAGCAAGGTGAGGCGCCTGTAGCTACCCTCTAAAGCCCCACTGCATCCGCCTCTGCTCACCTCTAGCTCTTGTGTGTGTGTGTAGAAACTTTTGGCATTGTTTTTGTGTGTACTCCCAGTGTGTGTGTGTGTGTGTGTGTGGATTGGAGGCGGCGTCGCTTGTTGGGCGTGCTTTTTCTGATGTGGGATTTCAGTGTGTATGTGTGTGCCTCTGTGAGTATGTGTGTGTGTGTGTGTATTAAGACTGAGCTAACTCTGTGCCCGCCTCTAACTCAGTTTTCGCAGCAACTTTGATTGTGGCTGTAGCTGAAATACATTGCTGCCTGCCACAGCTGCTGTTGCAGCGCCTTCATTTTGGCCAAGATGGAGTTCAGTTCAGCTGCCAATGTGTATATGTGTGTGTGTGTGTGTGTGTGCGGTGCGGTGCGTTGCGGTGTGGGTGGTGACCTAGCCACCTAGGTTTGTCTGTTTTGCGCTTGACAGTACGTAAAGACGTTCCTTGGCAGGTTTTTCGTGAACACGAGTGTGATGCTGCCTTCTGGGTAGGAGGAGAGCTAGAGAGTGGCGGGACTTTGAGCTGATGGCTCTTATTTATATGGATGTGTATGGCTGTGCTGTGGGCGGGATGCGGGTGCTCGGATGGCAAGCCCAGCAGCTAGTGATGAGCTACACTAAAAAAAATGGCCAGACTTAGGTTGAGAATGGGTTGCCCGTACTTAGCATGTGTTTGTTAAGTTCGAAATAAGATCCACAAATTACAAGTAGCGAATTTAAAAACTATCGATAAGTGCACGCTTACAAAATGTTATCGGACCATATCGAGTTATCGATACATTCATATTTTATAGTTTTTATTGAGCTATATCAAGCAGCTAACTGCAAATCGACAGCTATTTATATATATAGTATATGACCTTTAAGGCAATTACGATATCACAATACTATTCTCATAAAAGTCAAATGTCAAAGTTTAATTAAAAGCTATCGAAGTTTTGTATTTTTTAAGGGAACTTTGGGATTCGAAAGTTGAAAAGCTAATCACCGCCTTTGAATCGATGCCATAATTAGAGGGCTATCATGTCAAATCGCTGCTTCTTGTGCGCCCACAAGCCAGAAGTTCTGGCAAGGCCCCCGCCTCATCAACTGTATCAACTCATTCTCTCAGTGTCTGTGGTATCAACCAAAATGTAACCCGTCGAGCTTGTCGCTTGCCCTTAGCCAAAGTCGTCCTTAGCGTCGTAGTCGTCCACACCTCGTCCTTCTTTCGATTACCAGGGAGTTAAACTCAGCAATGTCTTCGTCGGTTTTCTTGTCATCTATTTCTATTTTCGAGCTATGGTTGTGCAGATGAGGGTCTTGGGCTGTCTAACTTGTCTGTTTGTATGATGTGATGCTAGCAGCTACACCAGCCCCAGCTACCAATCCCTCCCCTCCCTCCTGATCTATTCATGTGTGGAAGCCGTGTGTGTATGTGAGTGTGTGTGTGTGTGTGTGTTGGTGTGTGCAAAAAACCGTAAGCAATTTTCCGTAACATCTAACCAAACTGGATGGGAAGTGTGGGAGAGGGAGAGGGTGTCAACCCAAGACAGCCAGGGCGAAAGACGCCTTCGCCTTCGACGTTGTCGTAAAAGCTGCAACTCCTTCTACTTTCAATACACACACTCGCTTCCTGTGCATACGGTGCCAGTGTCCTGGTCCGGGTATTGGGGTATTGGTCCTAGCTTGGGTCCTGTTGACGACATTGACTAGTTCTCTGTCTGCTTCGATTCGCCTCGCACGTTGCTCTTGTTGCCTGCCTGCCTGCCTGCGACACTAATGCTGAGTTGTGTAACCGTCAAGCTGCAGCTCGCATCTTAAGTTTCTGCCTCCATCCGCCATCCCCCCGAAATTGATGAGGAAGGGTGCTGACTACCCCAAACCCTAACAACCTGGCAACGTCACCGTCAGCGTCACCAAAATCATGTTTGATTACAGCTGAGCAGCATAACAAGATACACTCATAGAAAGAAGAACTTTTTGAAATCCCAAAATTTTTAAATTCAAGCCTCAAATGCAGTACTAAGAAATGTTGTGCTCTTATTTTTTATATTATATATACATATTGAAATTAAAAAGTTCGCAAACGATCAACAATAATACATATTTAATTCAAGAATATTTGAAAACGTTCGTAACTTTTTCTTTCAGTGCATTCTCCTGACCGGGCTGGAGAGCTAGAGAGATTTTTGGGGGTAACTATTCAGTCTTTAAGTTTTGTGTAGATTTTGCAAAGGTACAAATTAAATCGAAAGACGCTTTCGACACGATGTCCTGCGGCGGCTTATGTGCGCTTAAGCACAAAGCTTGACCATCCATACACACAGAAACTCACACTCAATCTCACACACACACACACACACAGATCCCTTCACATATGTAGCGTCACATTCCCTGCCCTCGTTTGGCTTGAAGTTGCCTTTGACACAAACCCTACACCCCCCACACACACCCCCCACCACACACACACACACACCACTATTTATATACAAATGCCGCTGACTATATACAAAAGTCAATGCTTTTGTTCCTTACCGGGTTTGGGGGCTCGTCTTGGCAGCCCCTTCTCTTAGGCTGACCCACCCATATTTGCAATAAACAAACAAGCAGCAGACTTTTCATACGTGTTATGCACCCCAAATACCCTAACTACAATATATAGCTTAGAATTGTAAAAAGAGGGTCATTCTTTGCTTCCTGATTTCCTGATTTTTATATAATTTAAGCTAGCATATAAGCTCACTCTATATCCATAAATAGAAACTATTCAAATAAATGCATATTTAAACCTTGTTCTAGAGTTTTTATTTCATTTTAGATTTCATATTGACTATGCCAGCTAACCAAGTGTATATAATGTTTCATTCCCCATTTCCAGATTCTTTAGAGAACTCAAATTGAACAATCCATTGTAAAAAACAATTTAAAAAAACTACCAATATCTTTTATCTCACAACGTTCGTCAGATTTTGTCCTCCCCGTTTCCTTTACTTTCATATATATGATAATAAATGGAATCAGGAATCAATATTCAGAGATATTCCTTGAATCTTTTATAAATATTTCATAAGCTTTAATGTGAAAATAAAATTTACAACATGAAATAGTTTTTGAAATATAAATGAATATTTGATTTCCCCGATTTCTAATTCTGCTTAAGATTTCAAAAACCTTTCTTACATATCACTTAAGTCTGTTGTTGTTAAACAAACGCCTCGAAATAGTGGATATACCCTAGCTAAGTTAGCGCATAAGCAGCCCCATAGAAACTTGGCTGAGCGCTGGACAGTCTTTGGACTTTGTGGGTGTGTATCGGTTGCGGGATTTTGGGGCGGGAACAGCGGCATTTGGCTCAAGAAGCTTTACTTCTTTTGTGGCGGCAACGCTGGCGCCCAAGCTACCGCAGCCCCATCACCCCCTGGGCCACCAACAAAGTTCCCCGTCTCCTCCGCCTGGCCAACCCGTCGGGCATTTGGCGTTGCCAGCGCCTTCGTCTTTGCCTGCGTCTTCGTCATTTGATGAATTACCGTGCAGGGCAAAATGTGCGCCCTTTGGAAGCGTGGCACGAAAGTCAGTGTGGGGTGGGTGCGTGTGGGTGCGGGTGGGTGTGTGTGGGGGTTGTGTGTTAGGAATGTGAGTGTGTGTTGCGTTTCATTTTGGGCTGCAGACACCATCAACTGGAACACACTCACACCCGTCAACTCATTTCGCGCTTCTATATACTCAATATACACACTCACACCTACGCATGCATACACACTCCCACACTCACACACACATATCCAGCTAGCGCGCTGTCGTATATCATTAGAGTGTGCCCCCCTGTCTAGGCGCCATTTCATCCAAATCGGCATTATGAGCAGGTTTTCTTATGCGGCGGCTGCGGCTGCTGCTGCTGCCTACGCGGCGTATTAGTAATATTTCTGCAACTGTCTACGATTTTTTGTCGATTTAATTTTTTGCCTGGGCTGGTATTTGCTTTGCGGCTGCTGCTCAAAGGTAGGCAACAAAAAAAAAAATAGAATAAAAATAGCGAATGTGTGAGTAAGGTGGGTAAATTGATTTCATATGCGTCTAAATGAATGGAGACAGCGCCGCTGCGGGAGGTCGTGGAAGCTGTAGCTTAAGAAGCAATAATACAGATATTACATAGGTGAGAAATTTTGGCTGTGGGTACAGGAGCTGGAGCGTGATAAAACGAGTTAGTTGAGTTACTTGAGAAGCGAAGATTTTTCTAGTGGGTCTTTGGCCTTTGTAATAACAAGAGCACATAATATTTCCCGGAATTGAAGCGAGAGTGTAGACTAATTAATTTCAATTGTGGGAAGATACAAAAGTTTTCACATACAAAGTGCGTTCTATTTTGGAATCAAGAGTGCTCAGTAGATAGAGGGCTCTATGGAAGCCAGTGGCAGGTGGGCTAAGGGGATTGTGAATCCGACGCAGGTGTCTCTGTGTGTGGGTGCAGTCTCAATTGAAGGTCACAATAGCTAATTAAAACTAAGAGGTCACATTATAACACAATAATAATAAGACAAATGATAAGGATATCAAGAGTAATAATTAAATGATCATAAAATACTTGCATTTGAATAAATTAAGTGTGTCAGAATTTTGTTAATTCCAATGCTTAACTTAGTAGAAGAACATGTTGCTGTCCATTTCGAAGTTCAAGAGCACATTTGTTGCGCTTAAATTGTCTTAATGGCTGCGTGCAAAACAAATTGATTTTTAGACCAATTATTATCAACTCAGCAGAGATTATGGTTTTTCTAAGCTACAAAAATAGTACCAAGAAGTGGACAGCTCAACTATCGCGTGTTATTGTTGTTAGGAGCAACAAATTCCATTAATGATTTTTTAAATTAATTCTTGGATAATCCAACATAAGAAGTTAGCTGGAATTGCTGCGCTAGATAATTTGCTACTTGTGAGATATAAAAGTTGGGAAATTGCTTCCACGAATTGTTATTCTGAAGGATATTGCCACAATCTGTTGTGACGTCACCATCTTGGGATGCGTTGCGAATTGAACTCACCTTGTGCAGCAACACCGATGCTTTTCTTTTAGATGCCATTTTTGTGCTGGTGGTGGCACCTCCGCCAGCACCTCCGCCACCGCCACCGGTTGCCGATGCGGTACGTGTCGATGTTTTTGGTGTTTTTCTCGGATTTTTCGGAATTTTGGCAAATTTTTTGATTGCCTGCTGAGTGTAATGAAATTGACCAAAAACCAAAGTATCGAATTGACGCAAACGTTGCCAAAACTCGATGATATCAAAGTTGCTATGCAGCTGGCAACTTTTGTTATGATCTTTAGCACTAAACACTTTACACTGTTGCAGATTTTTTTTCGTTTGGAAAAGTGAGTAATAATAATATCCAAAAACTATTTTTTGGCGCGAATTTCCTCTCGCTTTGTTTTCTTTTTTTTCTTTCTTTTAACAACACTTTTAAATTGTTTCAATATTAAAAAGTAACCCAAAAATTTCTTTTTCCTTTTCTATTTATTTGTTTTTTTTTTTTTTTGGTTCGCGGCGAATGCAACAAGCGAACGCTTTTTGGCACACTAAACGCTAACGGTTGTTTTTGAGATTTGTGTGAGATTTGTTCTCAAGGTTTAGAGCGCTCCACCAGAGGCGAACCAAACACGACGAAAGCCAACTGCTGACTGACCAAAACAGAGACAGACAAATGCGTTTTCTAGCGCTAGCGCCTGTGACGCCGACAGCGGCAGCATGAGAGACAGAGAGCGTGTGTGCCAGTGAGAGCAGAATGAAAAAGAGAGAGAGCGAGAGAGAAAGAGAGAGCGTGGAACATGCGCCTGAACAAGGCGAACTGAATGTGGGACGCCGCCAAAAAGCACATGGAGAACGCGGAACGTGCGTGTGGAAGGCAAATGCCAAAAAGTGTGCAACACAATGTGTTCGAACGGGCAACGGGCAATGGGCGAGGACTCTGCATGGTCGAGTCGAGGGATATGAGTACAAAAACAGAGAAACGCCGATAACGGCAACTGCGGCGTCAACGAACCAACGCGACGGGCACAGCGAAGAGTGTGGGCTGGGAGAGGGTTGGAGTAACAGCGGATGGCGACGGCAGATGAGTTGACAAACAGCTGAGTGCCGAGTTTTGTGAATGGTTTGGGTGGCAGTCGGCCAGCGAGTTCGGGGTGTGAGGTGTTGCCGCTGAGTGGGTTTGGGCATGGTGTTTTGAAATTTTTTTTTTTGGGTTGCAGGGTGGGGGGGCATGGCAATTATTTTTGTTGCTTTTTTTGCGCGTCGCCAACAAAAATGCATCAGCAACAAGAACAACAACAACGAGAGATGAAGAGAGAGAGACAGAGAGAATAAGAGCCGCAACAGAGTGTGAGAGTGGGCTTTGTTGGTGTGGGTAGGATTGTGAGCGCTGCGGTGTGAGTGAGAGTGTGAGTGTGAGTGTGAGTTGTTGTTGTTGCTTTTGTCTTTCGCCGGCATGGCGAAAAAAAGGCCGGTTGGGATCGGTCGGTTCGTCGTTTGGTTAACGGACGGCGCGGTTTGGCGGTGTGTGTGAAAGTGGCAGGGGTGCGGTGGTCGTCGGCGTTTCGGATATGAAAAACGCACAAAAAATAAAGCATGCTTTGCGGCATTTTGGGTTGGGTTCGTCGAGGGGCATTTGTGGGGTGGGCTTGGTGAAGTTGGCAGACCGGAGTTGGGAGCTTGAAAAATAAATGAGAAAAATATACGACGAGCCGGCAACGTTGTTGCTGTTCTACCGTTGGCAGGGTCTACATGGGTTAGGGAGGGGGCGGTGGTGATTCTCGCTCTGTGCGTGTGCTGAGAGCGTGGGTGAACGGGTGCAGGAGTGGGGGAATGGTGGCTGAGGGTGCGGGTGCGGGGAGTAGAGGTTGGTGCGAAAGTGGACAACGTTGTTGTCGCTTGTCTGCCGTGTGCGCTGCGCTGTGTTAGGGGTTGAGAGGAGGGTGTGTGCGTTGGGCAGCGTAAAGTTTTTGAAAGGAATAAAAGAGAGAGAAAAAAAGGCGACGGGCCGCTTCAGTCTCTTTGTATTTTTATATTTTTGTGTGCCCGCGCGTTGTTGGTGTGAGTGCAAAAAGGGTCAAGAGCGTTGGGGCTACGGCTACCTTTAGCAAAAGAAATTGTTTAGCCACAGAGGGTGGAGTTTGCGGGTGGTCGCCCGACGGTGCGTGTTTATTGAGCGTGTGCCCACACCACCAACACACCCCAAGTTCAACTTTGCAGTCCCGTCGCTGTTTCAACTTTTTTCTGAGGTTTGTCTTTAGAGTGCGTCGTCGTCGTCGTCGTCCGTCATTCGTCATCCGTCGTCCGTCGCCCGTCGCTGATCATAAAACTCGACAGATTTTTGTTTTTCTTCGACAATAGTGGACAAGGGGCTGAGGCTTGTGTGTCATCATTGTTGCTCCTTAGGCTTGGGTTGGGCAGCTGTCTGGGGTGGCTGTTTGCAGCCCAAACGTGACGGCGTCTCCGTCTTCTTTTCTGTTGATTTGCGTTCAGTTTATTGTCTTTATCATTACGATTTATGCACCGCAATGCTCGCGTTTGTAGGGTATGATTAGGTTGTGAAGTCGCTGTGATAATTAAAATAGATGCCACCATGCCATAAGTTTGTCAACAAAAAAAAGCTATCTTCAGGTGGAATACCTTTATCGGCCACTCTCATTTTTCCCAAATTATTTCTAAAATATTTCGAAATAGAATTTGTATACCAAATTAAGAGTATTCCAAGTAAAATTTTTTATATACAAGGTTTATGTATAAAAAAGTATTAATGGTCAAAATGCTCAAAACTTTGACACGTTAAATTCCCCAGTCTCTGCGAAATACTACTACTAAATTTTAAATTCACCTTACTTAGTCACAATTTATCTGAGTGGAACACAATTTCGGAATGAACAAATTTTGATTTTTAAATAACTTTAAAATTTAATAACTGAATGTTTGTTGATATCAAAACTAGTATTAAATAGAACTTTAAAACAAAATTGGAAAATTCTTACAAATGTTGTAGAATGGTCTTCCACAATCCTTAACTCTCCTTACTTTGGCTTAACGCAACCAATCTTTTCCTCTATGTTAATTTGCCGTATACTTTTTTTTTAATTTTTTTATTTTAAGACTATTAGTTTTGGTTAAAGATATCTTTGGTATTCCCTGTATGCTCTCAATATATTATTATTTAAATTTTTTAATTCTTCGATTATCATTTTTGGTTAAAGATATCCTTGGCATTCCCTGGGAGCTCTCCAACCTTGCACTCTTTGAATCCGGCGTTGGTTTATTGCATTTCATTCGGCTAAATAGCTGTCTCTTGGAGACCGCAGCGCAAACTTTTTCACTCCAATTTCTAAAATTTCCCAAACGCTTGAACCACCCATGCCAGAAAAAAAGGAAAAAAAAGGAAAAACCAAACCTAACGCAATTCAACTCGAAACTGAGAACGGGAAACGCTTTCAAGCGTCGATTGGACTGTCAGTTATTTGATGATTGTCTACAGCGTTTTTCTGCTTCTTCGCTTCTATGGTTTTTTCTTCGTCACGCCAACTTGACCAAAATTGCTGCGGAGGTATGGATTTGAAAGCGTAGTGTGAAGAGTGCAGGGGTTGGCTAGCTACAGCAACTTAAATTAGAAGGGAAGTGGTTGGGGGTCAGCGCAATCAAAAATGTCAAAAAAAAAAAAAAAAAGAAAACCAAAATCGTCGAGTGGGGGTTGAAGTAAAGCGATAACTTTAACCGGTGGTGGGTCTGAGGAGCTGGAGGGGGGTTTCGGGTAACATGATTCTCATCTTTGCAGTTCAATATGTCAACAGCTCTGGCTGCAAATTGCCTGCTCGTCACCCAACGCCAACGCCATCGCCTGTCAGCAGCAATTTAAGGCCCGAAATGAGCCAGAGGACCACGCGCCATTGTTTAGCATTTGTGGCCAGAGTCGAGGCTTTGCTGATTATTATTAGTTATAATGGCTATCATCATGATGTTTGTCAGCATCGGCTCGCACAGCATTCAACACGTGCCAGCCGAAAAGGCGAAAGGCAAAAGGCGACAGGACAACAACAAGGACCGCAAGGACAATGATGTGTGCATGACGAGGCCTTCAGACGACGTCTACAGCTTGCCAGCCAAATTGACGCGCACAACGCATTTTCAAGTTTCAAATAGCAATCCTCATTGATGACCAAATACACTTGCAGAAAAATCATGTCTAAATTCAAAATTGACGGGCACACAATCTCAGAATAAAATATATTATACTTAATTTAAGAATGTTTGAAAATGAACTGTGCCGAGTTTGCACATTCTCAAATTAAGTAGAAAATAATTTTTTCATATCCAAATTTAACGAAATCAGAAAAAGAGACTTAAGAACTTATTACAAATAATTTCATTGCTGAACTAATACAACAAATTTTAAAACAGCTTGAAATAAGAAAATAATACTTATACAAAAAATTAGTTGACTTAAAAGAAGCAGAAGACGTTCTCAATGACAACATTCAATCGATTAAGTACTTTTCTTAATTCTTGTGTTTAGTTATTTTGGGTCTTGACAAAAGTTCTTAAATAAAGATTTTCCTGCTCAGCTTAAGGAATTTCGATTTAAGTAATAGCTCTTTTTTTTCGCTGAGTGTATTGTATTTTAGTAGCGCATATGTATGTGCGTGTTTGTGTTTAGCATTTGCATGTCAAAGTGTTTAAGTTGAACAGGCCAATTGGCTAATATATAATTAAAGCTCGCTAAGTTAACTCCCGTGCGCTTTTGGGCATTGGCACCACGTCTTGAAACTGTTGCACTGGGCGTCAAGTGTATTAATATACAATACACAAGCTTATATGTACATATAGTATATTGTATATACCATATCTATATATACGCATCTTGTGGGCTTGCAAGTGGCTTTTGCCATAATTAGGTTAATGAATATGCTCAGTGGTTAATGAGTCAGACAATTGATTTGTTAAGATAATATTATGCATTTAAACACCAAAGTGAAACATTTCCGAAATGGAGAAGGACGTTAAATAGCTTTTCCAAGTAATTATGGGATAATTATGTAGATAGTAAAAGTAACTCTTTTAATTGTGTATAAGAACTGTTATTATGTAACTCTTTGTGAACTTTATAAATATATAATTACATATATCAGAATTATATAAAATTAAAAAAAAAACTAAGCAAGATAGGTTCATGATACAAATCACAGCATCTGAATAATCTGTTTCGTATTCCGAAGTAGTACAAAGATGATTCTTTAAAATCCTTGAAAACTGATTATATTACTTGGCAATTTAACCTGTGAGATTTTAATATTTCTGATACTGAAACTTGCATTTCAATTATACAAGTTTATACCCTGTAATCAAGCTTTTTCCTAATTAAATATTTCACATATTATAAAAGCAAGAGACACAAAAGTTGCTTTAAAGATATAAAGAGGTATGTTAATATATTCCCTTTATAAGTATAATTGGAGTTTAAGAGATTCAGAAATCCTTAAACATTAGGAAAACGCTGAATTTAATTTCGCGTTTCTCACATTTTTAAACCCTTGCAGATGATATTATAGTTTTGTCTCGAAATCCGTAACGCATAGAAGGCGACATCTCCGACCCAATAAAGTATATATATTCTGGATCAGTATCAATATCCGAGTCGATATAGACATGTCCGTCCGTCCGTCAGTCTGTTTCTCTGTCCCTCTGTTTGTTTCTATGCGAACTAGTCTCTCAGTTTTAAAGCTATTTTTATGAAACTCTGCATACGTCCCCCTTTCTGTTGCACGCAGTTCATATGTTGAAACCGGCTGGATATATATATATCATATAGCTGCGATAAGAACGATCGTTCGAAATGTAACCAAACGCGGCAATAACTATTTTCCCTGTGCTTTTTAGATACGAGCAAAGCATTATGAGCATTTGCCGTTCTTTCTTGTTTTTAAATGTTTTAAAGATGTTTTTTTTATATATTAATCTTCAGCCTTGATAAGTTTAATTTGAATTTAAGACATTCGGCAATCCTTAAACAGAAATTCTTTATTTCGGCGGGAAAATACTTAATTTAATTTCATTTTTCTCACATATTTCCATTTTGGATTAAAATAGATACATATTAATATAATTTAATATTAAAATATATTGAAAATTAATTAAATTCAGAAAACCTTAAACCTGAAATTAATTTAACCTTTCTCGTATTTTTATACCCTGAACCCATTGAAAATGGGTAGAAAGGGTATAATGTATTTGTGCAAATGTATGTTAGAGGCAGAAGGAGGCTTTTCCGACCCCATAAAGTATATATATTCTTGATCAGCATCAAAAGCCGAGTCGATCTAGCCATGCCCATGTCTGTCTGTCCGTATGTATGAACGCAAGGATCTCAGAACCGATATGAGCTAGAGACTTGAATAGTATATATATCAAGTACCTTTCATTTTATAGGTATCCCCACCTCCCCGCTACCACCACAAAGCAATAAATCAAGTTAGTAAGCCAACTTGTGTGGCCTACCTATTTAAGCCATAATTGAATTGCAATTTTAATTTTGAGAATACACAAATATTTTATAGTACAATAAGATATACTACTGAAAATTTCATCAAGATCGGTTAAGAAACACGAAAGAAAATGTGTTTTGGCCTGCAAACACGTGCAGCAGCAAGCGCAAATTCCAAGAATTTCTTTATACATGTACACACACACATTCATGCGCGTCTGCTTTGAAATCTATCAACAGCATTGCAATTGCGATTGTATTGTTTTCTGTGCTGCTATTTTAATTGGTTTTTTTTTTCATTAAGACTTAGTTGTTGCTGTGGTTATTGAGAAGCGGCGGCGGAAAGCAGCGCGGTCAGTTACGAGTCGAACCCCATCGAGGAACATTTTTTGGCTGGTGTGGCTGTTGCGTAGAGGCGGCAGCAAGTAATGCGGTCAGTTGCGAGTTCGAACCCTGCCAAGGGAACATTTTTTTTTTTTAATTTATCTTTATTACTACTAAAGAGCTGCATTTGGTGTTGGAATAAGAGGGTTCAGGGTACCCAATAGATGGGAGCTCCCGACTAGAACCTCTTACTTGTTTATGATGGATTAATGTATATATATAATTTAATATTTAAGCGAAATTTCTTTATAAAAAGCATTTATGCACTTTTATTAATTATAAAAGAAATGCACGTAAAAAGAAATTTAAATTTTTTATGAATTGCATATCAATTATGTTGGAAACATATGTCCAAATGGTACACCAATATGCTGGTATATAAAATTGATTTTACAATCAAAGAGCCGTTTAAAAATCATATACCCGCGGCCCAATATCCATTGTAAACATCGTAAATCTTGCAAAAAGATATATTTGTAGATATGTATATATATAGATATAATAGATATATATATATATATTTGTTTCGAACAGAAATTTAAGTGAGCTCTAGCGCAATTAAATTAGTTGCGTACAAACCAAAAACTATTTCATCAAAAATGCATAAATGCGAAGATGCAAAAAGTCATATAAAAACAAAATTAATGAAATATTTATAAAGCGTATAGCGAAAAAAATTATTTATATATTATGTGTAAAATAAATAATATATAAAATATTTATATAAATTGCAAAAATGCACAGCTCAACCGAAGAAAAAACTTAGCGAATGGCGCAAAATGCGCAGCCGCCTCTATTTTAAAATGTCAGTAGAGGCGCCCACGCCTGTGTTTCCTTCCATGCCCACATCTATATATATGGTATATATATAAATATATATAATGCCACATGTACAAAATGTCCGACGATTTGTGTGTGTGTGTGTGTTCTTTTTTTCTTTGCTGCAGGCGGCCAAAACTAATGCAAAAACAAAAACAAAATGGTTAGTAATATGGCAAAAAAATTCAAATGTGACAAGCCCAAAGGGGGGTTTGGGCTTAGCTTGGAATGGGGCTGTGGTTAGGGTCAAGGGTTGAGGCTGGTCCAGCGGAAGTGCAGCAACTGCAACTGCAGCCAATTCAATTAAAAATCTGCCACTTAAGCTTTAAATGGTATGGGGGCAACAAAGCGTTGCGGGGTAGGGCTTGCTAGTGGTGCCACATGGCAACCAAATGGCAAAGGAACCAGGAATGGCAAATAGAATTCAAATATCAGTTACATGAAAAATTTAGACAATTCAAAAGAGTATTTGCCTGCCTAAAGCAAACTCAATATTAAGGGTACTCCAGCAAAAAAAGGTTTGGAAAACAATTCAAGAAGCGGAAACTCGCTTTCTTCGTTTCTAATAAATTTCTCTTGTCCATTCAAAAGAGATAACAAAAAAATAAGGCTACGTTAACAATTAATTGAACTTTTTCACATGTGTATGTAAAATTAAATATTTGTGTGATTTCTTTTTTTTTTTTTTGTATATATTTTATTTGTGTTGCCAAGAATCGGATGCGTGTACACAATTTTTCTATTTTAGTTTGAAAACGTAGCAAATGCTTTTAAAATGTTTTTTAAATTTTGTTTTAATAGGGATATTCTGAATAAATACATTTAATTTAATACAATAAATGTACACATTTAATCAGAAGACCGAGAAAGAACTGTTGCAACTGTTTTAAATAGATTAGTATTTAATAATTTTTCAATGTATTTTTGTCAGAGATTATATATACTTTTTATTTTAATTTTATATAATGAAATTAAGCAGAAGGTTAAAAGAGTGATCTTATAAAAAAAACTTTTTAAACAATTTATGGGTCATATAGAGGGATCTTAGTTAAATACAACACAATATATCATATTTATGGTTCCAGGAAGGTTATTTAATAGAGTTGTGTTTAGATATTTTTGGAGGCTAATAACATTTTTGATAGAACTGTTGCAGTTCTGTTTGTCAGCCCTGGCACCTGGCACTGCAGCTTAACAGCAAACTAAATAGCACACATACAAACACAAATACCCCCCCAAAAAAAACGCACACCTATGCAAAACTGTATCTATCTGCCAGGCTCACCTACGCACACACACACACACACACACAGCTGCAATTGTTGTATATAGAAAATTTTATTTGAATTTATTTTTCGTATTTTTTTTCGCTGTTTTGCGTTTTGTCTATTTTTTGCGCTTGACCAAACGCAGCGACAACTGTGGCTGAGTGTGCGTGTGTGTGTTTGTGTGTGTTTATAATAAATAATAAAGTATACACACCCACGCATATGCATGTAACCCCCCAACCACCCCGCACCTTTGTTGTTGCACAAAAAACTCTGCTGAATTTTGCGCACATTTTACGCCTGATCGAAATATTTTGCACTAGCGGCGGCAACTGCTCTTTACAGAAAAAAGTCAAAGACACCCACACACCCACACCCACACACGCACACCCTAAGCCCCTCTGCAGCTAGCGCCAGCAAACTACTACCCATCCATTCCCTCAGTCAGACTATTCAAAAACGCGCCTACAAAACTTTTATTGTGTCCAATGTTTTTTCTGCTTTGACGCGCGTTCCAAAATTGGCAACGCTTTACGGCTGAACATGGCCGTAAATTGTGGCAGGGGCGTAGGGAGCTGTGTGTGTGTGTGTGTGAGTGTGAGTGTGTGTAGGGTATCCAGCTTAGTGCACGGTTATGGTTATGACTGTGGCATGATAGCTCATAGCTCTCGCCCGTATTCCTATTGGCTGCATTTGTTTGTTTTGCCCCCGGTTGCACGCCTGCACCGCGTCCGCCTCCGCCACGCCCCGTTCCGCTGGCCAACATCGTTTTGTTAAATATGGGCTTTGCAGCACGTTGAGGTAGGTTAAGCAAGTGGAAAATCAGGCAAATGTATAGAAAATACATAATATATTTGCTATACCTCATAAGGTTGGTTAATCAGCTATAGTTCGGTTGTGGGTGTGGTCTATAATCGAGTTTTTTTTCCCAGAGAGCTTAATTTTTAATGGGCGATGCGAAAAATTGTTGTTGCAAATCAATTGTTTAAAAATCGCGTATTAATGGAATTTTCTATCATATTTTAAGGTAAGGCAATGGGATTTTTAAAAGTTTGTGAAAACAATGCAGCATGAGTAATGCATAATAAGTAATGAAAATTGAGCAATGAGTCATGAGTAATGAATTTGCTTGTTTAAAAATAAAAGATCAGAGAACAGCTTCTTAAATCCTGAACTTAAAAAACAATCTGATTTATTCCCAAATTATCATTTTATGAATGAATATCCTAAAAGTTATTTTTTTAAGAATATAAAAACTTCCTCGGTCATTTATGAAAGTGTGCTTATCAGATTATATTCTTCAAATTTTATCTAAGGATTTATTTATATTATTTTAAATTTACATAAAATCATTTAAATATTCTTGTTGAATAGAACTTTTTAATGTGCTTAGAAAAATGTAATTCAAGTTAATCGAAAAGCAAAAACAATCGTTGATATCACATTATCGATATTATTGATAACACTCGTGATAGTTCTTCAGCAAGACATTAACAACTAAGCAAGTCTAAAGAACAGGAGCAGTTGCAGTTATCGATATAATCAATATAATTGCATTATCGATATTATCGATAGCACTTTTGATAGTTCTTTAGCAAGACATTAGTAATTAACTAAGCATGTCTGAAGAACAGCTAAGCAATGTTTTCGAGTACATTGAACTCTGAAAAACTTTAATATGATAATACCTCACAATACTTCTCACCATGACCAGGACATACACACCCACCAACACACACACACACACTCACACACACTTACACACTCGCATGACTTCTGCTTAATTTCTTAATAAATTATTATGAATTCTCAACTTTTCTCATGTGTGGACACTATTTGTATATAGAATCTGCTGTGAGCGCATTCGAATATATCGTATTAGCTGCTTATTTGCTGAAATGTATATGTCTCTAATGTGCATGAATAAGTAGGAGCTGAATGTGGGCAGCCCCGTTTTTACTGCTCAACGGCAATTGCAATTTTAATGTAGCCAAACATTGCCTGCCAAAAGTATACAATCAATGACCAATCAAAAGTTGCATAGAACAAACCCCCAACCTCACCAATCTGTTGGGCGACTTAGGAGCACTTTAATAAACATATATTAAAATTCTAGTTATTCATGTAAGTCTCAGGCGGGTTGACAAAAGGCAGCATGAAAATTGCAAAATATACGAGCCGCACACACAGTATTATATAGACAAATATATATATATATATATATTTATATATATACTTATATAGTTGCCCCAACATTGCACATAGGCCGGGACGTGCTGCAATTACTCACATATTTGCACAAAATTTTAAGAAAATGCAGCAGCAACAAATTTTGACCAAAGACAGCACAATGCACGTCTTCAACAGGTGCGAGCGAGAGCGAGTCTGTGTGAGCAGTGCAGCATGGCAGCTTTGGCAGAAATCTTAAGAAAATTGCACAAGAAATTGCTGCAGCTGCATCTGCAGCAGTTGCAGTTGCATTTGTAGTTGCATCAAAGACAGCTCAGCATGTGTGGGACATGAGGTTGCCGACTGTGTGACAGAGGTCAGGCCTCGGTGCGTATGCGTAATGTGCTGCCTAAAACTATTCAAAAGAGCACCCAATGCTCGGCCCCAGCTCGGCATTGTGTGTGCGTAAATGCCGAGCTAAGCAGACGAAAATGCACGTAGACCTCGTAATGACACTTTAAAAAAAAAGGACAAGAATTTAAATGCAATGAGCAAGATGTATCTGAGTTGCAATCTATGGACGTATATAATTTTATCATATCCAACTATCCTGCTCAAATATTGATAGTTTATAATTATACTCGTAAAATTAAGGTACCTTCTACAACTCAAATAAACTGTTGAACATTTTGCAAAAGCGAATATGCAATCAAATTTCTTAAAAGTAAGAAAAGCTTTGAACTAAATCTATTTCAAAATATATTTTAATGAAAACTATTCAATATACAGACTGAAGACAATCTTAGTAAAAACAAGAATAGAAATCTTTGAAATATATTAATATTAAATACAAATATATTCATACAAAAAAGTTGAATACAATCTTGGTAGAAAGCGTTAAAGAAATTTAAAATATATTTAAATATAAACAAAAATAATTTATAAACATTCATTATAAAATTGAATTATATCTTATTGTATATATTTTAATAAAAAATAAAATTCCATTTTTAAGAAAATGTTCTATTATTTCTTTTAAGATGAATATATATTTCCCTTTATTTATATAAACCCTGTTGCTATAAATTATTAGGCTCATCGTATTTCATTCATATTTTGGAAAAGTCCTTTATATCAATTGTTAGACTGTGAAATCAGGGTAATCATATTTGATAAAGTAAAAGTTTTTTTAGTATTTTTAAAAATGATTCAAATCGAAATCTTTTGTATAATAAATATATTTTAACATTTGTTGTTCAACAAAAACGTTTCCCTGATAGTTTTTCTTCGAGTGCATTAGTTCGACTTGCACCTCAAGTGTTTCGTCATAGTGTAGAAGAGAGGGGGGAGGTGGAGGCGTAGGGTGGTTGCTGGCTCTCTGTTTACTTGACATTAAGTGCATAGAAAACTTATTATTGCAGGCTCTGACAAGCACAAAAAACAACAACAACAAAAACATCAACATCAACAACAAGAATTACAACAAACACAGCAGATAACCCAGCAGAAGCACATAAATAGATATGTATACAGATTTTTGGGCATATAATAATGAAGTATGAGGGCGGGCACAGCCCAGACAATGTGCAGTTTTTGAGAGTGTGCCTGTGTGTGTGTGTGCATGTGCGTGTGTGTGTGTGTGTGTAAGTTGCAGATTTTCATTAAATTTTAAGATGCCTCAGCAGGCGATGCAAGCGACGCCTGTAAGTATGCAATGCATTTTTGTTGTGTACCAAGAGAGGTCTTCTATATAAAGTATATGAGGCGGGGCAGGGGTACGGGGCGAGGGCAACAGCATAGGGCATAGGCCTATGCCTAGGCATACATGCCCTGGTATTGGTCAAAGGCCCAAGAAAACTCACACTTGGCCCATTGCAAGCATCATAAATTTTGTTGGGGTAGCTCCAGGCGGGCATTGGCAAGTTGTGGGTTGGGGGGTTGGGCTGGGATCTGGCTGGGGTCTGGCCTGTAATGCACTTTGTAACGCCGAGCAGGTTGACTGCAATGTCAGAGCCCTGCACGATACGGTGCAGGGTCGCTTAGGTGAGAAGGGGATCTGTTGTGTTTGTCTCGCCTTTCGAAATCCACGCGTAGGGGTTGCAGACGACTCAGTGCCTCCGTTTTGCCCCCCAAGCCCCGCACTGGCTCACACTATCACAGCACTCGTCGCCGCAGCTGTTGATGCTGCTGCTGCTGCTGATGCTGCTGATGCTGCTGGTGCTTCTGTCCTATTCCTTGTCGTCTTTAATGCATTATTTTGTGTGGCAACACTCAGCGGTAATAACCCGAAGATAAAACCGCCCCAAACCCCATTAACACACGCGCAGGGTGTGAGTAAATGTTTTGCGAGTGTGTGCGTGCGTGTATGTGTGACGTCGTCTTTGTTTAAGGCATTTTCGGTGTGTGTGTATGTGGCCAAAGTTGTGCTTGATTAAAATTGATTGAAGCAAATAAATGAAATTGGATTTTTATAATCATTGCAAGCGGCTAAAACTATTGTAAATGAAATCAAGCGCACATTTTCACTGAGCGAGCTCTAATTACATGTTGGGCAAAGTTGGTACCTGAACAAAAGTTATAGATTTTAAGGCCTTCGGCTTGGAAGTTAGTCATGAGCCGTTAGTAAAGGTGATCCATCATCTTTAATGTTACTATGGGTAATACCAAGCAAGCGGATTTATTGTAAAGAAGGAGATTTGGACTTTTAAACAGCTTTAGTCAGCGCACTTTATTTAAAGGCCCAAGTCCAGCCCCATAGTCAGCCCTCCCTATTAAAAGGCCCAAGCCCAAGGCCACAGCATGTAACTACCCAGGTTTAAGTATGATTTTGATATCTAAATCCTTTAAAGGTCTTTAGGCAGCATTCATTGCCACAACGTTAACCTGTTAGAGACTAGGTAGACTCTCATAGAACCGAAGAAAGCAGACTTCATATTCAAACCCAATTACATAGTAGAGATTCTGTAGCATTTTAGGTCAGTTCAGATGGCAAACCTATTCTCAACTTACAGAACAACATTCTTCCGATGGGCGAGGAAAGTTTGCCCTTGATCATCCATCTTCCATTTTCCAGATATAATAGGAATAATATATGAAGCACTTGGTATATAATTAGCTTCATGGAAACATAATATAGTTCTTCTAAAATTATGTCCGACTGTCCCTTCCTCATCTGCAGAACTCTTCATCAACACTGTTAACTTTCAAGTCCGCGGGCAAGTTGGAATTTTAAACAACCGCAACCCGTCTATTCTTACTGACAGTCCCCTAAAGCAGGGGTATCTTTTCTTAATATCTAAGGCCTTATTACCCAAACCTAGCCGTAAACGTAGACTAGACCTTAAGACCTGAGAATATTGCAGACTTTCAACCGTAAATCTTATATCCTCATGTCGTGTCTCAACCTCTAGCCCAGCTTAAAGCGAACGTACTCAGCCGACCACCAAAAAGAAATTTAAGCAGATATGGGTGTGCAATAGATGGAGTTACAGTCGCCGCAAAAAGCGTGCGGACATAATATTCGAAGACATATTCCCGCACGAAAAAGCTTGAACTTGCCAGGCGACAGGACATGAAAGCGGACACCCGGACAGGAGCAGGACACATGCGCTTGGTTTGTGGCAATGGCGGCACCTAAAACCCATCAAATCTAATCTCCTAGCGACTGCTTATGCTGTTGCTGGCTGGACCCGCAACTCGGTTGCTAAGACCGTCAGTCCTCCCAACCTCAGCCCGCCTGCTGTCCCGCTTTGCGCCAAAAATGAAACGGACATCTTGCAGCAAAAGCTGCGCCCTCGTCCAGAACGAAAATTGATGACCGGCCAGGCCAGGGCAGCTGGCGTTGGTCCTGACTGCCTAGGCAGCCCGTGATCTCGGGCAGCGGCTGGGACGGGGAGCCGGTTGGGTGTTGGTCATTGGCGCTGCAGCCAAAAGAAGTAATTCATCTTATTTTTTTTCACGTTGCTTTCGCTTTGGTTTCCCTCCGACGACTTCTCAAGACGCCCACATGAGTCAGTGGCTGCCAAGGATACGCCAAAAGGATAATGAAAGCAGGGGCAAAAGTTTTGCAAGCAAAAAAAAAAAGCCAAGACAAGGCAAGGCAGGGCATAGAGCACAAGTAGAGGGACCCAAGAACCGGGACCCAAGAACCCCAAGCGCTGTACTTAAGTGAACTCAAACAAAAGGCGCAGGCGGCCCCCACAGAGCCTTTTTTGAAAAGAAAGCAGAGAGCAGAACGCAGGACCTGGCACCGAGGACCCCCCGTCGGTCCGCCTAACTCACACACACACACACATACACACACTCACACGCAGATCGGGAGTGGTGGCTGCCTCCAGGCATCATTAC
Source organism: Drosophila montana (assembly GCF_035044405.1). Lineage (NCBI taxonomy): Eukaryota > Metazoa > Arthropoda > Insecta > Diptera > Drosophilidae > Drosophila > Drosophila montana. The sequence goes on from NW_026998009.1 coordinate 585,297, forward strand.
ATCAAATGTCCTTCGCATTTCAGCAAAACAACAAGATGGCGCTGCTCAGGACGAAAGGCAGCTAAAGAGAACCCCAAAAGCGAAAGGCAACCCGAACTGGAGTCGTCGATTGGTTTGGGGCCAGGATAACGCCGTAGCCGCACTGGCAAGAGGAAGAGCATCGGGGACAAGTTGGCGCCCGACAAAATGTCGAGAGCACAGGAGCACAGGAGTGGGAAAGGCGGGCAGGCGGGCCAGAAGCTTCAGCGAAGCCAAGCAGCAGGCGAACTAGCTCATTGGCGCAAGCAATAAACGTTAAATTTTTTCTTGCTGCTGCAGCATAATGGCCAAGGCAACGGACAGGAACAGCAGCCGCCGCCAGCAGCAGGAGCCGGACCAGGAGCCAGCAGGCCAGGCAAGAAGTCCTGTGAGCGGACTAACGTCTGACGTGCAATAAAAGACCAAAAATCCTTTTCCATTGCGCTAAGCTTGGCAAATGTTAAGACACCAAGCAGGGAGTGAAGGGCAGGCGGAGGCGCGGGGTGGTGACTAAAGCAATCGCAAACATTTTTTGGTAGCTGGCAAAGTTTTCGAGGGCGTGAGCCAATGGGAGTCAGTCGAAATCTTAGCCAAGGGGCGGGTGTATAAAAATAATCGTCATAAAAGGGGTGGGGTGGTCTGCTGCGCTTGGATGGGGCAGCTGTGGGGTGTGGAAGTGCGGGTCGCTGATGGCAACGATGGAAGCAGTAAATGAGGTTATAGCCACATCGGCTGACAAACGGGAAAATAAAACAATTTTGAAAAGCGTTTCGGCAATAAGCCTGATACAGTGTTTGTTACATAAATCGAAAGTTGGAACACTTAGGTTTTTTTTTTTATCGATAAATGTTAAGCCACGTAGTGTGCTTTAGCTAATGCAATATAATAGTTAAGTTACTTCATTTCATACCTCTAACATCAAGGATGTGAAACGAAAAGCACCTGGAATGGATTAAATAACGCTCAATAATTGATACAGCAAATTATCGATGAATCTGGCACAACATTTTGAAGCTTAAGTTATGCTGGAATTTGTGGTTGTGTATGGCAATAAGTTCTGATTGTGGGAATTGATCTTTCTATCAGATTCAAATCTATTGGGAAATTTCTTTAACTTAAGACGAAGTTATTTACTGATAGATGGATGGAATTTCTCCAGTTACTTGCGAAAAGAAAAAAATGTATTAATTAAAGAGGATCTTTTGTAATTAATATAATACATATAATAAGAGATTTGGACTTTTGTGGGAATTAGATCAAGCTGTTTTAGCCTTAGAAAAAGGAGTCTGTTGAGACTTAGTCGACATTTACCGCTGTTTACGATCTAAAAATACTTAGCTAATAAATGTCAACTAAAAATAGAGTATTTCAAAAATATGTTGAAATGTAAATCCGAATCAGCTAAAAGGAGTTTTGCATTGGAGATGACCTATTGATTTAAGCGGACATAATCGTCGTAGTCTTAAAAACAGACCTGACCAGCTCCTGACCAGCTCCTGGTTAGTCCCTATTCTTTATTACTTAAATTTTAACCATTTACGTTTTTAAGCGGTGCTTTGTGTGTTGCATTCTAGCTAGTTGCCCAAATAACCCTAGGCCATAAAATTGTCCCTCGCTGCTCTGCTGTGGGGCTAACTGTGCGCGGAATGATTCCCCCAGCACCCGCTCACCCCCCCTTCCATGCCTTGCCGCTTACCCTATGGCAAACGTCAGTCTTTGTCATACACTCCACACATCAAAACTCATTTGACGTTACGCGCATTATGTTTGCCACGGCACTTGGCGTCCATCAACTGACAGTTGGGGCAGTTACGTGGGGCGTGAGGCCGTGGACCCTGCGTGTTGGGGGCTTGGTCGGAATTATATTATATATGTACATATATATACTCTGACTCCTATTGGGGCGATTTTGGTTTTTAGAGCGTTCGCTAGTTAGTTATTGGAACGGTCGGCTTGAACTGGTCGCTGAACTGGTTCCCACATAAAGCAAATGCTACGCTTTTTGCCAGGGGGTTGGTTGCTCGAACATAAATTCCATTTATATTTTTACTTTGGCCCGGAACGAGCGCCAACTTCGAACGACAGCCGCGCCCCAAGGCAAACGCCCCTTGGGCCGGCGAATATAGCGGGCGGGCGGCACAGTGGAGCTTGCAACGGCTGAGTGGTGGAGGGAGGAGGGAATGAGTCGGTTGGGTTGGGTTGGGGTGCACACATGAGCTAAGCCACAATTTGATATGTCCATTGTGTCTTATCAGGCGACATGGTTACCGCAGCGAACCTCCCCAGCGTATGCGCCCAGCCCGGGCTCTAACTCAACCTAACACATGCCAGAGTCCGACGCCCAGCCCAACCCAACGCCCCAACCGCCATTTGGTCCCTGGGCATATCCAGCGGCCTTGCCCAAATAAAACCTCCAGCTATTCACAGTGCACAGCCCCAAAACGAGAAATGCGCGCTCGTCAGTCAGCGCTCCAGCTCCACAGCTACGTGGCCCAGTCCCATACCAAATCCAAGTCCTATGCCCATTTCGTGCACGAGGGCGAGCCAAGGGCCTGTGCCAAACCCAGGACACATCAGACGCTGCCCTGGCTCATTCGTCTAGCTTGGCACGCCGCCTTTTTTTTTCGCCCAACAACCTTTATTCCCCCTGCCTCTTAAGCCATGCCTCGACTTAGTTTCCTGTTCAACAAATGCCAAGAAAAAGTTGTTTTTTTTTCTTCTCGAAATTCCTTCCCATCTACTACCCCTGTCCTTCATCATTGTCGCTGTCGTTCCCGTTGTCCTCGTTCCCGTTGTCCTCGTCCTCGTCCTGGTCCTTGTCGTCGTTACTCGTTGTTGAATTTGAAACGTTGTTGCGCCACCTTGTGGCTGGGGTTTATGTGGGGGTCCGGTCGTCGCGCCACATGCCAGGCCAAAGGCAACACATTTGAAGAGGGTCCCTCGCATTGGCACACACTGTGTGTTGGGTGAGTCGGGTTGAAAATGGGCGGGGGAGGGGGCGGGGTTGTGGGGAGTGGGCAAGCAAAGAAATGGTAAACTAAAATGAAAGAAATCTGCCCGACTGGTCTGGAGGGGGGGGCTAGGGGTTGCTTTGGTACATGTGTGTATTCTTGAGCTCCTCCTACTACCCGTTAGCTAGCTACGGGTACGTTCGCCCTTCGGCTTAGCCCTTGGCTTGGGCTCTGGACGACGCCATGCTGCTTGTCTGCTCGTTTGTTCTTCGATTTAATGAAGGATATGCCGCATGGTTCGCCTCACATCAGCGCAATCCACAGACCCATACACCCTTTACCTCGATTCGTTTTTATATATTTCATAACTTTTTTTCTTGTCTCGCGTTGGGCAACCGAAAAGTTTACTTTTGGGCCCAAATAAAGAAGGAAAAAAAGGAAAACTGGGCTGGCTCGTCCCACAACCCCTTTAACCCTCTACCCTTACGCTTTTCATTTTGATTTCAAGGGGTTTTCCTAACGCTTTTCTTTTTGCTGCTCATCAAGTGCCCGGGCTGCTGTTTTGCATAATATGAAAGGTTTTGCACAAAGTAAAAGGGGGAAAAGAAATAGAGTTTAACTCAGGCTCACCTTGAGTGAGGGGCACAAGAGTTCGTTTATAAGATGCCAAAGTTATGGCTGCAAGAAACAAACAAAAAAAAATCTAACGCAAAACGGAAAAAATCGTTGAACTGGTGCTAGAAATAGAAAAAAGATGCGGTAACACTGCCGTAAAAGCTGGAAATATATGGGGCTAGGGAGCACGTTGCATAACTCTTCAAGTATCTTCCAGTAAAAATAAAATACCTTTTACCTGCAACGAAATAGGTCGGGTTACAGCTGATGAAAACAAGCTGAGCACATGTTGTGTGAGACAAATTCTGTTCACGTGGGAAAGCAGGTTTTGTTTACCTTAAATGCCACTTGATGAATCACTAGATAAACCGGGACTTAATACTTATCTGACTTAAGCATGTGAGAGACTGAATTGAAGCGCAGTACTCTAACAGGGCGAAACTTAACAGGCACTTAACAGTTACTTAACAGAGTCCCTACAGCTGTTGTGATTCGCTTTATCATTGTGTCACACTATAGAAAAATAATTCTTAGACAGTTTCAATGTTAAAATAGACCGCTTTTTTTTTTTATTAATAATTGAATCGTAACAGAGGAAGCATTCGTGCTTAAAGCTGAACATTTTGTACATAGTGTCTGCAGCTCTTCAAAACAATGAGATATATCTAAAAATCCGCATTTGAAAATTGAATTGAAACTGGAGATGTTATAGGAAATTAACTGAATATAGCTTACGTATGCAAGGTGAAGTTATAGGTAACAAACTGGGTACATGTTAGGTATGAAAGAAGTTATAAGAAATAAACTCGACATGCGTTGGAATCAAAATGAGGTAGTCTGTAAAAATCAGGTAGGCAGTCAGCTGGTCAGACAGCTGATAATGTCCAGATGGATTCGGTTGATAATGATGAAAATGATCCAGAGCATGTCAATTTTTTATTGACTCGAAGCCACGTTCTGCCTGCTACATTTGCACAACTTGCTTCAGTCTTTATTTTATTCATTTCTATTGGGTTAACATTTTCTTGGCACATTTTTGCTTGCTGAAAACGTGATCTGAAGCTAACCTGCATTCTTAATTCAACCTAAATGTCCAAAGTCATCCATCATATGCATTTCAATTGATGGCTAACAATAATGTGACGCCAGTTGCCAAAGTAAAGTCTTTCCCTGAATTTCTTCACACCCTTAAAAAAAAAGCAGCAGCCCAACCCAGCAGCATTCCGTATACCAATAACTGTCCGGGCAATGAAATAGAAATCAACGAAGAAGCAAAAAACTTTCGTTTCCCACTTGATATTGTCAAAAAGTAATTAGATTCGAGGTTATTACATAAGCGCAAACGAGCCAACAAAATTTTCGGGAGCCCACACACGCCCATTGGGGGAGGGCCCTAAGGGGGAAGTCCTTAGGACCGAGCAGTTTTTTTTTATATATATATATATATTGGGGAATCAAAAATTTGAAACAAAGTAACAAAGTGGGTGGGGACGGTGTGGTTAGACGGTCGTCTTTGTCCAATGCGTCCTCCTACTCGTTGTCGCCGGCAACAAATTAAATGTTGAAAATAATACAAAGATGTCCTTCCAGGCGGCAATGGCAATGGCGACGACGACGGCGACGCGAGCTCAGTTTACGCTTTACGTGGAGGATTACGGGACAACAACAGGGTTCCCGGAAAGTGTGGGACTGGGGGGCGAAAGCTACAACTGCTCCCAGCCAAGGGGTGGGGCTCACCCCCATCACCCGCCCATCACCCGCCCATCACCCGCCCAGCGTCATGACAACCAGGCGCAAAATCTTCAGGACCGCCAAGTTACTCAGCGCGGACCCCCTTTGGTTTCCTTAGATTGCGGGCTGCGGGGTCCAGGGGGTTGATGGGCTCAAGTTTTGATGATGATGACGCGCAGCAGCAGCAGCAGCAGCAGGGCACATGGGTGGGTGGTTGGGTCTTGAGCGCTCTCTCAACTGGGGTGTTCCTAATCAAAAATAAATTTCGCTTTTCAAAGTGAAACTCCGAGAAAAGCAGCTGAAAAAAAAAGCCAACAACAACAACAAAATGTTGTAGAAAAAGGGCACACAAAGTCGTATTTTTATACGCGTTCACTTGGAATTTTCATTTTGGGTCGGAAAATGTGTCTGATTTGCATTTACGAATGGGACAAGGGGTCGCCACTGGGTAAGGGCTTAAGGGGCAGGGGCAGGGGCATGGGCAGGGGCAGGGGCAGTGGCATGGGCACAATTTCTGAAAAGGGTTTTGGCAATGCGCGCGCTCTGAATTAGGATTAGATGACGCTACCCAAACAGGGGTGACAAAGTGATTAAAAACCAAGGCAAAGACAGAGCTAGAGGGTTGGGCCCAAGATGTGCCCAGGTTTTGCGTGCAGGTGAAATGCTGCCAAAGGCAGGAGGGGGGGGGGGGTATAACGGGTAACGGCCAGGCCTAACGACTCAATAAGGGTTGCTGTTCCTGCTCCCACTGTGCCTGTGACTGTACGCCTATTTTAATTTCAGTTAATTGTGTTTTGCATTTCAGCAAAAACATTCGTATATTTGATGAAAATAACAGCAGAAAAGCGGTGAAAATTTTCCAGCAGTGTGAGCGGGGTGGTTGATTTTGGGGCGGGGTAGCTGTCAGTTAGAGGATGGTGGGTGGAAACTAGGACCTAAAGGGTTGCATTTAACAGCGAAAGTTGCCAAAGTTACTTTTGAGTAGTTTTAGCGCTTTCCAAACGAAAGTGAGCTGAAAATGCGAGGGGAACATCATAGAAAGGGGTTGGGGTGTGGGATACACACAGATTGAAGCAGAAGTTGGGAAGCGAAATTGCCTGGACAAAATACTTATGTGAACGAGATATGTGTTGAAAAAGTCTTAAGGGATGAGTTTGGTGAACTAAATATGCGTAAGGACTTAAAAGCAAATGATTGGCACATAGGGCTAATTTGATAGATATTACATATATATTATAGCTGAGATTATGTTTGGTAAATATTTTAGCTTTTGAATGATATTTTCATCAGAATAATTTCCATTTAATGAATAGATTGTATATGGGGAATAAATAAATTGTCCCTATAGATAACAAATGGTATCAACTGAAATTTTCAGATATATTACCAATATATTACCAATACCAATATATACATATAGCTTGTGAGTATAATACTTATATATTTTAAATATATATATATTTTTTTTTTGGGAAATTTGATCTATTTTAAATTAAGCCCACTTTTGTTACCGCAGCCGGCTAACTTAAGAGCCCCTATTAAAATGCTCTGAATTAAAAATGCGAGGTATGTATCTATATCTATAATAGATATCAAATATGTTAAATATAAAAATAAATATAAATATATATATATTTATCAGGTCATTTCATACGTTATTTCCAGCTAAAATTTATCATAAAAATATACTTAATACTTGGAAAAGAAATTGAAATTTTATAAAATAGGACGCACTTCTAGAGCAAATCTTATGAAAGATATTGAACATTTAACACCTTATATCTCATTGATATCAAACTATTTCATGTTATGTAATGTTGATAATGTGAATGAAGGTATGATATGATATTAGTATATCTCATTAAGCATACATTTCTCTCTTCTTTTTCAATAATTATCTACCGCCACGCACTCACACATCTGATATTATATTTCAGTCAGTTAAGATAAAAGATAACATTTGTATTGACAGTCATTTTGTTTCCTGTTGAATGCTATCAAATTTCATTAAATCCTGCGATTTACGCAAAATAATTTCTTAACTATGAGCGAGGCAATACGAAACGCATTTATAGATTGATCATAAAAATCTCTCTTGTTTGCGGGGCATATTCAAAGTTAATTGAAAATCAAGTTAATGCGTTTAATTGAATGAACGCTGCTGCATATGTTGTGGGCGGGGTTGATGGCCGGCTAAAAACATACAGTGGAATGCAATGAAAACAATTAATAAAAAAAAGCACACACACACACACACTCACGCGCATACAATTACTCACACTCAGCGGGCAGTCTGAATGTTGAACTGCGGCCCAATGTGCATATTTATATGTGGAAAATTATATACAAACACAAACACACAAAGGTGGGGGGTAGCAAGGGAAGGATCACACACCCATACACCCACACATGTAGTAAATATATATAGATGTATATATGTGTGTGTTTGTGTGTAGAGAAAATCATAATGATGGCGATGCATCATCATAGAACAAAGGCGCTGTGGCAGCGACACGCACACAATAAACAGGGTTTGCTCTTCCCCAACGAGAACAGCTCATATGGGTTACACTATTTTGCGTGGAAGTGGGGTTTATGGGGGGATTTGTCTGTTCTAATCAATGACTTGGCCAGACAATCGATGGGTCTGAGCGGGTTTTGTGTGTTTGAGCTAAGCAGCCAACTGGCCAAGCTGGCCAAACTGAGGGAGTTAAGTTGCACCTCTATTATACAGCGCCTCAGCCTATAATTATTTCAGCAAAGCCAGGCGTAAAGTGAAAGAGATAGCTGCTGTTCTTAAAAATGGGCAAGCCTGGCAGGAAGTTAAGTTTAGAGAATGTTTGGCCTGTTATAATTATTATTATACTAAGCCTCAAACCAGGTGCGTGTGTATGTGCGTATGCGTATGCGTGTGTGCATGTGTGCTTGTGTCTGCTTGTGTGTGCGTTTGTGACGCCCACGTCTTGAGGCCTAAAAGTATGCAATGCTATCGATTTGCAGTTGCTTCCATTGTGCTCTATACGTCCTGCTCTAGCGCACGCGCTTGTCTTATGGTCATTTCCATTTTTCTTAAGACGCATTTTGATTAAAATTTTGACCAGCACACACTCCTGACCAAACCATCGTCCACACCTATGCACACACACACAGAGACATACAGACGCACGCACCTGAGATTTCTCTAACTCTCACGCAACAATATACACATATATATATTTGTATACATGTCTTTGTGGATTTTTAGCTTAGAAATTGTACTGGTTGGGCTTAGCTCGGGGTTGGAGTTTGTTGCTCGAGCAAAATGTCTTAAGAAATTGCATTTTCTTGTTGCAACAACTCAACGTCTGGAGTTTTTGGCCAGTTTTATGCATAAATGAGCAATTTACTTTGTCATTTGTGCTTTCTAGCATTTAGATTAATTTCTACTCGAGCTGGTTATTTATTTATTTATTATTGTTTCGCATATAAATATATGCAATTTATATAAGCGTCCAAGAGCTTACTCAAGAGTATCGAGAAAATGTATTACTTTAAAGCTCGAATTAGTTTCAAGACACCTAAACGAAACATCTGTGAGGTGAGCGAGTATTTGTATATTATTTAATTATACTTTTTGGTAGCTCACTACTTTATTTTCTTAGTTTGGTTCCTTAGCAAAAATTGCCGCTAATTGAACGCTTCTATTTAAGTTTTGTATTAAGTTCTAGATAAAGATACTCACGAGCTACCGAATTTATTTCTAATTTAAGATTTATTTATTTGTCCGTAAGAACTACTTTCAAGCTTGGAAATTGTATTTAGAAATTGTAGCTATAATATTATTTAATATAATATAATATAAATATAGCATATGCTATTTAATATTGATATCTCTTTTTTTTGTTCGTTTTATTTAATTCCGACATATTTTAAAATTGTATATTCCTATTTTTTCAACTTCCACCTATTATTTTGTTTATATTCTCCTCAAATGCATTTCTCAGCTTACATTTTCTTTAAGATTTTGCCCCCACAATAAGTGCCTTGCACTTCAATTAAAATTAAATATGTCCCTATAAAAAAATTCGAATTTTGTTGTGCCGTCAGCACACACTTAGTCACACCCACACACCCACACACACACATACATAACAATGTATGTTGACACCCACAAGCCGAATTTCCCACAAACTTGCTGCACTTTCTTCGCAAATATAACGGACTCGCTCGCACATACATTTTCTGCGTGCATGTATGTGTGCTTCTGTGTGTGTGTACACTAATAAGAAATTTTGAAATGTAGGCGCTCTTGCTCTAGCATTGCAGTTGACTCTTTCTAGAGGAAATGCAAAAATGTGCATTAGAAAAGCCCAAGAAAAGCCCCCTTCAAAAAGCTGAGGCTGCAGCTGCAGCTGCCTGTGGTTGTGTGTGTGTGGGTGTGCGAGCTGCACATGTGCATGAGCTATGCAGCTCTGTGTGTGTATGTGTGTTTGCTTGCATTTTAAGAAGCTGACCACACACAGAGACACGCACACATACACACCCACACATAGGGCCCAAAATTCTTCGAGTAAAAGTAATGCAAGCCTGCTGGCACATACATCAGTCTCCATAGTTGTGATTGTGTGTGTGTGTGTGGGTGTAACCACATACAAAAATATATATTTATGTATGTGTTGCTGACGTATGAGCACTCTTTGGTCAGTTTTCTTGCAAGAAAATCTAATCAACACACACAGCAGGCTGTGGGTCCTGGCCAAACGTTACGTAAACGCAATGTTGAACGAATGAAGTTTTCTGCATAATTCGTATCGAGCAGGGATGTGCTGAGGGGCGGGGCGGGGCTGGGGGGGGGGGGGTGGGGCGGGGCAGTACGGACAGGTTTGGGTTAATTTTCCCCAAGAGGTTGATTCAAGGCACATTCGTATGCGCATATGCATATTTACACGCAGAGAAAAAACCCAAGATATTTATAATTAAATTAAATACATATTTTGCACGAAATGTCTTTGCATAGACAATAATATTTGTATATCAATAATTTTATAAGTCCCCATATAAAAAGAAAATAGTTGCAGAAGATTAAAAACAGTACTCAATCCAAAAAATGTTCAACTAAGACTTTTGTGCTTAAATTATGTAAGTAAATGTAGGACTCAATCTAGGAAAGGGTCAATATGTATTCTCTATCTATTACGACTTTTCTCTCAGTGCACACACATGAATGCTTTTAATTTGTGCAGGACACAAACACATACGCAAATAAACAAAAGGCACAATTTTCAAGAAAATTCAACATGCACACAAACAGACGCCCAAACAGAGCCCACACAGGACTCTGTGTTTTTTGGTGGTCTGGGCAAATCTTGGAACAGTATACGTCTGTGAATGTGCTTCTATCTTATCTTTTTACTTGAAAGCCTCCACTTGCCACAGGACAACAGCAACAGAAGCAACAGAAGCAACAGCAGCAGCTGCTGCAGGAGCAGACCCAACGAAAGGCTTGACAAGGAGCAAGCAGCATTCGTAAGATCAAAGGCAGACGACAGAGGAGCATCCACTGGAGAGCTGGAGTTTCAGCTTTACGCATGCATAATCAATGCATTTCTTCTTTCGCAACGGAAAGAGATGGACAGACATAGAGAGACAGAGATAGAGCAAGAGAGAGAAAGAAAGTGCGTTGCATATATTTGGACTGGGTAAAACTAGTGCTCTGCTCTAAATTAGTTCGAAAACATAATTCAAGCTTTTGGCAAATATGTTTGCTTGCTTATTTGCTGCCCAAAACTAACTCTTCTTCTTCTGCTCCTTCTTCTTGTTTATGTGGAGTACCTCAAACTTAAACAAAATCGTTTGAAATTCGAGATACAGAAATTGATGGCGCTTTCATGTGGCATAGTTGGCCATTTGGGGCTTCCCTTCCGAATGTCCTTTGACTTTTGAAGGAAACATAAATACAGAGAGGTTGCATGCAAATTGGAACACTTCGTTTACAGAGATTCAAATTTCTGGAAGACCGCATTATGAGGAAACAAATTGTATAACTGCTTAGGAGTTCTTATTTTTGTTAAATTCAATATTTAATCGCGTTAAAGTACATTAAAATTAAATGAAATTGTATATAGGAATTAATATTCTTGCTTTCCCACATTCCACATATTAGCTACAATTCCTATACCTATGGTCGTAAAGTAAATAAAAAGCTGTTTGGCTTTTTATTCCTCGGGAACAGTAACACACAATTTGATAATCTGACTTGTATCTTTAAATTTCTACCGTTTTTCTGATAGATTTTGTTCGTGAATAGCATTGTTTTAGAGTATTTTCTATAATATAACAATATTTACCCATATGAAGACATATTTGTTGTGTAATACATCCCGCAATTTATATTTTTCTTTGGTCAATATATTAATCATTTTTTTATATTTTAAAGTAATTATCATTCATAACCTGCTAAGAAGTCGAAGAAGAAGGAGGCTTAAAAAGACCTATCCTATAGACTTGGCTAAACGACGCCTTTAATGAAGCAAAATACACATGTACATAAACATCCTACACAATGAACCCGATCCTCACGCTGATTAAAATTGCTAAGCTACAGTAACAGCATATCATCTGTAAATACAAGAATTTTAATCCCAAAAAAAATAATAATAATAATAATCATTCAAAATGAACTCTCTTACTTATTATCCAATAAGAACACTCATGTTATCTAAATTCACTTAACACCCTATTCAATTTGGTTCGTTATTCAACACTCACTTTTGAGTGAACTTCATCTTATTGCAAAAGCATTAAATGACATAATCTAACAAAAAACAAAAAAAAAGAAGAAAATCTGAAACCATTTTCCGACCCGATTCCAATAAAAAGCAATTAGAAATCAATCGAACGGCGTATCTATTACAACAAAAGCTCAACCGCAAACAGTTATTGCTCGATAGATATGAGTAGTCCAGCAAATTGTATCTCTCCCTTGTTCCGCTCCATTGCCAAATCAAAAAATTCGACAATCCTTTGTCACAAATAACAAGGGGGAGCAAAAAAAAACCCTTACAGTTAGCATGCAAAATCAAAAATCAGTCGAATTACAATTGGGAAGGGAGTGTGAGTGCGTCAGCAAGAGAGTTCTTGCATCTCTTTTCTGTGCCACTTTTCAATTGATTTCGCAAAAGTCGTAAATTCCTTTGGCTCTGGGCAACTTTCGTTTTGTTGCTTTTTTTTTTCTTTTATTCTGTTGCTTTGTTTTGCTTTGCATTTTGAGCGCGTTTATATTTTTTATTTGTAAAAAGTGTTAAAAGTAAAAGGCGAAACTCTCATAATGTTATTCAAAGCTTTTGTATGTGTGTGTGTGTGTGTGTGCGTTCTGCAATACAATGAAAGGCAGCCATAGTTGAGCACGACGCGAGTTGCTGTTGCTGTTTCTCTGTCTCTGTCTCTGTCTCGTTCTCTTGCTCGCCTCGTCTCGCAGCGCCTCGTGTTTGTTTATTTGCATTTCCGCTTGAGTTGCAGGCTTCTCTGTATGTGTGTTTGTGTGTGTGTGCGAGGCTCAACAGGTTGTTGTCTCCGGCTCGGTTGTTTTGTTCTTGTTGCTGTTGTTGGCATTGTCATTGAGATTTTTTTGCTCGTTTTCTAGTTTTGTCCTCTTTTTTTTGTTTTGTTGCTTTCAAACACTTTTGCCTGCGCATTTCTTTATGTGTGTGCGTGCGTCATCATCATCGTCATCATCATCGCCATCGCCATCGCCGTCGTCATCATTGTCTTCTCTTTTGAACTCTCTCTCTCAGGACATGAACGCTGCGCTCTCAGCAAATTGACGGCGGCGGCGATGGCGACGGCGACGGCGACGCCGACGTGCGGCTCGTTTTGTGTTGTTTGTTCGCCTTGTTTGTTTATTTGTTTATTTGCTTCACTTTTTGTGCACTTCTTGCCGCTGCTGCTACTGCTGCTACTTCTGCTTCCACTTTTTGTGCATAATTTCTTCGTTTGCTTTTTGCACTTTTATATATGGGCGAAGCTCAAGTTTTGCTTTTGCTGCAACAAAAAAATTACAAAAAAAATTGCCAAGGACGTTAATTGTTTTGCTTCTATTTTTTTTTATTGCAAGCGATTCGCTTGCGTGTGTGCATGTGGGTGCGACAGAGTGAGAGTAAGTGAGAGATGATGTGCGTGTGTCTTTTGACTTTTATTTTTGGCTTGTTTATGCTCGGTTTTTTATTGCCGCTTCAATTTGCGTGCACTTTGCGGTCGTTCTTATTGTTGTTGTTGTTGTTGCCGTTGTGCGTGGCCTTGCCATTATTTTGATTTCTTTATTTCTCTCATGCGCCGGCAACACTCTTGTTCTTGTTGCTTCCCTTCCCTTTCTTTTCCTTTTATTTATTTGTCAGTCTCTTCACTTTGTGCATAAGTGGCGCTTAATTTATCAATTTGCGTTTTTCCAAAGGAATTCATTATTTGCCAGTTCTTTGTGCACTTCCTTTTGCTCATCCTGTTTAGTTTTTCGTGCTGTGTTTAGCATTGTCTGGCTTTAGTCTGTTGTTTATTTGTCCTCATCATCGCCATCATCATCATCGTCATCATGGACATTGTTATTTTTTTGTTTCGCTTTTGTCGTTGTTGTTGTTGTTGTTTTGTCATCACATTTAACGGAAGCTCAATCGGTTGCAATGCATTTGTTTTCTTCACTTATTTGCTCTTTCACTTAACTCATCCTGTTTTTTATGCGTATTTTCGTAATCGAAGTCAAATTGCTTGTTAGGGAAGAGATCTTTGTAAGAACAGCTGAGACTGAGAACAGCTCAGAACTTTGAATATAAGAGGCTGAAGAGAGTACAGAGTACATATTTTGGTCCTATCACAAAATGGGATCCGATTGACAGGGACACAAAAAGGTTGTAAGGTTCGTAGCCCAATAATTAAGACTTGTATATGAAGACGTGTAATTATAAATTATTATTATTGAAAAATAAAATGCAGATGCTCAGGATTTACAGAAAACAAACCGGAAAGAGGAAGAAGTTACTTTATGTACAGGGGTGGGAACATTTTCAAAGCTCTTTTCAATCTATCTAAATCTATTTTTCGATAAGAAACATTTAAAACTGTATAAAGATATGTTGAAATATTAACAATTGCAGCGTGACCATTGACCAAGAATCAAAAGTATTTAAAAATAGAAAATTCTAAATAAATAGAACCTCAAATGTAAGAATGTTAATTTCGGGATTTTCTAATATTCGAGCTGTATATTCTGCTCTCACCGAAATTCTTTGCCCAAAATCAACCCCAATTAATAGAAAATACTTGGAAAAACCTCAACCAAATGTGTTAACTTAAATGTAAATCCCTGGCGAAACCTTGCCAGGGAAAACCCTTGCAAGTAATTAAAACGCAAGTCACTGAAA